>NC_057807.1:472270980-472576023 GCF_018294505.1 Triticum aestivum | reverse complement strand
CCCTCTTCCTTTCTCTCCATCTCTCTCTCTCTCTCTCTCTCTCTCTCTCTCTTTGTGTGTGTGTTGGGGGGGGGCTTTCTAGTTTGCATGCATATATACACCATCTATAGGTCTCTCTCGCACACTATGTATGATACTCTAGCTAGTCCAAGCTAAATATCTTGGGTGCACTCATCGTACGCACACAAATTCCTTGGCTCTTTGCCCGTAACTCTCTCACGCACCACTCTGTCGTCTCGGAGCTCTTCCCCCCTCTCTCAAACTCTCCATCCACCTGGGTCACACATACACATGCATATCTCACTCGCACTTGATAGGCCCATCTAAAACTCTATCTCTCTCCCTCATTCTCTCTCCATCTCACACGCACACACACACAATCTCATGCCTAGCTAGCCAAGTATGATGGTCTCTCACTCAATTGTAGGCACACACAGTCCCCCCTATATGTATATATATACTAGCTAATCTTAGTCTCCATCACAAACATGTGCATGGTCTATCTCAATTTCTCTCAGGGCATCTTTCTATCGCGCACGCACCTCCCTCGATCTCCCACCCATATAGTCCCCTCACAATCTCGAGGGGATCTCTCTATCACAAACACACCCTCTCTCCCTCCCCATGCGTCCATGTCCTCCATGTGTCCCTCTTGACCTCTATTGGCCATGTGCTACAGGGGTGTCTCTCTTTGTTGCAAGCAATCACACACTAGCTATCTTCGTGTATCTCCTCGCCTCGCTTTTCTATGTCGGAGATGCATGCGTGATAAGTTCGCATAAGAAACGAAAAAAGACACACACTCTCTAATTTATCGTTTGTTGTAACTTTCTCTTTCAGACACATACTCTTTTGCACACTTACTCATTCTCCTTCACACACACTTGATCTGTCTCGACTTAGGCACTCTCCTCGGTCCATAGCATATAGATTTATTGAAAAGTCAAACATCACAAAGTTTGACCATGTACGCAGAGAAAAACAATTACATCTAGTACAACAAACATATACCATTAGATTCACCATGATATGTAGTTTTGTATGATATATCTTTGGTATTGTAGATATAAATAACATTTGCGTAAACCTAATCAAAGTTCCAAAGTTTGACTTCTAAAAATTTTACATGCACTGCATTATCGAGCGGATGGAATATCTCTTTCCCCCTCTCAGCTATCTGACACACCACTCAACCTTATCGGGGCTCCTCAATCTCTCTCAAACTTTATTGGTCAGTTTGGTTCGTAACCTGACCCTCATGCCTTGATGGACAGTACTGCCTGGTGAGGACGTGAGATGTAAAATATTTCTGCCTGGCCAGGCTTGTGTGGTGCTGAAACGTTTGGTTCATGCCTGGGCCAGGCAAAGCATCAACGTCCCATCAATCAATCCATGCAGCAATTACTTAATGCTAATATCCATCCATGTTGCTGTTAGCCTCGTGGCCGCACGACCAGGCACCGCCAGGCGTTCGAAATCGGTCGCCTGGGCCAGGATACTTGCAGTGTCTGGAGTCTAGCCAGGCTAATTAAAGTGCAAGGGAAACCAGGCCAGGCGGGCTTTCTTTTTCACAGGGTAGAAACCAAACAAGCATGCATGAAATCCAACCACAACCCCAGGCCAGGCAAAAGATGCTCAGGACGCAAGCCAAACTGACCTTATATCTCCCTGGTTCACACATACACATGTCTCGCTCGCGCTATACATATAGACCCATCCAACACTCTCCGCCCTTGTTCTCTCTCCATCTGACACCCCCCCCTAAGTACCATAATCCCTCACTCCATCATAGGCGCAAGAACTCCCTCCTTCTAAGTATGATTATCTCTTACTAGCCATCAGGAACACACATATTGTCTCCTTCCATCCATATGTCTATCTCGATATCTCTCGGGGCATCTTCTATCGCGCACACACCTTGTCAGCCGATCTCCCACCCATGTAGTCCCATCACGATCTCCAGGGGATCTCTCTATGACAAACATACACTCTCTCCTCCCCGTGTCTGCATTTTCTCCGTACGTCTCTCTCGACCTCTCTCCCTTGTTTGTCAGACCCCTCTTGGCCACGTGCTAGGGGTCTTGCTCTCTCGGTTCCAAACAACCACACACTATCTCCTCACCTTGCCTCCATTGTCGAAGATGCATGTGTGATATGTTTGCATAAGACACGCATGCTTTTTCTCTACTTTTATCGTGTGTTGTCCATGTCTCTTTCACACACGCACACGCACTTTTTTCACTCACTCTTTCTATCTCTCTCTCTCTCACTCACACACACTCTCTCTCTCTCTAATTAGGGCTCTGTCACGTCCATAAGCATATGGATGTTTTGAAAAGTCAAACCTCAGAAAAGTTTGACCAGGTATATGTGGAGAAAAACATTTACGTCTAGAACGATCATTAGATTCATCACAACATGTACTTACTTCATACTATCATTTATCTTTGGTATTGTAGATATAAGTAATTTCTTTATAAACTTTGTCAAAGTTTCAATAGTTTGACTTTTAAAAAAATGTTGGAACTACATTATCGAACTGAGGGAGTAGCTCTTTCTCTCTCTCTCTCTCTGCTATCTCTCACGGGCCTCCCCTCTCACTCAAACTCTCTATACCGACAGATTATACGCTCACTGTGTCAGCGTATAGCTTCATATATTGTTTTGTTGACCGGTCAACAAATCCACATGCTGCCTTGTCAGCTCGTGTTCTGTATCTTCGTGTGCTGGCCCATGTGGCAGTGGATGAAAATAAGTAAACAAGAGGCCCATCTGACATGCGGTGAAGTAAACAAAGTTAAAACCACTCAGGGTAGCACCGCGCTCGCTAGTAAATTGAGGGCACATTGAGGACACACTTCTTTGTGCGTGAAGGACACACTCGCACACAATTCACCACTGCACGACGGCATGCACAGAAGGACACACTCGCACACACCCAGCACACAACACACACCAGCACACGTGTACACCAGCGTTGCCGCCGGTTGAGATGGACGGCGAGGCAGCCAACAAGCAGAGGCGGCTCGAGCCAAAACCGCATCCGGCGATCCTGGACTTCATCAGCAGCCTCTCGGATGACATGCTTCTCGTCATCATCAGCCTCCTCCCCACCAAATCTGCCGTGCGGACCGCCCTGCTCTCCCAGTAGTGGCGCCCCCTCTGGCGCTGCGTCCCCCTCAAGCTCACCGTCGACAACTACCTCTACGACGGGGATCGCAAACGCATGGCCGCAGTCTGCAAGATCCTTTCATCGCACCCTGGGCCAGCCAGACGCCTTGACATCCGCATGTTCAGTACCAACTGCAAGGTCCAACCCAAGTTCGACGAGTGGTTCTTATCCCCCACCCTAGATCAGCTCGAGGAGCTCAGCTTTGAAGCTGGACGATGTCGCTATCTGCCGCCGTTCGCGCTCCGCCTCACGCCAACGCTGCACCGCGCCAGCTTCAGCTCCTGCTATCTTCCCCAGATTAATGTCGCGCCCGCCCTTCTTCTCCCTCAACTCAAGCAGCTCGACCTCTTCGACGTTGTCATCTCGAAGAAGGCTATGGAGCACCTGCTCCGCAGCTGTACTGCGCTCGAGTACCTTCGTCTTGAGCAGATCCATGGGTTCTTTAGCCTCCACATCGCCTCGACGAATCTCCGATGGATTTAGGTGTCTTGCTGGCCCCACAACAAGACATCAATTGGGAAGAGATCACTCCAGCTGTTCCACGTTATGGTCATTGAGAATGCGCCTTTCCTTGAGAGATTGCTTGTATCGGATCTAGAAGATCCAACAAAAATCAGGGTCACTAACGCGCCGAAATTGACAGCGTTGGTATACTCGTCTGCCAAATTCTCCTAACTCTTTATTGGATCCGTAATCGTTCAGGTACATCACTCATCTTCTTCTCTGTCTTCTTGAAATTCACATTTTTTAATTTCTTCCTGATGTATTTACGACCGTCTTCCAGAAAATGATTCCCACAAGCTTGACCCAGTCCTTGCGCACAGTGAAGATCTTGGCACTAAAATCTATCGACACCAATTTGGATCAAGTTGTTGGATTCCTTACATGCTTTCCGTGCACGGAGAAGCTACTCATCGAGGTGAAACTTCTTTCCTATAAGTAAACGGTAATCACAACGTAGCTCAATTTTTTTTCGTAATTTTCCCAAATTACGATGACAAGTGTAGTGTTCAAAACTGCATCTACGCACTGCACCGAAAGAAATATTTTTAGTATTTTTTTCTCACGTGATCACCTGCATCATTTTTATGCTGTACTACGATAGTAGCCTAGGCTAGTCATAGTGGAAAGTAACTTAGACTACTCCAGTAACTCTATGGTTACCCTAATAGCAAGTACTACCTCCGTCTTGGTTTACTCTTCCAATTTTGTAGTATCAAATTTTGACCATAGATTTAACTGACAAAATGTTAATGCATGTCACTAAGAACTATATCGTTGGATTCGTATTTGAACATAATTTCAAATGGTGTAATTTTTAGTGACATGCATTGGCATTTTCTTAGGTAAATCTATGGTCAAAATTTTATACTAAATACGAGGTAGTATTCCCTCTGTCCCAAAATTCTTGTCTTACATTTGTTTAGATACGGATGTATCTAACACTAAAATGTAACTAGATACATCCATATTTAGACAAATTTAAGACAAGAATTTTGGGACAGAGGGAGTACAAAAGTGGGCTATGTAGGCCAAAACACATGCCAAATTCACTTGTGATGCATTTGGCATCGATGCCCTTCCATTGCTCACCTGGTGCCGCAATCTGGATCACCTACTTTGCTCCGGTGCCAAATTAACTCACGCAATGAAAAAACACTGCGTGGAAGAGAGAGAGGACTGAGGCAAAAAAAACACTTGTTTGGGAGAGTGAGAGGCTGGTGTAGTTGGTTTGATTGATTTGTTTATACATGTGGGTCTGTGTGCACAGCGGTGCCAACTCTCTCACATTGCGAGAGCGGTGCCAAAATCTTTTTATTTGACATTGATGCGTATTATGTGGCATGCTTTTGTGAAATATGGCATCGGCCACATAGTGGAAGGCAACAAATGCCCAAGCTCTTCACGTGCTCCTAGTTAAATGATAGGAAACAGAAAGAGAGAGAGAGAGAGAGAGAGAGAGAGAGAGAAATATCACTATCCAGCCAACCCTATCGTATGAGCGAATGATATTGGTACCTCTTGATGACACGGCAATCTTATACAGCTAGTTGCTCTAATATGTTCTCTTCTTTTGCAGATAAAAAAAGACCCGAAAGTGAAAAATGTGTTGCACTATAACAATCTCATCGAATGCCTTGATCTCCATCTTACAGAAATTGATTTGATCGACTACCGAGGCACCACATCTGAGATTAAATTGGCCAGGTTCTTTGTTCTGGAGGCAAGTGTGCTCAAGGTAATGAGGTTTGGCGTTCTCTGGCGCAACAATGAATGGCATGCTGATCACCGCAAGCGTCTAAGCCTAAATGACAAAGTCTCCGCAGAAGCTGAATTTGTTTTTGAAACATCAAGTGGCCAGAGACTCGAAAACTTATTTACCCATTAGTGACTTGTCAGGGCGGTGGATTTTAGTTTGTACGATAATGCTGCATCCACCTAAAGTAACAAAAGTTCTTACGTAAACTTCCTAGTAATTCCCTCTTCGTAGGTGCAGCATTACTCCTAACATTTGTAATATCAGTTTGAAACTTGTAATATTGCCGTGTCCTATTCCCGCATTTTCAAAATCCTGCGAATCAAATAGGTCCTGAGTTGGTGATGATGTTGTGCCTCCCATCTTTCACCAATAGACGTTGGATCTAGATCTGACGCATACAAACCAAGCTTCTCCATTTTTGCAAAAATATGCCCGCACTTGTTCCCTATTTACAAACAACTCCTTGTATCTCACAATCAGCCTTATCTCCTTCCCACCACATCTAGAAGGCCATGGAAAAATCTGGCGCGATGGCCGCTGCCAGCGCCATCCACCCCCAATCTTGGAGTTGTGTGCAATGCACGGGCATCTACGCACGGGAAATTATGTCGAACAGGGCTAGTACTAGTACTACTACTAGTACTAGTAGCACCACCGTGCGGATTTAGGAGTACTACCACGTCCATCTGGATTTTAGTATTTGACTAGCAATATCTAGTAATGCATGTCACAAAAATGTACTACTCCCTCTGTAAATAAATACATGGTGTTTTATTCCTATCAGCGAGAGAACTTAATGTCTTTTTGCTAACTAGAGTAATAGGATTACATGCAATGAACTAAACACTGCATGTCATGTTTGGTAGTCTCAAGTCATTGAAAGCATGCACGGCCCACATCTCTCCTTTGTTGATATGTCACGAAATAAGAAACAAGGAGGGAGTTAATGCACCGTGCCTAAGTGTTTGGGATTACTTGGTTTTCGTAAGGTGACTTACACAACATTTTTGTTTACATGCATTAACATTTTATTAGTTAAATCAAAGGTCAAAACTTGGCGCAAAATGCAAAGGGGACCAATAAACCAGTAAACATCAAACTTCTCTCGTTTGGCCCCAACTAGAGGTCCAGTGAGATGACTATACTACACCGGCACGAAGGGGGACGCAGCTTCATTGACTTACTACAACTGCCTTTGGGTGAATGACATGTGGGCCCAAAGGGTGGATGGCCCACCTATCATACAGCCAAAGGCAGGTGCAGTAGAGGGCCGAGGAGTAGTACGAAATCCTACGCACCTACGCATGCTAACCAAGGGCAAGAGTGATCACTCGAATCGCAAGATCAGTTGACTAGAAGCTAAGCTAGACCCATGGAGGCGATGAGCACGAGCATCAGCCGGCTATGCCAGATGGTCCACGACGCCGACCTGTGGCCCGGCACCGAGGAATGTCTCCAAGTATTGCTTGAGGCCGCCAGGGCGAGGGGCCGATTGGCCGATAGCTTCGTCTCCTTGTTCGATGAGGTCCTCGTCGGTTTCCTCGACAAGTTCACCGTCGTCAAGAAGCTCATGGACGACTTTGACGTACGCCTCCAGCCGACGCGCCCAGGCTCTGCGATGCCTGCCATCCTCAATGACCACTATGGTGACAACCTCTTCGATGCACTAGTGGTCCTACGACTGCCCGCCGTCGCGCCGGAGAATGTCCACCTCGAGGTCGGGCTCGCTGCGCAGCGCCTGGCGTAGCAAGACACCATCGACATAATCACCCACGTCTATGCGCAAATCATCCACAAGGACTACTACATGCAAGAGGAGGACGATAGGACGCTGGCCTTCTTGGACCGCAGGGCAACCTTGGATGGCATTGTTCAGAAGCACGTTGAGCTCGCCGCCAACGCCGCTGCTCCTCACATGTCGGTTGGTGACCCGACACACCAGGGCGTGAGGATGTCGTTGATGGATCTGTATGTATTTTTATCTTTCCGTCAAATCCATGTAGTAGTATATGGTGCTACTAGTAATTATCTTACCTTTCGCATCAACTTCATAATTTTCGTACGTACTCCATGCATGAACGGCGCGAGAACCAAACTTCTCATTACTCTAGGAAAAATCGTTATTTTCTATCTATTAGTCGCGCCATGGAGTAGAACCAAATTTTACAAGTTATGAGTTCAAAAGGAAAAGCCTGTTGTGTTCGCGTTGCACCCCCAAGCGGTTGGTCCGGCATGCCACTCAAGGGGGAATGCATGTTGTGTTGCATTTTCACTTACAAGTGGGACCGTAGTTGAGCAAACCGACTATCGGCAAACCCCCACCCCGCCCACCGCGCGATGGCTGAGAAAACAAGAGGGAGAAGAGATGGCTATATCACGGACTCCAAGAAAATTGGTGTCGGATGTGACTTGTGTGGGTGGCGTGTGCCGTACTGCTAGACGTGAATGCTAGTTATGGCCCATGCCACCCCACTATATCGAGCCTATATCGAGGTATGTAGAACAAATTTCCTAGAGTCCATGCTCAGCCCTCCTCTATCTCTCTTCTCAGCCAGCCAGCGGACGCACGGAGCCCATCGTCTGTTTGCTCACATGCGGTCCCCCATGTTAGTGAAAACGCAAGAGGACCCACTGAACCTGCACATCTTTCACCTCGACGTGCTGGTGATAAAAAATAAATCCAATAAAGATCTTCGGTGGCCGCTTTTGGAGTTACTCAAGAGTAGTAAGATTCTATTTACAGTTTAACCCAAGATGCACATCACGTGGCTTCAACTACCACTCTATTTTCTTGCATGACACGACCGGGATGCTGGATGTCCCACGTGTCGGCAAAAGGAGGAAGAACCCGACCAAATCTTCGGTTGTGCTCTCGGATTAGACTAGTTGTGCTAACTTAAATTTTTTATTGTGTACTCCCTCCGTTCCAAAATACTTGACTTCCATTTGTCCAAAAATGGATGTACCTATATACTAAAACATGTCTAGATACATCTATATTTTGACAAATAGAAGGCATGTATTGTGGAACGGAGGGAGTAGAATGGATGCAAGTTTTGGTATTGGGAAGAAGAGTACATCAATATATTGATAGAGCGCAATTTAGTAGATGTTCTAGCACTTTTAGCTAGCATAGAGGCTAGAGATGAGACTAGTGCACTTGTTGATACTCCTACTACAATAGAGGCTAGACATGAGACTAGATGCGAGGAAGCAACGTCTACTTCTTTACACTCGAAGAAGAAAGAAGCACGCAAGATCGAGCCTCCGCAGATCAACAATGAATGCATCGAGAAGGCACTAATCCAACTTACAAGAGCAGTTATGGAAGTTGGATATATTCTAGAGTAGTAAAATGTATTCTTGTGGTTCTTGTTTTCTTTGGTCTTGCTTTTCTAGTCAAAATTATTGTTGGAGTTCATGCAAAACAGAGGTCCGTCTGGGGTCGTGCACTGGAGTTGGCCTTACAAGTCTGACCACAATTGAGGAAACCGACTATCGGCAAACCCTCACCTCCCCCGCCACGCGATGGCTGAAGTTAGTGAAACGACGAGGTTGAAGAGATTGCTCTAGCACGGACTCCAAGAAATAATATGGTGTCAGAGGGAAGTCGTGCTGGTGGCGTGTGCCATACTCCTGGACGTGAATGCTTGTTCTGGCCCATGCCACCCTACTACTCCTACTACTTACTATATAGTACTAGTATCGAGGATTCGAGGTGCTGGTTATGTACAGCGAACACATTAACATATGGCTACAGTAAAAACACCCGCCCAACGCGCGAAGCATGTGAAGCTAGTACAAATAGTGTACTAGTATTGTTGATTGGCCTCATCCGATAACCTGTTGCAATGCACGTACAATTATGTATTCGGAAAATATTTGTTTGCCTCGTCGCACCACTCACTCAGAGAAGCAACTCGAAAGCCATTCATAAATTTAGTAACTTTATCATAGGCATATCATTTTATTACATACAACAGGTCATCAACCCACATCGACAACGAGGATACATTATAAATACTAAAGTTTTCATCACACAAAAAATAACAAGCAATGAAATGAACTTCAACTCAACCATTCCTCGGCGTTGGAAACGCTTGCTTTGAACCACAAGTGATTCTCTGGGACGGGCCATCCATTGTCGATCTCGAGACCAACGCAGGACTGATCATCCAGGCTGAAGCGGCCTACTATATCAGTACCAGGATAGGGAACCACCGAAATGTCCGAGGTATAGACACAGTTGCTTCTCATAAATGGTAGTAATGTTGTGTCAACAGTATTTGGATCGCCTTTCACCTTCATTGGATAGTTTTGTCCAAGGAAGAGCGAGTTTTCTCCAAGACTATCAATTCTGTACCAGGGAGAAGGAGTTGGCGCTAGCACACTAGTATCCATCCCGAATACCATGCAACGGGTGTTGGAATAGGTCTGGAGAGTGCGACCATGGGAGACTACACATGCTTCCTTAGTAGTAACATCATCGGTGGGCTGTATACACACAAGAAGAGGTGATACATCGGAATTAGTTGCCAGGCGCCACAGAGTATATGGGCGCTGCTCGTCCTCATGCTCATGATCATCACCATCGTCATCTCCCCCTTGGTTATAAATTTTTTCAAGTATAGGTGGTGGAATGTTCACAGGACCTTGGAAACACAAGAAGAAGGTTAATTAGTAAAGGGAAACTTGCTAACCCGCATGCATGTGGATGAAACAATTATAATTACGGTGGAAGACAAATGTACCGAAAGCATAAGGATTCCATGCAAAAACAGTGCCACGAGTGGTGGCAGCAAACACAAGGCCCTCATATTGAATTGAATCACAGTACTCATCCGTGTACAGAAACTGATTTTTGTGCAATATCCATCCAGTCGAACCATGAAGGACGCCAACAAGCTTGTCGAAGATAGCAACAACTTCATAGTTGTTGTAATTCCAAGAGTGGTTGGGAACTCGATAAATTGCTATCTTCCGTAGAAGATAGTCACCATGATCGTATTTGAACGTGCGTACGAAACCGGTGTGCTCAACCACTGGCAGTCTACTGAGATTTTTGGAAGTGGAACCCGGTCACGAGTGTACACATTCACAAGTTCCACTCGCAGTTGGACCCATTGTAAACAACCCAATCTCCATTTGTGCCTTCCCAAGCCTTACCCTCAAGCGATGGCATCTTAACATCATATGTATCATTATCAAGCGGCATCAACTTGCACAAGGCGAGGCCTCCGTCGTCCCCGCGCCAGTCATTAGGGTCACGGCGAAGAAGATAGGGGAGATCAAACCGCTCCTTGACCCTTGGGTTCCTTGTAATGATGTTCATTAGTTGAGTATAGAATGGTCTTGAACGAACCTGTAATGCTAGGCGAGATGATGATGTCACACCGATCAATGAGTTCCTCCACCACGTCATCTTTCAGATTGGGGCAAGAATAACGGGGTCGTTGCCGGCCTGTTCCCTCCATGGAGAAGACGATCGAACAATGGCAGAAGAAAGGGTGAAGGGCTGAAGGAAAATGGAGGAGGGAGAGGAAGAGCGTGCGACAATAGTTCCAAATCGAGAGGGAAAGGCGAAGAGTCGATGGACGGTTGCCAAGTTGCCACGGTTCACGAAGAGGCACCCCAGCCTACACGTCCATTAGGAAATACTAGTAGAAAAGGACTCGCCGTCGTCTCACTGATATGTTGGAACGGGACCACATGTCAACGAAACATGGTGTGTAATTTCTCATGCAAAATGCGATCTGGCCGCGTTGGCCCGAGGTGTCGCATTAGTTATCGACCTTTATTTTTTTAATGGCGTGCCGTTCAGTTTTGAAGCACGACTAACTGGTACTTTACGCAGAGAAAATATAAACTACTCTACCACTACTCCACCTTGAGTACTAGTAGTATAAAAAGATATATAGGCTGGAGCTTCAGCGCTTTCTTGCTAAGGGCTGCCCACTTGCTTCTCACACTACCACCCTCTCTCCAGATCTAAAAAAGACGGCCTCTCTCTCCCTCCTCACTAGTGGTCACAGATCCGCCGGGGAAGAAAAGTACGTGCAGCGTTGACGCACTCATCATCGGCGAGCGAGGTCGAGCACTGATGACAAGGCTGTCCTCTCAGACCTAGCGCCTGCACGGGATGGCCTCCGTCCCCAAGCTCGCTGTCGTAGTGTGTGCGGAGGATGATGACCACGAGCAAAGCCACTTCCCGCCGACCCTCAAGTATGCTACCTCTTTTTGAACCATACCCTTGTTCTATTGCCCCATCTGCCACGTCGTTGCATGTGGATCTTTTTCCACTCCACCATCTTCCCAATTTGCTATCCTCTGCTCTGCTGGCCACGCAGATGAAAACCATAATTTGCACTATTAAAGGAAACCCTACTTCATGCAGACTAATCCATGTCTGGGTTGAATAAGGAAAGGAAGGGAGATTGTACTGTCCAAGTGAGTAGGCATCGAACCCGCATCTAGGTTGAAAAGGGGAAAATCAGTAGCTAAGGAACGAGTCTCGTGTCTCTTGATTGAAGAAGGGTAGAAAGGCATGAGAACGCAATAAAGAATGACCAGGTCGATCGGTTTGTTGTCCTCACATAGGAAAAAGGTGGCTAAAGAGAAAAAATGGGATGTAATCCACATATGCTGCCTGGATATTTGTTGCTCTGGGCAACCATACCTCCCTCGCCACTCTGCGTCCATGGAGGTACATCGTACTGGTGCGCCCACTGTTCGAGTGGGCCTCACATGCTCTTATTGCCACTTTTTTGCTGTTAGTATAACGCCAGCAGTCAAGTCAAGCAATGCTACTGCTAAAGTGATGCCACATTTAACTAATGCCGCTCTTAGTCTAATGCCACCGATAAATTTAACCAATGCCATTTAATGTCACTGGATTATTTCAGGGTTAGCTGTTGATTGTGGATGTATTAAAGATTTTTCAGCTAAGGCATTCTAATGCTGTTGCACAGCCAGTACACCAACAATGAAACTTTTTACTACCTTCAGATTTTTGCACTGTTAATGCTTATAGATTACATACCTCACTTTCATGAGATAAGTTAATTTTTTTGTACAGTGTCACCAAAATGCCAAGGCGCTGATGTCATTTTATTTTGGTTAAACTGCACAAAAAATTATGAAGACAAGACAAAAGGTCAAGAGTGGGCACCTCCTCCTCCGGCTGTTCTCTTGATTCGTTTGATCAAGTTTTTATGTTTGATCGATTATCAAGATTGGTATAGCAATTTTTAAGGTCCCTCTGAGTTCAAAATGATATTTACCTTGGAGGTACATGATTTGCAACTTTTTTATACTGTAATTAGTTAATAATGCTAGTTACCTTCAGACTTTTGTATTTGGTTTAATGCTCATGCACAGCTAGTATACCAATGCTGAAACTTGTTACCTTTACATTTGTATTGTTAATTTTATAGAAATCTTCCAGTGCTAGAGTTTATTGAAATATGTTCAGTAAAACCATTAAACTGTACCCTATAATAAACTAACTACTCTACTGTTGCACTAGCCACTGGATTAGTGTATATTTGTAGTATTCGAATGGTGTTGCATTAGTGTATGGACATAAATAAAGTGTGGCAAGCTTTCCCAGATATGTGCTCAAGAAAACTACTACCTGTTTTTCTAAATACTAGACGTTTGGGTACTTTAAATTGAACCGCAAAAACGTCTTATATTAAGGAACAGAGGGTGTAGAGTTCACTCAAATTATCCCGGTAAATCTAGTCACACCTTTGTTAAAATTAATGTTCATTATGTTATCGGAGGAGGTCTGTATGTTTGTCTCTAATGCCTGTCGACTGCATACCTGACATCATGATGTAATGTTAAGTCATTTCCTCTTGTATAGTATCATTGAATTGTCAAGGCAGTGATGGCATTTTATTTTAGTTGAACTGCACAAAATATGCTTAAAAGAAGAGGAAAGGTCAGTAATGGCTCATTTTTTTAGAAAAAACTATGTATGCCTTCCTGACATCAGCCGTTGTTGCTTTATTTATTCCTTCAAACTGGTGGTTAGAAACAATCTTGCTACCTTTTCCCATTAAGAAATTGGAATGCTTATATTTGCGAGTCTATGCTTCAACTAGTGCCACTTTTATAGTAATCACACTTTCAATATCTATCCAAACAGGGATGCTCGATTTTAGTGGAACTGCATAAAAAGTCCAACTGGTTCAACATTAGGAGTATGTTTTTTTCCAAACCTTTATATCCAATTGGTGGCACTATGAGTTGTTCATTACGAAGGTACATGGTTTGCTACTATCTTGCTACTCTTTTTGTACTGTCATTAGATAGTAATACTGGTGGTTTGCATGTGAATTTATTGGCAGGGTGGACCTACATACTGGAGGTGCAGGACATGATTCAATGATTGGATGCTCAACTTCGGTTGTATCGATTTCACCTCTTCCATCATTGCGAACATGGATATCCTTGGTTTGATGAAGAATAGGCGCTATATTTCTGCTCTGAACCAGCAAATCAATTCAATATGAAATTGTCCAGGGCAAAACATAACTGTATCAGATTGTCCAGTGCAGAACATGACAGATGCTAAGCGGAAGAGACATGTTTAAACCGAAAATACATGGTGTGGTATATGTTTACTAGCTGCTTGATATTTATGCAGACAGAGATGTCTGCTCATTGCTATTTGGCAACCAAACAAAGTGTCCACAATTTTGGTTGAACTGCACAAGAGAATAGTATAGTCACTGCATGCGGTGCAATTTGAAAATAGACACAGAAAGATTGGATAGTCACTTCATGGACTGCAGAAAAGTAGTACTATACTATTTATTGGCCAACACTAGGTGCTTCATTGCTTTGGTCTGGTTATACAATGGGCATCATTTTGCCTAAGTTAAAGTTTGTATTCCGAAAATGGTCTCGCGTGTGATCAAGAGAAGACCAAATCATATTGCAGTGGATGTTCCTCCATCATGTGTGGTTCATTCTCATGGTTCCAGCTGTTGGTGAAACCACTTACGTTTGCAAGAGGAATTGTAGACTTCACAAACAAATTTGTCTTTTAGTCTGTACTGAATGTTGGCCAAGAGAAGCATCCATGTTAGTAGGAAGAACATATGTTTTTTCTAGATCTTTGCTTTTGGAGCTACATATTTGTATATGATCTGTGAATTATTGAGATGCATTAACATGTTGATCTTATGTATGGGAATCGTACTAGTTAGTTTTAGTTGCGACGCAAGATCCGAAGTGGCTGATATTTGCTTTTGGAGCTACAAATTTGTATATGATCTGTGAATCATTGAGATGCATTAATAGTTACTTATTTCTGTTCGCTCAGTGTTTACAAGTTACTGATCAATCACTAGCTAGCCTACTAATGCGCTCCTGGCAGTTTTATTTGTGACGCCAGATCCGAAGTGGCAGTTTTTTGAATAAAAATGCCTACCTCTAAAGAAACTGACAAGCTACACTATCCTACCTACTTGATCCTACATAGATAAATAGCGTACTACCTCCTTTCCAGTTTGCAGGGCTCAATTCAAGAAACGACCTACTTAATCCTACACGAATAAATAGCGGATCACACACGTACTAGTACCTCCTTTCCGGTTTGCAGGGATTAATTCAAACCTCTCACCAACCAAGGTACTCCCTCCGTCCGGGTTTATTAGTCCTGTGAGCAAAGCAGCAAGACCAAGGCATGGCAATAATTAACGGCATGCAGAAGTTTAAGCCTAATTAATTCCAGCGATTTAAGTGGCTGCATGTGTGCCCTCGGCTACGACTCGTTGCATGCTGCTCCGCGTACTGGCTGCGAGCGATTCTGAGTGCCTGCATGAAGCCGGCCATAATTAAGGTAGCTAACTGATGCGAAAAAAGATGCGCTTTAATTGTTGCGGGCTTTTTAAATCCATGGAATCAGAGGGTGCTTGGATCCAAGGGACTTATTTTAGTCTGACTAAAAATAGTCTCTTTAAGAGGCTAAAGTTCCAAGCACCTCTGACTAAAGAGGGGCTAAAACTAGTCTTGAGACTAAATTTTTTTAGTCAGGGGTACCCCTACTAAAATGTGGATTAGTCCTCTCTCTCCTCATTTAAATCCTCTCCTTTAACACAGGCGAGTTCTGGATTGGAGGGTTTGGAGGATCATAAATGCTCATTAAATTGATTTTAGTCTCTTTAGTATTTGGATCCAAGCATGGGTGAGGCTAGCAAGTTTTAGTCCCACTACTTTTAGTCATGGAACTAAAACATATCCAAGCACCCTCTCATTATTGACAAGGAGGGAGATGATTCGAGCGCACTCATTTGACCGCCATGCCAGCATGCACCCGAGACGGGACGGGACGACACAGTCATAATTCCAGTTTCTCTAGTTTTCCACGGCAAGCCATTATGCATTGAATTCTGATGACCGTCGCGCTACCTTCCGCCTATAAGTACTATTTCTCGGCCTTCTCCGGTGGCACCGTGACCCAACTCGCCATATCCTCATAAGCCCCCACCGGCCCGATGTCGCTCGCCATGTCCGCCATGCCCCCGCCCGTCCGCGGTAGGCGACACCGGAGGCGGTCACCGCCGGAACTAGTGTTTGGTTTTTCACCGGAAGGCAGACGGAGGGAGGAGGCATTCTATCTGTCTTTAGATGGCAATGCGGAGATCGAGGAGTTGTTGGAGCGCGACCGCCTGGCGGAGGAGCAGGAGTTGTTGGAGCACGACCGCCTGGCGGAGGAGCAACGTATAGACGATTTGCGCCGCCAGCGGGACATGGAGCAGCAGCACACCAATGCTCTGAGTCGCGAGCAGAGCGCCCGCAACTGGGCCGACTACGTGGAGGTCGGCACCCGGCAAATAGCCCTAGAGGCTGTCGGGCACGCACATGTTCGCGACGCTGATTTTTACTACCAGCTCGTCAAGTGGGTTTCCCGCTTGGAAGCCGAAGCTTTGGTGGACCACGCCGGCATGTAAAGGGAAAACGCGTGCGACCAACACGCCCTATCGCACCTCTTGCAAGTCTGAGGCGAGGCGCAGGACGCTGGTGCCGGCGTTTAGCGTGTACCACAGATGGCAGCCGACATCGTCTACTTAGCTAATAGTAAGTTAGTACTTGTATGCTACTAGAGTATTAGTGGGAGTAGATAGTTAACTTGGCTACGATGGTTGTCAACGTGGAAGTTCAGTACTCCATATGTGGATCAGACCTGTTACTTTGCTTTGAATGTTGAACTTTCCGTTTGAACGTATGAAATGGGCTGTTATTTTTCTAAATGGGTTGTATTTGTCCTCCACGGGTTTAGAGGCTGACTTGTGGGCCTACCAAGTTGACGCATACTCAATCAGGAGATGATTGTACGTGGAGAGGATAACAGCAGGTGTCGGTGTCAAAACAAGCGGATCTCGGGTAGGGGGTCCCGAACTGTGCGTCTAAGACTAATGGTAACAGGAGGCAGGGGACACGATGTTTACCCAGGTTCGGGCCCTCTCATTGGAGGTAATACCCTACTTCCTGCTTGATTGATCTTGATGATATGAGTATTACAAGAGTTGATCTACAACAAGATCATAGAGGCTAAACCCTAGAAGCTAGCCTATGATTATGATTGTTGTTGTCCTACGGACTAAACCCTCCGGTTTATATAGACACCGGAGGGGGCTAGGGTTACACAAAGTCGGTTACAGAGAAGGAGATCTACATATCCGAATCGCCAAGCTTGCCTTCCACGCAAAGGAGAGTCCCATCCGGACACGGGACGAAGTCTTCAATCTTGTATCTTCATAGTCCAACAGTCTGACCAAAGTATATAGTCCGGCTGTCTGGATACCCCCTAATCCAGGACTCCCTCAGTAGCCCATGAACCAGGCTTCAATGAAGATGAGTCCGGCGCACAGATTGTCTTCGGCATTGCAAGGCGGGTTCCTCCTCCGAATACTCCATAGAAGATTTCGAACACGAAAGTCGTGTCAGGCTCTGCAAAATAAATTCCACATACCAGCGTAGAGAGAACAATATTCCACAAATCTGATCTGCTGACAATTTTTTGTAGCGTGACATCACGCCACGGCTCGGTCATTATTCGAACCGTTTTTCACAACCAGCTACTGCACATATTGCGAGGCGGTTTCCTTGGCACATCTTGTCGAAGCAGAGATTGTGTCCCCTTATTTGCGGGATTCTCATCAATACGGGTGTGGGTAACCCAACCACGTTTGTTAACATGACTCCTTGACTTTAGGCAAGTTCCAAACAGTCACGCAGGGAACACTTGATATTCAGCCCCTTTATTAAGGGGCCAAGTTCTTATCTTTTTACACCCACGCTCGCTCCTCTCCTTCCCCTACCTCGAGTTCCAACACCCAAGGCTCGGGTTCAAGCTCTTCGGACCTTCAATCATGTCCGGATCCAACCTTCAAGGCCGGTGGTTGGCTTCCTCTGTCACAGAGGAGAACATCAAGAAGCTCACGGAGGCCAGGTATCTGACCGCTGATATCATGCATAGGCTGCCTGCTCAAGGGAAGGTTATCCCTACTCCTAATCCCAACGAAAGTGTCGTATTTGTTTCCCACTTCCTCCGAGGGTTAGGCTTTAGTCTTGATCCCTTTGTTAGGGGGCTCATGTTCTATTACGGGCTAGATTTCCATGATCTGGCTCTGGATTCCGTCCTTCACATCTCGTCGTTCATCGCCGTGTGTGAAGCCTTCCTCCACGTCACTCCACACTTCGGCATGTGGCTCAAGACCTTCAATGTGCGGCCAAAGATGATCAGTGGGCAACACACGGAGTGCGGAGGTGCTATAATAAGCAAAGGCATCGATGCCACCTGGCCCAAGGGTTCCTTTCCGGAGGTATCCGACTTACGGCAACGGGAGTGGTTCTACATCACAGCTCCCCGTGGCACAAAGTGGGCGGCCGCCCCTGCCTTCCGCTCGGGCCCTCCGCCTCAACTGGCGTCGTGGGTCAACAACGGACTGGACTAGGGGCTTGTTAATGACGTACCAACATTGCAAAGCCGCATTCAGGATCTTCTCGAGAGGGATGTCAGCCTTGTTAAAATAATTCAAGTAATGTTAGTCCCTCGGGTCCTGCCGTGCAAGCGTCAACCTCTCCGGATGTGGGAGTTCAATCCAGAAGGACCGCGGGCCATTCAGCACTTCTTCGGCATAACGCTCGAGGGGATGTATCGGTTATTTTTGGATCACGAATAGAGTGTCCGGACACCACCGAGGATGTGGGCTTGGACTGTCATCGTTCGGATACCCAAGTAAGTATCCCCACAACCAAACATGTTTTTTATGTTTTATCATAACATTTATCCCGAAAACTTCCCCCTGCCAGGAGTGGCTGAGAAAGGCGGAGAGGATCAGGTGTCCCGCCCCTCTTCCCGAAGGTTCGCCGGATCCCTTGTTAACCAGGATGCTTCAGCGCGCACCATATCTGGTGCCATCAGGGGAAGGCGATGGGAAGGATAGAGAAGCCGAGAGCGGGCTTCATATATTATACATCCAAGCCGGGGGAATTGATGTCTCCGAGAAGGAGGAGGATCGGGGAGGTGAATTGAACATCGCCTCCCCCCACAGGAAGAAAAGGGCCGCTTCTGAAGATTTGGATACGGAGGTTTCCAAACGAGGGAGGAAACCTTTTCTAGGAGGCCCTGCCCTGGAGGGCGTCCTCACCGTGCAGCGCCCGCAAGAGGGCCAGCCCCCACCGAGCTGTAAGTGAATAGAAATTATTTTGGTAAATATATCCTGTTTTATCTCTAAGAAAACAACCGAGGCCTACCCCTTGCAGTCCGGCTCGTAGCCCTTCTCAACAGAGCTCGTCTTCGGTGGATCTTCTTCCGGAGATGATGGAGAGCGAAACGCCTTCTCCTGCTTCTCTGCCCCATATGGGGTGGACGACCCCGAGGTGTCATCACGGAGGACTTCTCCTGATCCGCCAAGGCGAGAAGTTAACACTTCGGCCACCCAAAGCCCGTAGTATGCAGCTCCCAAGGAGAGCGATAGGAAGAGTTCGGGGGTGTCCGGCACAAAGCCAGACACACTGACGGATCTTCTGGAGCGAGCGGCTATCTCAGAGGTGCATCGTACCTTGATGGGTACAGTGTGTGACGGGATTTCTTCCGCCAATAGCGGGCTAAGTGAAGCTTTTACGAGCTTGCTCAAAGGCTTTGAGGTACACATAGTAATATATATATATATATATATATATATATATATATATTCGGCTATACCGCACACGCTAGGTGTGCTCCGTATAGATAGTAGCCCCTGAGACTCTGGTTGCCATCCAGATGTGGCAAACAGAGGATCATAATCCCAGGTAATGATCACACTACATTATGTGTAGGCGGCTGATGGTCCGGCGGCTAAGCAGACTGCAGATTTTGCCGAACTGAAGCGGCAGCTTGACGTGGCAGATGCCGATATCGTGCTTGTGAACAAGCGGCTTGACGAGGCACAGGGTATGTTACTTCGGATTGTCAGTGAATATTAAGAGGAGCATGGTGCTAGTATCTATAATATGTTTTATGACTGCAGATGGAGCTGCTGCCGTGGAGACCCTTCGGTCGGAGCTTGCCCGAGCCAAGGAGGAAGCCCGGATAAGTGATGTGGCCTCCCTAAAGGCGGTCGAGGAGTTGAGAGCCGAACAGGCTACTTGTTGCCAGAGCGAAGAAAAAATAGCCAATATTGCTATTGAGCTGAAGGAGGCCGCTGACCGATATGATCTCCTTGATAAGGAAAACCAGGCGAAAGCGGCTGACCTTAAGAAGGCCTTGGAAATAGCTCAGGAGACTCGCTCTAAGATCAGAGCGGTACGGGAGGAGCTTCGTCAAGCCGGAGATAATACAGCTGGGAAGCCCTTTTTGTTGCGGACGAAGTTCGGAGATCCGAAGTATGCCCCTCTGAATAAATTATGGAGTGCTGAGGATGCGTACTTGGACTTGGCCAAGAGTGCTGCTGATGCGACTGAATATTTCAAAGATCAGAAAGGTCATGAGGTAGAACGGTTGTTCTGGTCGCAGTTCAATGCTCCAAACGAACGAATGGCCGAGTGGGCCGAGCTCCATAGGTTATCTGGGCTTGCCATGAGGTCTGTCGTGGATCATCGTTGGCCGGAGGGACCAATGCCGGACAGTTATTTTGGTTTGGTGCAACAATTCCTTGGTGCTGTGTCACATATCGACGTTGTCAAGAGGTCGGCGTGCATACACTACAAAAAAATACACTTCTGTGATGATACGTGTTTGTCACAGTAGGTCACGTTTTCTGTCATGCATGTACATCCATGACAAATTTATGACAGAATCAAAATAGTCATACCTGTGATGTCGTAGAAGTGTTCCATGACATTACAAAAATTATCATCACGGAAGTGTCCACTTCCATGACGATAAATCGCGTGTCACAGAAGTGCTTTCGTCAAGGGTGACCGACACGTGGCATCCACCGTAACGGGACGCCTTTAAGCTATCGGGTCGGGTTTTGGATCCGATAACCCGTTAACAGCCCCGACCAATGGGGATTTTCCACGTGTAAAATCATCATTGGCTGGAGGAAACACATGTCGGCTCATCGTTGGGACAGATGTCATCCACTCATTGGACGGAAGGCGCTTATGATACGTCGACACGTGGCACGGCCCAACAGAGGCCCATTCTTGTGAAAAGGCCGGCCTGTTTGACTTGGTCAAAAGGTGGCGGGCCGGCCCATGGAAAGCCTGTTAACAGCATGTTCACATATAGCCCATTTACAGCCCGCTAACCCAAGGCCTGTTACGCCATATCCGAATTAGGCCCAGTAGCGTCATTTGGGCCATCCAATATGATTCCAGCCTGTTTCTTCTGGCGCATGTATGGCCCATGACGTCTTTTGGCCCATATGAGGCCCTATGTAACTCTTGGCCTATTAACGGCCCGTGGTGAAACTGGCCCGTAATGAACAGTGTATCACTTTACACCCATTAATGGCCCATGGTGAAACTGGCCCGTAATGAACAGTGTATCACTTTATACCCATTAACGGCCCATTATTCCGTTGGGCCATTTCCAGCCCATGTTATCTTTTGGCCTTCTTAGAGCCCATTTATTCTTGGGCTCATTTCTAGCATTCGTTTACTTACGGTCTGTTACTATCATTTTCTGCTTGTGGGCCAAATTCAGCCCGTGGTTACAGTCGGCCCGTTTGTGGTTCGTTAATACGTTGGGCCTTTTTCATAGCATCATCAAATACGGCCCATTAAAGATGGCCCGTTATGGTTGGCCCATGAACGGACGATTCCAACTCTAGCCCGTTTATGTCCATAATGCGGTCTGTTTGGCACATGTTTGGCCAATCGATCATACGGCCCGTATAAGGCCCATTGATGATACGGCCCGCAGAAGGCCCATTGTTTCTACGGCCCGTAGGAGGCCCATAGTTTCTACGGCCCATGGAAGGCCCACTGTTTCTACGGCCAATAGGAGGCCCAGTGTCACTACAGTAAATATTAGCCCATGGTTATTGTGGCCTACTTTTAAAAATAGGTTATTGCAGCCACTAGCAAACCGCGAAAAAGGAACTGCAATGACTACAAGCAAACAAATAAACAAGACAACAAGGAAATAAATAAGCAAGCAACTAACGCTAGGCTATCACGGCTATTACACATATTACATCCACTGGGCATCAAAGTTCACTACCAATGCAAATGTAGGGAACAAAGCAGCATATCGTATACACTGGTTGTCAAAGTTGGCGACCAGCGCAAATAAACACCGCAGCAAAACAAATCCAGAACTGAAACCACTTTAGAAGATCTCAAGAAACAATATCCTGGGTACCCATAATGCTGACAATATGCTTAGCAAGCTTATTAACTTTCTCTTGTTTGGCGCTTAAATCCTCCAGCGCTTGCTGTTGCACCAGAAAATATGCATCTGAATTCTGCAGGGACTTCCTCAGTCCTTCAGCTTCCTGTCGCAGCACATCTGATCGATGTCTTTCAACTTGAAGTTGAGACTCAAGAAGACGAACCGATTCAGGCAGCGAGTTCAAAGAGCTTGTGCCAGCAGTAGTGGCCAGTAACTCGAACACTACATCAAGACAGGACTTTTGGGTTCCCTCACTGTCGTCAAGATAGTTTTTATCAGCTTTCTTGGAGACCAACAGGGATGTCTCACTATCTTGAACCTTATCCGCATTACTTCCTTTACCGTTGGATAACGCGGTACTGTTCTCCAATATTTTGTCTGCATTCTAAAAGAGAAACAAGCAGACACATCACATGTTTACCATGTTGTATATGAAACTCATTTTGGTAAATGAGTTTAGCAGTAAAGTGGACAGGATAACAGCATGAAACAAACATATATCTATGTACCATGGTCACTTTATGGTCTATATCATTCTAGTTTTTGTTGCCAAATCAAGATAGAGACACAGTTCAAATAATATTTGTTCAAGACAAAGCAGAATAGACAGAATATAAGTGTGGGTAACTATAGAGCAATAACAACACTTGTAATGTGCATGACATGAGAACATAACTGTTTATTCAATTGAAACTGAAATCAACATAGAACAGGTTACAATAGCAAAACAGTTAAAGAAACAGGTTTAAAACATACCTGTTGCGCCATTGGAGTTTCAATTCCATCCTTCAAATTTGAAAATAGTTGGTATGAGTAAATACAGTAATGCAAGAGCAAAGGAGTATGAACCATAGCTACAGAACCTGACCTGAGAACAAATCTTCTTCTCCTTTAAGTGTTGAGTTGGGATTCGGAGTGGTGGTCCTCGTGCTTTGTGCACTGTAGTTCCCTTACTAACTGCTCGTGTTTGGGTGCTCTGTGGTGGAGACGGTGCTGTGTCAACTGGAACTGGGTTACTATCTTCCAGGGTTGGGGTTGGAAGGGGTGTAGCTGGTTCTCTGTCCAACTGGGTAGGGGTACAATCTGCGAGAGTCTGGGTTATGTGTGGTGGATCTGGTCCTTGGGCAAGTATAACCGTGGTTCTATCTGCATCAACTAGTAGCACTATCTTTTTTGAAGACCGTGTTGTTACTCCCTTAGATATTGCCATCACGCTCTCCAATTCATATGGCTGATAAACAAGAAAAGTAATTGAAAGTATAGAAATTGTATGATAGACAGGTGCAATGGATAGTGGGGAATAAAAGAGGGCATGAAATAATTCATATTTGTGTTGTCTAACCAAACAGGATAGCATGACACAATTTCACACATATGATGGCTAACTAAACAGGATAGCATGACACAATTTCACACTATGATGGCTAACTAAAAAAGATGGAAAGACATAGTTCAAAATATGAGACTATGTAAACATGATGACATGACATAACTATATAATGTGTTTATTAAATAGGTTGGCATGCCATAATGTACATACATTCATGGTTAGAATGCCATAATTCAAAATATGATGATTGTAAACACTAAACAGGATGAGATGATATAACTATATGATGTCTTTATTAAATGGGTGGCCATGCCATAATTCAGATAGATGATGTGTATGTACTATGTAAACATGATGGCATGATATAATTCAAATATATGATTTATATAGTAAGCAAGTAAGAAGATGGCAATCCATATATGATGTAAAAATTAAGCAATGCAAGACAACATGCATGACATGGGTAATATAACCCTGCTAAGTTTGAGCATAGACCTCAGGGGGGAAATAGGACTAGTCATCAGTCTGTGAATCCTCCTCTGAGGAGCTCTCTGTAACCAGCAAGATGTCTGCTTCAGCAGGTAGCATTGTCTGCTCTGAATACCTTATTTTCACTCCAGATACTTCCATCACCGCTTCAAATGGCTGATGCACAGGAAGAGTAGTTGAATATACAAACGTTGTCGACAAATGGAATACGTAATACAAAAAAATGATAGCATGATATAATTCACATACATGATGATTGGCTAAACAACATGGCATTGCATAATTCACATATATAATGCCTTTGCAACAAGATAGCATTGTATAATTCACATATATAATGTCTTACAACAAGATGGCAATGCATAATTCACATATATGGTAATTAGACACTGAACAGGTGGCATTCACACAAAGCATGTCTAAACTAATCAAATGACATAGCAATGCGAGACACCATACGCACGATATGAGCAACATAACCCTACCAAGTTAGAGCATACACCTCGGGGTGGGGGGGAATAGGACTGGTCATTTGTCTCTGAATCCTCCTCTGAGGAGCTATCCGTAACCAGCAGGATATGCGCTTCGTCAGATAGCATAGTCTGCTCTGAAGACCTTGTTTTCACTCCAGAATTTGCCATCACCATGTCAAATGGCTGATGCACACGAAGAGCAGTTGAATGTACTAACATTGTTGACAAATGTAATATGTAACGGAAAAAAGGGATGGCCTGATATAATTTACATGTAAGATGACTGGCTAAGCAGGATGGCATTGCGAAATTCACATATATGATGCCTGGCTAAACAAGATGGTGTTGCATAATTCACATAAACGATGAATAAACTAAAAGATGGCATTCGCACAAAGGATATCTAAACTAAGCAGATGACATATTTGATGTATAAAGTAAGCAATGCAAGACACCATATGCATGATATAACCAACATCAGCATGCCAAGTTAGAGCGAAGACCTCAGGGGGTAAATAGGAGTTGTCTTCTCCTTCTGAATCCCCCTCAGAACACATATCTTCCTCTCGATTACAATCCGAAATGCGTGGAGGGGGGCTGCCTTTGCGAAGGCTCGTCTCTTTTGCTCTACATGTTTAGTTCCATTGTTTACAATAACTGTCATGCATAGGAATAAAACATAGTGAGATTATGTAAGGAGTGCATGCAGAAATCCAGAGTGATGGTAGCAACCTGTGGATATACCCAAAACCAATAATAGCAGGCAGATAATGGCTTCAGTTAAAAAATACAGATAATGGCTTCTTTACTGTTTGTTTCCCACCCAACATGACACTCATAGTAGACACCGGAGATTAACCAGATAGTAGATAGATAATATTGATAGTGGCCCCGATATGTACCCCAAAACCATTTAAAAACTCAAGTTTGACCATTATTTTGGAGCTGACTCAGAGTCTAATCGGTGAACAGGACGATAAAGTAGCATGTAAAATTAAGCGATGCATAACGTAAGCAGACACGAAAGAGTGTGACCTCTCTTGTGGACCCGTGTAGTCCTCGAGGTCATCTGCTCGGTTGATGATGGTAATGCAGTTTTCATGGCTGCCAGCAGCGGGGAAGAAGATCTGAGGCGGCAAAATGTTGGAAATATGCCCTAGAGGCAATAATAAAAGCATTATTATTATATTTCCTTGTTCATGATAATTGTCTTTTATTCATGCTATAATTGTATTATCCGGAAATCTTAATACACGTGTGAATACATAGACCATAACATGTCCCTAGTGAGCCTTTAGTTGACTAGCTCGTTGGTCAACAGATAGTCATGGTTTCCTGACTATGGACATTAGATGTCATTGACAATGGGATCACATCATTAGGAGAATGATGTGATGGACAAGACCCAATCCTAAGCATAGCACAAGATCGTGTAGTTCATTTTGCTAGAGCTTTTTCAATGTTAAGTATCTCTTCCTTAGACCATGAGATCATGTAACTCCCGAATACCGTAGGAGTGCTTTGGGTGTACCAAACGTCATAACGTAACTGGGTGACTATAAAGGTGCACTACAGGTATCTCCGAAAGTGTCTTTTGGGTTGACACGGATCGAGACTGGGATTTGTCACTCCGTATGACGGAGAGGTATCTCTGGGCCCACTCGGTAATGCATCATCATAATGAGCTCAAAGTGACCAAGTGTTTGGTCACGGGATCATGCATTACGGTACGAGTAAAGTGACTTGCCTGTAACGAGACTGAACGAGGTATTGGGATACCGACGATCGAGTCTCAGGCTTGTAACGTACCACTTGACAAAGGGAATAGTATACGGGGTTGCTTGAATCCTCGACATCGTGGTTCATCCGATGACTTCATCGAGGAGCATGTGGGAGCCAACATGGGTATCCAGATCCCGCTGTTGGTTATTGATCTGAGAGCCGTCTCGGTCATGTCTGCGTGTCTCCCGAACCCGTAGGGTATACACACTTAAGGTTCGGTGACGCTAGGGTTATTAGGAAGACTTGTATGTGATTACCGAATGTTGTTCGGAGTCCCGGATGAGATCCCGAACGTCACGAGGAGTTCCGGAATGGTCCGGAGGTAAAGATTTATATATGGGAAGCTGTCATACGGACACCGGAAGGTTTCGGGGGGCATATCGGTATTGTACCGGGGCCATCGGAAGGGTTCCGGGGGTCCACCGGGAGGGGCCACCCCTCCCGGGGGGGCACATGGGCTGCGTGGGGCAGGAGCCAGCCCCTGGAGGGCTGGGCGCCCCCCCCCCCTTGGGCCCATGCGCCTAGGGTTGGGGGGGGGAACCCTAGAGGGGGCGCCCCCCTTGCTTGGGGGGCAAGTCCCCCCTCCCTGGCCGCCCCTCCTCCCTCTAGATCCCATCTAGAGGGGCCGGCCCCCCTTGCCCCTTCCCCTATAAATAGAGGGGTGAGGGGAGGGCTGAATATATAAGCCAAGGCGCAGCCCCTCCCCTCCCCAACACCTCTCCTCCTCTGTACGTGCTTGGCGAAGCCCTGTCGGAGTACTGCTGCACCAACAACACCACGCCGTCGTGCAGCCGTTGGAGCTGTCTTCCTCAACCTCTCCTTCCTCCTTGCTGGATCAAGACGGAGGAGACGTCGTCCGTACCGTATGTGTGTTGAACGCGGAGGTGTTGTCCGTTCAGCACTTGGTCATCGGTGATCTGAATCAGGGCGAGTACGACTCCATCATCACCATCCCCTTGAACGCTTCCGCACTCAATCTACAAGTGGTATGTAGATGCAAAATCACTCCCTTGACTCGTTGCTTAGATGAACTCATAGATGGATCTTGGTGAAACCGTAGGAAAATTTTTAATTTTCTGCAACGTTCCCCAATAGTGGCATCATGAGCTAGGTCTATGTGTAGTTCTCTATTGCACGAGTAGAACACAATTTATTTGTGGGCGTAGATCTTGTCAACTTGCTTGCCGCTACTAGTCTTATCTTGCTTCAGCGGTATTGTGGGATGAAGCGGCCCAGACCAACCTTACACGTACGCTTACGTGAGACCGGTTCCACCGACTAACATGCACTAGTTGCATAAGGTGGCTGGCGGGTGTCTGCCTCTCCCACTTTAGTTGAAGCGGATTCGATGAAAAGGGTCCTTATGAAGGGTAAATAGAAGTTGACAAGATCACATTGTGGTTATTTGTAGGTAAGAAAACGTTCTTGCTAGAACCCAATTGCAGCCACGTAAAAGATGCAACAACAATTAGAGGACGTCTAACTTGTTTTTGCAGCAATTGTCATGTGATGTGATATGGCCAGAAGTTGTGATGAATGATGAATGATATATTGTGATGTATGAGATCATGTTCTTGTAATAGGAATCACGACTTGCATGTCGATGAGTATGACAACCGGCAGGAGCCATACGAGTTGTCTTTATTTTTTGTATGACCTGCGTGTCATTGAAGAACGCCATGTAAATTACTTTACTTTATTGCTAAACGCGTTAGCCATAGAAGTAGAAGTAGTCATTGGCGTGACAACTTCATGAAGACACGATGATGGAGATCATGATGATGGAGATCATGGTGTCATGCCGGTGACGAAGATGATCATGGAGCCCCGAAGATGGAGATCGAAGGAGCTATATGATATTGGCCATATCATGTCACTATTATATAATTGCATGTGATGTTTATTATGTTTATGCATCTTGTTTACTTAGGACGACGGTAGTAAATAAGATGATCCCTTACAAAAATTTCAAGAAGTGTTCTCCCCTAACCGTGCACCGTTGCTAAAGTTCATCGTTTCGAAGCACCACGTGATGATCGGGTGTGATAGATCCTTACGTTCACATACAACGGGTGTAAGACAGTTTTACACATGCAAAACACTTAGGGTTAACTTGACGAGCCTAGCATGTATAGACATGGCCTCGGAACACGGAGACTGAAAGGTTGAACACGAGTCGTATGGAAGATACGATCAACATAAGAATGTTCACCGATGATGACTAGTCCGTCTCACGTGATGATCGGACACGGCCTAGTCGACTCGGATCGTGTAACACTTAGATGACTAGAGGGATGTCTAATCTGAGTGGGAGTTCATTATATTAATTTGATTAGATGAACTTAATTATCATGAACTTAGTCTTAAACCTTTGCAAAATATGTCTTGTAGATCAAATGGCCAACGCTCATGTCAACATGAACTTCAACGCGTTCCTAGAGAAAACCAAGCTGAAAGATGATGGCAGCAACTATACGGACTGGGTCCGGAACCTGAGGATCATCCTCATAGCTGCCAGGAAACAATATGTCCTAGAAGGACCGCTAGGTGACGCTCCCGTCCCAGAGAACCAAGACATTATGAATGCTTGGCAGTCTCGTGCTGATGATTACTCCCTCGTTCAGTGCGGCATGCTTTACAGCTTAGAACCGGGGCTCCAAAAGCGTTTTGAGCAACATGGAGCATATGAGATGTTCGAGGAGCTGAAACTAGTTTTCCAAGCTTATGCCCGGGTCGAGAGATATGAAGTCTTCGACAAGTTCTATAGTTGTAAGATGGAGGAAAATAGTTCTGTCAGTGAGAACATACTCAAAATGTCTGGGTTGCACAACCGCCTGTCCCAGCTGGACATTAACCTCCCGGATGAGGCGGTCATTGACAGAATCCTTCAGCCGCTCCCACCAAGCTACAAGAGCTTTGTGCTGAACTACAATATGCAGGGGATGGTGAAGACCATTCTTGAAGTATTTTCAATGCTGAAGTCAGCAGAGGTTGAAATCAAGAAAGAACATCAAGTGTTGATGGTCAATAAGACCACTAAGTTCAAGAAGGGCAAGGGTAAGAAGAACTTCAAGAAGGACGGCAAAGATGTTGCCGCACCCGGTAAGCCAGTTGCCGGGAAGAAGTCAAAGAATGGACCCAAGCCTGAGACTGAGTGCTTTTATTGCAAGGGGAAGGGTCACTGGAAGCGGAACTGCCCCAAATACTTAGCGGATAAGAAGGCCGGCAACACCAAAGGTATATTTGATATACATGTAATTGATGTGTACCTTACCAGTACTCGTAGTAACTCCTGGGTATTTGATACCGGTGCCGTTGCTCATATTTGTAACTCACAGCAGGAGCTGCGGAATAAGCGGAGACTGGCGAAGGACGAGGTGACAATGCGCGTCGGGAATGGTTCTAGGGTCGATGTGATCGCCGTCGGCACGCTACCTCTACATTTACCTACGGGATTAGTTTTGAACCTTAATAATTGTTATTTGGTGCCAAGTTTGAGCATGAACATTGTATCTGGATCTCGTTTAATACGAGATGGCTACTCATTTAAATCCGAGAATAATGGTTGTTCTATTTATATGAGAGATATGTTTTATGGTCATGCCCCGATGGTCAATGGTTTATTCTTAATGAATCTCGAGCGTAATACTACACATATTCATAGTGTGAATACCAAAAGATATAAAGTTGATAACGATAGTCCCACATACTTGTGGCACTGCCGCCTTGGTCACATTGGTGTCAAGCGCATGAAGAAGCTCCATGCTGATGGACTTTTAGAGTCTCTCGATTATGAATCATTTGACACATGCGAACCATGCCTCATGGGCAAAATGACCAAGACTCCGTTCTCCGGAACAATGGAGCGAGCAACCAACTTGTTGGATCATACATACCGATGTGTGCGGTCCAATGAGTGTTGAGGCTCGCGGAGGATATCGTTATGTTCTCACTCTCACAGATGACTTGAGTAGATATGGGTATGTCTACTTGATGAAACACAAGTCTGAGACCTTTGAAAAGTTCAAGGAATTTCAGAATGAAGTAGAGAATCAACGTGACCGAAAGATAAAATTCTTGCGATCGGATCGTGGAGGAGAATATTTAAGTCACGAATTTGGTACACACTTAAGAAAATTTGGAATCGTTTCACAACTCACGCCGCCTGGAACACCTCAGCGAAGCGGTGTGTCCGAACATCGTAATCGCACTCTATTGGATATGGTGCGATCTATGATGTCTCTTACCGACTTACCGCTATCATTTTGGGGATACGCTCTAGAGACAGCTACATTCACTTTAAATAGGGCACCGTCTAAATCCGTTGAGACGACACCGTATGAATTATGGTTTGGGAAGAAACCTAAGCTGTCGTTTCTAAAAGTTTGGGGATGCGATGCTTATGTCAAGAAACTTCAACCTGAAAAGCTCGAACCCAAGTCGGAAAAATGCGTCTTCATAGGATACCTAAAGAAACCATTGGGTATACCTTCTACTTAAGATCCGAGGGCAAGATCTTTGTTGCCAAGAACGGATCCTTTCTGGAAAAGGAGTTTCTCTCGAAAGAAGTAAGTGGGAGGAAAGTAGAACTCGATGAAATACTACCTCTTGAACAGGATAGTAGTGCAGCTCAGGAAAATGTTCCTATGATGCCTACACCACCTGAAGAGGAAAATAATGATGATGATCAAGGTACTTCGGATCAAGTTGCTACTGAACTTCGTAGGTCCACAAGGACACGTTCCGCACCAGAGTGGTACGACACCCCTGTCCTGGAAATCATGTTGTTAGACAACGATGAACCTTCGAACTATGAAGAAGCGATGGCGGGCCCAGATTCCAACAAATGGCTAGAAGCCATGAAATCCGAGATAGAATCCATGTATGAAAACAAAGTATGGACTTTGACTGACTTGCCCGATGATCGGCGAGCGATAGAAAACAAATGGATCTTTAAGAAGAAGACGAACGCGGATGGTAATGTCACCATCTATAAAGCTCGACTTGTCGCTAAGGGTTATCGGCAAGTTCAAGGAATTGACTACGATGAGACTTTCTCTCCCATAGCGAAGCTTAAGTCCGTCTGAATCATGTTAGCAATTGCCGCATACTATGATTATGAGATATGGTAGATGGACGTCAAAACGGCATTCCTTAACGGGCATCTTAAGGAAGAACTGTATATGATGCAGGCGGAGGGTTTTGTCGATCCTAAGAATGCTAACAAAGTATGCAAGCTCCAGCGATCCATTTATGGGCTGGTGCAAGCATCTCGGAGTTGGAACATTCGCTTTGATGAAATGATCAAAGCGTTTGGGTTTATGCAGACTTATGGAGAAGCCTGCGTTTACAAGAAAGTGAGTGGGAGCTCTGTAGCATTTCTCATATTATATGTAGATGACATACTTTTGATGGGAAATGATATATAATTCTTGGACAGCATTAAGGCCTACTTGAATAAGTGTTTTTCAATGAAGGACCTTGGAGAAGCTGCTTATATATTAGGCATCAAGATCTATAGAGATAGATCGAGACGCCTCATAGGTCTTTCACAAAGCACATACCTTGATAAGATTTTGAAGAAGTTCAAAATGGATCAGTCCAAGAAGGGGTTCTTGCCTGTATTGCAAGGTGTGAGATTGAGCTCGGCTCAATGCCCGACCACGGCAAAAGATAAAGAAGAGATGAGCGTCATCCCCTATGCCTCAGCCATAGGATCTATTATGTATGCCATGTTGTGTACCAGACCTGATGTAAACCTTGCCGTAAGTTTGGTAGGAAGGTACCAAAGTAATCCCGGCAAGGAACACTGGACAGCGGTCAAGAATATCCTAAAGTACCTGAAAAGGACGAAGGACATGTTTCTCGTTTATGGAGGTGACGAAGAGCTCGTCGTAAAGGGTTACGTCGACGCTAGCTTCGACACAGATCTGGATGACTCTAAGTCACAAACCGGATACGTGTATATGTTGAATGGTGGAGCAGTAAGCTGGTGCAGCTGCAAGCAGAGCGTCGTGGCGGGATCTACATGTGAAGCGGAGTACATGGCAGCCTCGGAGGCAGCGCATGAAGCAATTTGGGTGAAGGAGTTCATCACCGACCTAGGAGTCATACCCAATGCATCGGGGCCGATCAAACTCTTCTGTGACAACACTAGAGCTATTGCCCTTGCCAAGGAGCCCAGGTTTCACAAGAAGACCAGGCACATCAAGCGTCGTTTCAACTCCATCCGTGAAAATGTTCAAGATGGAGACATAGATATTTGCAAAGTACATACGGATCTGAATGCTGCAGATCCGTTGACTAAACCTCTCTCGCGAGCAAAACATGATCAAGACCAGAACTCTATGGGTGTTCGAGTCATCACAATGTAACTAGATTATTGACTCTAGTGCAAGTGGGAGACTGTTGGAAATATGCCCTAGAGGCAATAATAAAAGCATTATTATTATATTTCCTTGTTCATGATAATTGTCTTTTATTCATGCTATAATTGTATTATCCGGAAATCGTAATACACGTGTGAATACATAGACCATAACATGTCCCTAGTGAGCCTCTAGTTGACTAGCTCGTTGGTCAACAGATAGTCATGGTTTCCTGACTATGGACATTAGATGTCATTGACAACGGGATCACATCATTAGTAGAATGATGTGATGGACAAGACCCAATCCTAAGCATAGCACAAGATCGTGTAGTTCGTTTTGCTAGAGCTTTTTCAATGTTAAGTATCTCTTCCTTAGACCATGAGATCGTGTAACTCCCGGATACCGTAGGAGTGCTTTGGGTGTACCAAACGTCACAACGTAACTGGGTGACTATAAAGGTGCACTACAGGTATCTCCGAAAGTGTCTGTTGGGTTGACACGGATCGAGACTGGGATTTGTCACTCCGTATGACGGAGAGGTATCTCTGGGCCCACTCGGTAATGCATCATCATAATGAGCTCAAAGTGACCAAGTGTTTGGTCACGGGATCATGCATTACGGTACGAGTAAAGTGACTTGCCGGTAATGAGACTGAACGAGGTATTGGGATACCGACGATCGAGTCTCGGGCTTGTAACGTACCGCTTGACAAAGGGAATAGTATACGGGGTTGCTTGAATCCTCGACATCGTGGTTCATCCGATGACTTCATCGAGGAGCATGTGGGAGCCAACATGGGTATCCAGATCCCGCTGTTGGTTATTGATCTGAGAGCCGTCTCGGTCATGTCTGCGTGTCTCCCGAACCCGTAGGGTCTACACACTTAAGGTTCGGTGACGCTAGGGTTATTAGGAAGACTTGTATGTGATTACCGAATGTTGTTCAGAGTCCCAAATGAGATCCCGGACGTCACGAGGAGTTCCGGAATGGTCCGAAGGTAAAGATTTATATATGGGAAGCTGTCATACGGACACCGGAAGGTTTCGGGGGGCATATTGGTATTGTACCGGGGCCACCGGAAGGGTTCCGGGGGTCCACCGGGAGGGGCCACCCCTCCCGGGGGGCCACATGGGCTGCGTGGGGCAGGAGCCAGCCCCTGGAGGGCTGGGCGCCCCCCCCCCTTGGGCCCATGCGCCTAGGGTTGGGGGGGAACCCGAGAGGGGGCGCCCCCCTTGCTTGGGGGGCAAGTCCCCCCTCCCCGGCCGCCGCCCCCCCTCTAGATCCCATCTAGAGGGGCCGGCCCCCCTTGCCCCTTCCCCTATAAATAGAGCGGTGAGGGGAGGGCTGAATATACAAGCCAAGGCGCAGCCCCTCCCCTCCCCAACACCTCTCCTCCTCCGTACGTGCTTGGCGAAGCCCTGTCGGAGTACTGTTGCACCAACAACACCACGCCGTCGTGCTGCCCTTGGAGCTGTCTTCCTCAACCTCTCCTTCCTCCTTGCTGGATCAAGATGGAGGAGACGTGGTTCGTACCGTACATGTCTTGAACGCGGAGGTGTTGTCCGTTCAGCACTTGGTCATCGGTGATCTGAATCACGGCGAGTACGACTCCATCATCACCATCCCCTTGAACGCTTCCGCACTCGATCTACAAGTGGTATGTAGATGCAAACTCACTCCCTTGACTCGTTTCTTAGATGAACTCATAGATGGATCTTGGTGAAACCGTAGGAAAAATTTTAATTTTCTGCAACGTTCCCCAACACAAAAGACAGTCTAGAGGCGAGATCCCTGCTGTGCTGGACCCTTCTGTCGTTGGAGCAGCTGAGCTGGGGTGGACGACAGTGCAGCAGGAGCGGGACAAACCACGCAAGGTTTTCTTTGACAACTATCTATAAGAGAAGTAATTCTATAAGGGCTCGTTTGAATTGGAGGATTCCAACAATGCAGGGATAGGAAATAGACAGGAATAGGATAGCAATGCACATGCAAAACAGAGAATTTAAAAAACACAAGATTTCTGCCAATCTGGGTATTTGATTCACAACAATTGGAAGATCACAGGATGCAAAGAAGCATGGTGAGATTAAGTCAAACCACAAGAAAATGTACGGTTATAATGTTATGATGCTACTATCTCTTAGTCTTGTGCTTCGTGAATAGGAATTTGGAAAGGAGGACAAGTGAAAATTAAGATTCCTACATTTTTTATTTCAAGGAGACACTAAAGGAACAAATCTGTGTGCTCAGTAGACAATATATATAACATGTAGAGTAAAAAAAGAGATGCAACATGTGTACAACCTCTTTGGCGAAGCCATGTCGATCTCAGCGTGATTGGGTTGGCCGGTGAGGATGCTCCGGCTGACTTTGCTGTCGGAGGAGGGGAAGAAGATCTTAGGCGTCTGGAGATGGAGCTCGAGGTACTGCTCTGCTGTGATGGAGGGTTTCATCGTTGGAGCAGCTCCGGTGAGTTGTACGACGCCGAGGCTGAAGCAGGACAAGAGAGACAACAAACAATGTTAACCTGAGTGGAATTCTAATAGCATCTCCAATACAAGGCGTAAAATACATAACCACAAAGTGCTAGATGTAAAATACATCAGCCGCTCATCTCTGAACTTAACTGTCAAAACTGAACTTAACTGTCAAAACTGAATTTTGCTGTCGAAACTGAATTTTGCTGTCGAAACTGAACGCACTAGCAAGGTGAGGCTACACGTCAGTCGATTGACTTTTTCATCTCTGGTCAGTCGATTTTGCAGCCGTTGGATACGAAATCAAGGGCATGCGGTTCATCTTCAACCTCCACCCCCCCTCAGCCGCCAGCCACCACTGGCCAAACAGCAGCCCCCCGCCGCTTGCGGCCGGCGGTGCGCCGCCCCGCCCGCCCCGAAAACACTCCCCACCGCCTGTCCGTCGCCGCCTCGGCCATCCCTCTAGCCCTCCCCCCCCCCATGCCGAGCTTTTTCTCCGGCGATCCCCACGCCACCGCCCCACCAGCGCCCCGCCACCGCCGGCGACCACCGCCCACATCCTGAACCCTAAGATAGATAGTGGGGTACCTCTCCGGCAAGCCCCCCTCCCCGCTACGGCTGGTTCTTCCTTCACCCCGGTGAGCCCACCCCTTGAAAATTGACTGACCCAAAAGTCGATTCAGTCGACTGAAGTGTAGCCAAATCGGAGCAGCATCGCAAGCAAGAGCAAGAGCAAGAGAAGCAGCGCGAGCAAGAGCAATAGAAAGAGCAGACCAGGAAGGGGACCGAGAGCAAGAGCAGAGCAGCAGCACGAGCGAGAGCTAAAGCAGCAGCAGCCCCTACTGATGTGGACGTCACCGCTGAGGGAGCGACGCCGTGGAGGAAGTGGTCGGCGATGCCGCCATGGATGGAGCCGCGTCGTGTCAGCTCGGGACCGAGCGCCGGCAGCACCGTGAGATCGAATCAAGAAGAAAATGCGGCGATTAGTGTACAACCTCTTTGGTGGCGCCGATTAGGCCGCAACTTCATCCGAGGAAACGGTGATGATGATGCTCTTTCGGTGGTGCAGGTGAAGAAGGCGGTGTGGGAATGGAGGTGGCACGAAAGACGAGGGGAACGTCGGGGCAGCTCCTTGGAGGTGGAGGACGGGGTGGCTGAACCGCCGGGACGATGAGATCGACGACGGATCCTCACCCGGTACGGTGGATGAGGGACGTCGAGGTGTTGCTGTGGACGACATCATCGGCGAAGAGGCTACGACTGGGTGGCGGACGAAGCAGGGTGTGGGGTTTCGTCGCGGGTTTTGGCGGCCTCGGTGTACGAATGGGTGGGCGGATGGGATGGCAGTGGGGAACCATGGCTTAGAGACGCGCTTGTCCGAAATATGGGGTAAGTTACGAAAGTACCCCCCACCGATTTGAGGCAGTTCTTTTGGTTCAGGGGTGCCACGGGCATTTCGCGTGTCGGGATTTCACAGGAGGTGGTTGTTTTCGCGCGTGTTGTAATTTCGGAATAGCAAGGCGTGGGTTGAGATGGAGGGAGTTGTCGGAGCACAACGAGACAAAGATATATCTTAAATATTTCGAGCTAACAAGGCACGGGTTGAAATTTCCGGACAAGCCTAACGCGTACTGTACCAAATCAATGCGCACTACAAATGTCATTCAAAACTTTGAATTCATGTTATGTTCAATTAAAATATTTCGCTACGTGTATAATGCATGCAAGCTACTACTCAAATGAACGTTTTAGTGCATTCCAAACATATATACTACCGCTTCAATATGAACTAAATTTGAATAAGATCTACAGTAATGATTGTTGTGAAGTCAAAGCATTTGAATTCGTTTCTCTGTTTTAATAAGATCTACAATCATCATTATTGTCAAGTTAAACCATCATTTGTGTATTATCTTCACAGCACACCACATAATTAGTCTCGAGTTACATATGAACTATGTGTACTATATGAACTCGAACTAGATTTTTTGAATCCACTTTATTTTGATTTCAAATCACATTACATTTCTAGCTCTAGCTAGATCTTCATAATCTAAACCATGTCTCTTATGTATAATGTGTTTATCACATTATGTATGGTGCCCCGCCCCCTACGCCTACAAGTATTTAGATGTGAGTTGCAAACACCACACATTACCACAAATTCAAATAAAATGTGAGAATGTTCGATATATAGTATTGTTTAGATTGCTCGATATTTAGTTGTAAGCTGCAAATGCCACACATTATCACAAATTCAAATAAAATGTGAGATTGTTTGATGTATAGTATGGTTTAGATTGTTCGGTATTTAGCTGTGAGTTGCAAATGCCATGCATTATCACATTATGGTATAACATGTGCACAACATGTGTATCACCGCTATATTCATGCATGCAATGTTTAAAACACTATGATCTCCTATTCAAATATATGAATCCGCTTTCATATCAAATTATGATCTTTGTTAGTCTCTTACACCCACACAATCCTCTAACCTTTGTAGCTATCACTAACTTTCTCTCGTGCATGCACACGCCCTCCTCGCCCTCCCCCTCCCTCGGCATTCTATCCACCTGGCACATTCATTTTTTTCTTTAGGTCATTCTCCCAGAGTCTCCACAACTCCTTTCCGACACACACCGATCGATAAACCTCTCCAGCGATGCCTGCCTACAACATACACACACACCTTCAATCTCCTCCTTTATGTGTCCTTGCCTCGTGTCTCTCATACAGTCAGACACACATGTAAACTCTCGCCCCTGTTTTCATCGATCTCACAACCGCACACTCCTCCCCCTATCTAGCTAGTAGTTGGGCCTCTCGCACCACCTCCTAGCTCCATTCTCTCTGTCTATCCGTCTCACTGGGTCTTATTTGCCTCTAACAAATGGACGTACACCGACCGATCTCTCGCTATACATATAGCTAGCTAGGTCGTTATAACTCGTTTTTACCCACACGTCGATCGATCTACCTCATTAGTCGTGTCTCTCCCTTCCTCCGACAAACAACAATTGATCTACCGATCTAGTTAGGTTTGCTTACCAAACACATGGTTCCCCTTCATCATCCATGGATGCGTCCCGACAGATCTATCACGCACAGGCACACACAGAAACACATCCCCACTCTTATCGATAACATTGCAGTTCCACCCTCAGTTTTTCTAGTAGGCCTCTCCCAACATCTCCGAGAAGCAACTCCATCACCCATCCAGCACTCTACCCCTCTCCCTCCCTCTCCCTCCCGCTCTCTCTCCTCTCTCTCTCTGTCCCATCATATTTCCCGTCCTTCAGTTATGTATGGATGTCGACCGATCTCCCTCAAGACATAGTTGGGTCTCTCCTTCTCAACACATATACGAGTCGTTCTACCTCTATAGTTAGGCCTCTGCCTACCCCTCCCCCCACCCCCCTCCCCCCACACACACACCGATACATCGAGCGCTCTAGTCATGTCTCCCTTCCACACACAAACTTGACATGTGCCCTCTAACGTTCCGGTAGGCCAGTCGCGCTATATCTTTGACTTGCACACACACACAATTTCGATGGCTCTCTTCATCGATCTCGCACCCACCCACTTGATCCTCTCTTCGACTCTATCGATAGCTATGACCCCTCCCTCTCTTCTCGTGGATTGCCCGACCCTCTATGTATGATATGGATAGGCCTCCATTTCACACACATTGCATGCAAAATTTTGTTTGAGATGTCATCGACACATATTCCCACAAATAATTCACGAAATCAACCCCCACCCCACCCCCACCCCCACCCCAAAACAAAAAACACTCACGAACGCGGTTTGTATCTCTCACACACACCCACGTAGGTGGGGGACATGCACGAAGAGAAGAGGTGCATGCACGGTGCATGTACTCCCGTCTCTTTCCCAACCACACCCGCGCGGGTACACGGTGGAGCTCATTTCTGTATGAAAAAGGCAGCCCACATGGTAATTTGGCACGTGTACTGGTTGTCCACTTGGTGGAGGGAGGATCGTCTACCACGGGTGAACAAACAAATTGCGACTTGACGCGTTATGTTAAATTAAAAAAAGAGGCAAACCATGTGGGGCCTACCTTAGAGGCAAGGCTCTATACACTGGAGTACTTTTGATGTGTCCCGTCAACTCGCAGAACGAGGAGAAGCTTTCTTAGTACACCGTCTCCCCCGCCCACGGGCGTGGTGGCTCGCAGGATGAGGTGAAGCTTGCTCCGCCCTTACGCCCGCTCCCTCACCCATGCACGCGGTGGCTCGCAGGACGAGGAGAAAAAATTACTACTCCCTCCGTTTACTCCTCGTCCTTACTACCTTGGTTATAGAGATTATATCATATTGTTTGGAATATATATGTCCTTTACTAGATTTCAATATGAACTACTAGTACATACTCCAAACACTGATGTATATAGGCGTATTTTAGAGTGTAGATTCACTCATTTTGCTCCGTATGTACTACTACCTCTGTCCGGGTTTATTGGTCCCCATTGTATTTCGTGCCAAATTTTGACCATAGATTAAACTAAGCAAAATGTTCACGCATGTCACCAAACATTATATTTTTGAAAACTATGTTCAAATATGAATCCAATGAGATAATTTTTCTTGACATGCATTAACATTTTGTTAGTTAAATCTTTAGTCAAAATTTGGCACAAACTATAAAAGGGACCTATAAACCAGGACGGAGGTAGTAGCACTCTCCCTCGCCCCTCGACCCTCGCCCACGTGGTGGACATGGAGCAATTCATTCGGTATGATATAGCTAGAACGATATATACTGCACTACCATTATTGCTCGACTTCCCGAAGAGGTGAAGAGCCAATCGCAAGGTTAATATTTTGGAGAGAAGTTTACTCCTACACGCGCGAGTGCTCCACTATATACATAGTCAGGACGGGCTAGCCTACATGGTTGCTTGCTGGGGTTGCTCTCTTCACACTCTCTCGCACAAAATGACTGTGGCCACATCTCTAACATCCCGGTGGATCATGTCCGCTTGGGAAAGGGGTGGATGCTTAGTGTAGATGCGGTGGCCGTCGCCGACGGTGAAAACCCACTGTCGGCACGTCCCGAACAAGGGTCCCCGCCGTTCTCTCTCACAAAGCTAGGGAGGTTGCCTTCGTCCCTTGCTCACTGCCGTGACGTGGGCAGTTGCCGCCTCCCGCCGCCCTCCTCAAGGTTGAGCTATGTCCCTCAGGTAAAACTCCCTTTACAGCCGGCTTGCACCACTGCTCCAGCTGCCCACATCACTCCTTGTGGATATTTCTCTACTTCTTTGCCCCGCACATACCTGATACCTCTACTGGCTTTTTTTTGAGGGAAACCTCTACTGGCTTCTACGTACTGTATTTGTGATGAGTTTATGTCTCATCAACTAGTCCTAGTAATCTTATGCTAATCACGCTTCTTCAATTTCTTTGCCACAGGGATGCTCATCTCGATTTTGGTGAAACTGCACACAATGATCTGATGGTCAAAAGGTTGCAAACTTCATTTATTAGGAAGCTCGAACGTTGCCACCAAATTGAAGCCTGGTCAGGGTTCACGGTTCAAGGGCTAGGGACTACATGGATCATTTTTTCTTTAGCTGCCTCTGTTCCAAAATAAGTGTCAACTTTAGTAGTAGTACAACTTTGTACTAAAGTTTGCACAAAGTTGAGACACTTATTTTGGAACGGAGGGAGTACATATTTGCTATGATCTGTCAATCATTGAGATGCAATAGCATGCATGTTAGTCTCCTTTGTATTTGATGAAATGTTGCAACGGGCAACCTTGGACGCAAGATACATGTAACAGGAGCTGGAAGCTTCATAGCATTGTACAAATTTATCTCGCTGATAAATTACAGTACGTAGTACTATACTAGTACTTCCTCCATTCCTAAATATAAGTCTTTGTAGAGATTTCACCATGAACCACATGCGGATGTATATAGATGCATTTTAAGTGTAGATTCATTCATTTTGTTCTGTATGTAGTTCACCTAGTGGAATCTCTACAAAGACTTATCTACTAGTAATATCTAGCCCCCACTACTATGAATTTCTATCCTCTCCTTGAGCCACATCATCAAAATTGATGTAGCTTTTAGATGAAGTAAATCAGTCCATAATAGCCGTCTAATCTAGACGCTGAGAGGCTCCACACTAAGCCACATGCAAGCATGCAGAAATACCGTGGCACATGAATGTGAGTGGGTTTTAAATCACATCAACATGTCTGCATGCAAGCATGCACCGGTAGCATGCATGTAAGTGAGCTTTTAAGTCCCATTAACATGTCAAAAAGAAAATATAATCCCATTATGCAGTAGGAGTTGGCTGACATTGTTTCCTTACGTGGGATGATCTAAATGATGATGGGAGTTTATTTAGTTTGGCTACCACATTTGTCATGCGGTTATAGAGTTTTTTTAGTTCTATGAAAATGATAATTTTGCGCAGAGAGATATACCGTTGTTCCGCGGCAACGCGCGGGGACTCATCTAGTAATATTTAGGAACGAAGGGAGTACTATGTAAAGAGTTAGGTGTCACACGGTGATAGTGTGAGGTGGGCCATGTAATCACTGAGCCTGCATGTTTTCACTGCTCTTGCACTCCTCCACTGTAAGAATGGAGAAAATTGTAATCTAGTGGTAGTAGTACCTCCTTTCGCCGAAAGCGTGGGACATCCAGCAGTCCTACCACCTCAGTAATAAAGACCAATGATCCATCAAATCACATAGACCCAGCAGTAAGTTGGACGGACGAAGCAACCATCACTCTTACGCTAGTGAGAGGTCGCGTCCGCTCTGCCCGGGCATGAATGCGGCACCGATTCTTTTGAGCGGTGCTGACCGTTTCGGGTGGGAAGCACGTGCGGGCGATGGAGGGGCTTTGGGTGGGCCAGGCTGGTCAGGAGTGGGCGTGGCAGATGTCCGCATGTCCCTACCAGACACGCCCGGAAATGAGAGGATGCACCGACTCTCGCGGCTAAAATCGTACACTACACACCATCTCTCTATAGGAGTAGGTCGATCTGTCACACTCTCTAACACACACATGCTGTTAAACACACACACACACACGCACGCACCTTGGTCCCATTGCACCTTCTAACGTGACTTACTACACCTAGACGGAGGGAGTGGTAAGTATACGATATACGGTGGCACACTGACTTAAGTCGAATACAAGTGCCCAAAATTTGTGTGCATGTTATAATAAGGATTCACTTAAAATAGTACGTGAGCGAACGGAGGGATCAATTGGATAGTGTTCCCGAGAAGTAGCGAGATGTGTGAGGTAAGATACACCGCTGGCGCTTTTAATTTTTCTTATTAATTTGTTTGTTTCGCCCTCTGACTGGTGGGACCCAACGTACTACATGGAGAGAGGTAAGGTGACTAAGGCTGCATTATTTCTGCACCACTGTGGATAGTCTTACCACCAAAGCCACATGACACGATTATGATTGAAATCCCAATGACTCCCACACACACACACACAAAAAACACGGCATGCTTGTCACACGAATGCAGGAATGTAGAAAAGGTTATTTTCCTCTCATTGAACATAACGGGAGGGTTGTGTAGCTGGTTAGCCTGTTCGCTCATCAAACTTGAGGTCTCGGGTTTGATAACTACACTTGAGCATAATTTTTGCCAGGAGGATTCTTTGACTAGTCAAAATGTTTTCTAGGGTTTGCATGCTTCACACTCTCTCTCCAGTATATTTATACACGCTGGAGCCTCAGCGCTTGTAATTGCTCTCTTCACACTCTCTCGCCCTCTCCCGCTGGAGCCTCAGCGCTTGTAGTTGCTCTCTTCACACTCTCTCGCCCTCTCCAGATCTAAACAAGACATCCAATCAAAATGTTTTCTAGGGTTTGCACGCTTCACACTCTCTCTCCAATATATATATATATATATATATATATATATATATATATATATATATATATACACGCTGGAGCCTCAGCGCTTGTAGTTGCTCTCTTCACACTCTCTCGCCCTCTCCCGCTGGAGCCTCAGCGCTTGTAGTTGCTCTCTTCACACTCTCTTGCTCTCTCCAGATCTAAACAAGACATCGTTGGCCTCTCTCTCTCCTCTCACTGCTGCTCAATGAGCCAGTAGGATCTGTCCGCTGGGAAGGTAAGGAGGCTTAACGATGTCGTTGTCGGCGAGGGTGGGAATCCACTACCGGCGCAGCTGTTCACTTTCCACCCTGCGGCGGCGCGGGAGGGCCTCCGACCCCTTCTTCTTCGCCGTCGTCCCGTCGCCCACCAAACCACGCCCCGAGAACCTTAAGGTATATTTTACTTACTCCACATGCATTGCTCTAGCTGCATGTATACCATGAATCTAGGACGTGGTTCAAAGAGGAAAGGAGTGGGGGAAAGTAGTGGGAAAGTTGTATATAGCATGAATCTAGGACGTGGTTCAAATAGGAAATGAAGGGGGAAAGTTGTATAGCATGAATCTAGGACGTGGTTCAAAGAGGAAAGGAATGGGGGAAAGTAGTGGGGAAAGTTGTATCGCATAAATCTAGGACGTGGTTCAAAGAGGAAAGGAAGGGGCCAAAGTACTAGTTCAAAAAGGAAAGGAAGGGACAAGGCTATAGAGTTTGAGCAGGACTAGATTTGCTTCGCTCACATAGGAAAAGGTGTTTAAAGATAACAAAACTGGGACCAACACAAATATGCTCCTTGGTTGTTTTTTCTTTATTGCAACAGACTGTGCATGACCACAGTACATCGGTAGATGCACATGGTGCTGGTGCGTCCACTGTCCCATGCAACTCATTAGCTGTTGTTAAATATAAGGCCCTATTTGGTTAAAAACTCCCTAGTCCCTACCTGCTTGGTTCCAGGGACTAAACATGGACTAGAGGTTATTAAATGACATGCTAAAAGACCATGTTACCCCTAGTAATGAACTAATAGAAACAAGGTGCGATGCGTGGCAGGGGCAACTGTTGGAAAAAGTCCCAAAAAGACTCCCTCGGGGTCTTCTTTCTTTAGTCCCAAAAGCCCACTTTTAGTCCCTAAAAGTCCCTCCTGTTTGGTTTAGATGGGACTGACACGGAGTTTTTTTAGTCCCTACACCAAAATATCCCTGTAAACAAACACCCTCTAATAATGTCGCGGGAAAATTGATGCAATGCCATAGTTAAAAGCAACATACATGTTTAACAAATTGTATTGTTAATATAATCTCTATGTTAATATTAATCAATGCCGCCGTTTGAGAAATGCTACTGTCTTGCTTTCTTTCCCATTTAGATAAGGTAGATGCTTCTTTTTGTTGGCTTCTGTGTCATCCACCGTTATTGACCACTAATTGTTTCCTTTGCACCTCTGTGTAAACAGGATTATCTGCTTCACCTCGTTGCCATTGTGACCTTTTGTTGCACTGCACAAAACACTTTTGATTTAAGAGTGTTTTGTGCAGTTCAACCAAAATGTCACACTGACAACGTTGCTTGATTGCTTGATCTTAGTGGAACTGCACAAGAGGATATCTTACTTCCTATCCGTTAAGGCGAATTTGGTTCAGATCTTCTTCTTGTGAGTTGTTTGAATTCCGCATCATGAGAGGTCTTCTTATTGAACCAAGTGATGAAGGGGAAGAACAAGCGGAAGAAAAACAAAAATCAACTCCCAGTGCTGTAATGAAGCATTGGAACTATGATGACACAAGTAATGATATAGTTTTGCATCTTAATTTATTGCTATGGCTGGAATGAGCAATTGTTTTGCCACTGATTTGATGCCATACGTAATTATCTCTACTTGTGCAAACAGGGATCTTCTTTGAAGATACCATATGTTTTAGTGGAACTGCACAAGAAGATGTTGGAAACATTAAACTAATCGAGGAGTATATAGTAAGCATGGCCACCCCCGTAGATAGCAACAGATGGTTCCAGGGAAGTGCTTCATCTGTATGCTCTACACAATCAGCCTCCTGACAAAGGTTGGTACTCGCCCACTGATTTCATCCATATGATTGAGCTTTGTCATCTCTATTGGTGTTGTGCTACTGTTTAGATACTGTCATGAAAAAGTGGTATTATCCTTGAGACGTGCTTCATTTGTGCTGTTTTAAATATTTCCTTTCCTTTTTTTCGAGCAAACAAGGATGCTAGCATTTAGTAGTCCTCTTGTCTTTGCACAACAGGATCATCTTCCTCTGAAGAAGGATATGGAGTACGTGAAGTGACTAGTTCCGATTATGCCAGGATGAAGAAGCCATGTCTATCTTCTCATCAGAAGGAGCAGTTGAAGGATGGTTACATTACTCCCCACAAGACCAAACTAACTTCAGCTCAGAAGGACTAACAAATCTCCATTTTTTTGCTGTGATGCGCGAGTACAATGTTGTTCTAGGATTCTTTCTGGTGAGTTCCATTTTTCTAAAAGTGTGCTCTACATGGACCATGTATGTGTCTGTTGAAACTGTCAATTCATAGTATAGTTGATTTATACTAATCACTTTTTTGTATTTGTGCAAACAAGGGTGCTCAGCTTGATTTCAATGGGAACTGCACAAAATGTTCATGAATACATCGAATCATTCATTTCCACCACAAAAAGGAGGTGCCCATAAGTTTAAGGCGTTGCAACATATAAGGGCGAAATCATACAAGCTACGCGCGAATTTGGTTGATTTTGGTGGAACTGCACAAAAAGAACAGCTGGTTTATTTAGCATGAGGTGCCATGTCAATGTCTGAACTGATGGCAACCCTGCCCATTCCACAATCCTAGGCATTTGATATTTTGGAATGGGACAACCTTGTCAAATTTTTCTCATTGATTTTAGCAAGATATGTGTTTGATATTTTCGAATGGGACGCCCTTTGCTGTCAGCAGCGTCGATCAATTTTTTCTTTATTCTTTAGTTGTGAAGTAAATATTGCCTCTGACATGTGAGTCGCTGAGATGCATAATCATCGATTGTTTTGAATGTTCTCTATGAATTGCCAGGCCTGTGTGTTTGATTGCAATGTACAGAAACGCTAAAAAGCTGCTCAAACTCTTTGTACTCCTTCTGTTCCTTTTTACTTCGCATATTCTAAAAGTGCATACTTTTTTGTATAAGATTGGTCAAAGTAGAGATACTTTGACTGCAGACAAAACTTGTATGCAGACTAGAAAGAACCGGAGGGAGTACATGTGAAACTACTGCAAACGAGGTGATCACCCTGGGAATAATGCTAGTACATATTGTTTTGCGTGTTCATCAAATGCCAGTGATACAGGAATTCAAACTAATCAAAATAAATTCATTCATACACGGTCGGATTTCATATAAACATGCCAGATTTCATTACATTTCATACATTCTTCAACTAAAAAGGGGTGCGCTCGAGGTATAATTAATTAACCAAAGATACCCACCTGTGTCCCGCTGAGCCGAACAGAAACTTCAGTGACTTAACTGCAGGTGCAGTTGCGTAACTCACATGTGGCCTGTTGGGCCAACGTGTCAGTCAGCCAACTGCACCAGCAGTTAAGTAGAAGTAGCATTCTTCTCCAGCGTTGCTCTCCGACTCCACGTCGCCGCCAAGAAGCTAACCGGCCATCAATGGTCAACCCGCCTAGCTTGGCTTCAACTGGAGGGTAGCAGCGATGGCCTTACTTAGACCTGAGCGGCGGTGACCTACCGTGTTCTACTCTTCCTCGTTTTCTGTGTGGCGCGGCCTCGTTGGCAACGGGGCGGGGCCTCGGTGGAGCCGACGATGTCCTCTGTCTCATTGCCAGCGGGCGGCGCCTCAGCGGAGTGGTGGAAATCCTCCCCCACGTTGCCGGCAGGGTGGGGCCTTGGCTGAGCCGGCGATGTCCTCTGCCTCGTTGTTGGCGGGGCGGGGGCTCGACGGAGCCGGCAGTGTCCTTTGCCTCGTTGTTGGCACCGTGAGGCCTTGGCGGAGCCGATGGTGTCCTCTGCCTCGTTGTTGGCACCGCGGGGCCTCGGCGGAGCAGGGCCTTGTCGACGCAACCGGAGCGGGGACTCGTCGGAGCCGGCATTGTCCTCTGCCTCGTCCTCGGTCTCGCCAAACAGCGCCTCGCCCGCTTCATCGCCCTCTTTGCTAGACTCTTTGTAGGCGGCTGCAGCCTCCGCCACCCGCATGCAGTACCACCAGCGCTCGAGGCGGCCCTTACGGGTGGAGTGGTACGAGTCGATCAACGCCTCCTGCTCCGCCCGCTCCTCGGCGATCTGCTCCTCTGCCTGCAGGTGCTCCTGGAGGAGATGGTGGTTGTAGGCAGCGTCGGCTTGCGCCTCCCGGAACTGCTCCTCACGCATCTGCCTCACCCTGTCCATATATTGGGCACGGGCCTCGCCGATGGTCATGGTGCAATGCACCGGCGAGGATGGCACGGAGGAGGGGGTGGGCGCCGGATCATCGACTACCATGTTCTCCATTGGGACGTTGTCGTCCTCCGGCTGCCTGCTGGCCTGCCGGTCGGCAGCAATGGCTGCCATCTCCTTGTGGTCCGTCGTCCGCCCGTCCCAAGAGCGCTGGAGCGCGAGGAAGCCATGGTGGGTAGTAGTAGTGTGGACAGGAGAAAGGGAAAGGATGCGGATGACTGTGGCTATGGCCGGCGCAGCAGTTTATATAGCAATGGTGGGCGGGCGGCGGGACGGACGTGTGGAGCCGGAGTAGCCGCATCGGCAACCGCGTATCATTAATGTGTGCGGAAGATGGACGGACGGGGGGCACTTGTGTCATTTGAAGGCGGAGCAATCGCCTACACCGAGAAGCGGGGCGGCCGGCGCTGACTATTTCGTGCGGAAAGCACGCGCAGGCGAGGAGATGACTTTACTTGGAGAGGATGACAATGGAAACCCACCAGATCCATAGCCTCACGTACGCAAGTGCCTCCTTATTATATATATATATATATATATATATATATATATATATATATATATAAAATAAGGAAAAGCAAAGCTATTGTGTTTCTCTGGAAAGGTTGCAATCAGAGCCACACGTCCCTCGTTGGGATTTGGTCCCCGTGCTTTCCCTCTTTTCATTTTGTCTATTTTAGATGGTTGATAGTTATTTCCTCTCATAGCTAAAATGGTCCCATGATCCCCTATTGATAGACTACTAGAGCCAGGTAGTAGGCTGTCGAACGGCAGGGAGACAGTCCTCGGGCCGTGCGCTCACGGTTCCAGCCACGAGAGAGGTTCCACGATGCCGGACGGTTCCTAGCCCATGAGAAGTGCCATACCTTATTTTCTCGTCACATTGGTTGCATCCTTTTGACGGTCGCATATCTCCTCTCAAATCCTTTCGTGGTCATACCGTCGTCAACTCTTCCCCATCACTGGCTGGCCATGGCTTCCACCATGGCTATCGCCCCGTCCCTGCCCTCCGACGATCACCCTCCTCCCCAGACCCTCTGACGGACGAGGAGGAGGGATGAGCGTGCGTTGCCGGCCTTCCGGCCTCCCCTTTTCGTCGTCACCAGCGTTGCATCCCTTCCTCCCCCGTCAGATCCGGCGACGTTGAGCACGGGTTGCCTCCCTCCAACGCCGTTGCGACCTCCCCCTTCTCCACCAAGAACACCCCCCACGATGGGATCTAGCCGGTGACCTCGAGCTTGCCCAGATGCGGCCAAGATCCACCGCTAGCGCGGGCTTGGGCTCTCTTCCTTCCGATGCTCGTGGGCACCAGGTAGCCCGCGCGCGCGTGCTCTTCTTCCTTCCGGTCCTCGTGGTCGCCACACTAGGCCCTCCCTCAGTTCTCCAGCCAGCAACCGATCTTCCCCACCTCCACCTTCCTCTCACCGGAGCTGGCCTTGGCGCTCCACTTCGACGACGGCCAACCTCCCCCAACTAGACGCAGCGCGGTGGCCACGCACGCCACCTGCTCATCGCCGTGTGCCCCGTCCTCGTGCGATACGCTGTGTACCTTCTTCGGCCCGTCTCTTTCTCTCCTCTCCTGCAAGCTCTCCCTCCCATTGTGATGCTCTCTTCCCCGCACTACTACCAGCCGGAGGTGGTCGGGATCCGGCCGAGGAGGGGCTGCGCCGTTCACTCCAAGCGCGTCGGTGGCTGGAGCTCGACGAGTGGACGACGGCGTCGCAGGGAGAAAAGCCCAACTCTCCACAGCGGAGCAGCAGCAGCACCTCGTCCTCGATGTCCTCTGCTCCGACGTTGTCATCGCCATGCTCTGCTCCGACGAGTGCCTTGACATCTGGGTGATGCACTTGCACGCGATCGATGGTCCACTCTGCAGGTGAGAAATACGTGACCCAAGCCCATGTCTATCTACAATGGATCTTGTGGCTATAGCATCACATGTGATTGATTATTGTAGAATTAGGTGCTGCCTTTTTGCCCATGAATTTGGTGATTAGTTTGGTGAGGCCAGAGATTCCTCAATCCCTGCCCCGCCCCTCTGCTGTGTGCCAGATGGGCTGCTCCGGCAGGCATGATGAGGTACTCAACGTGGGGATACGGCTGGCTGCTTCTTGGGAGGTTGCGAGTGGGGTATCCCATATCTCCACTTTTCCAGCCGTTCCTTTGCCCAGGTTTGTTTCTTCAAGCTAGGTGTGAGGGAGTTAGAAATTGATTCCTTTTCAGTCAAAACTGATTTGGTCTATGGTTTCAGTGAAATGTAGCAGACTGCTTGATGCTTGAAAGCTCTTCCCGCGGATGTCTCAGTTGCTTACCTTCTAGTTCCATGTTTGGCCATGAGATCAATGACAAAAAAATTGCTTCCGTCCTCAGTAAAGTAGTTCTGAAGCATAGTTCTGTGTTCTGTCAAATGCTGCGTGTAGAGTAAGAAAATAAAGGTAACGTGGTGCTCATGACCTTTTTATTGTGTGCCCTGGGAGAGTTTGCAATTCAGTTTATGAGAAAATGGAAGTGCAAGTACTTGTTCAATAGCATCAGTGCCAACAGAAGTGCAGTTCAGTTTGCAATTTTTTCTGTGGGGCATTCTCGCTTGGCTAGATTAAAACGGATATGTCCCAGTTTTACAGTTAGTTTGACTCACTAGCTTGGTAAGCCCCAGCTGTAGCATCGGAGATAATTGTACTACCAGGCTAATACCAACGCCACTCTGCTTTGGCTTGGCAACCACCAGCGGCGGACACCGATGGAGAGGTGGAGATGGCGGGCTCCCTGCACACAGCGAGCGGATCCTCGGCGACTTGTCACGGCAGTCATCAGATATGATCGACACAATGAACCACAAGTGTAGACCAAAGTGTTCCCGGTCACTGTTAGCTGTCCGCCGAAGTTTCCAATAGACTTGACTGCTTGGTTAGGAAAATCCATCGCGTCAGTTCTTATGTTGTGGACATGTTTCACATTTAATTTACTTGCAAACTTTAAGATTCCTAGTCATTTTCTGTGTCGTATTGAACATAATTTACGCCCCATCCAGCTGGGTAACCAATCCCTTCTTCGTCTGATCCTGAAGATAAATCATTAATCCGACGCGGCACGCTCGGCCCCGAAGGCACAGTCCCATGCCTATCCATCCTGCGCGCATCCACATCACGAGTAATCAGTCTTCTCGATGATTTTCATGTTTCCTTAATGGACTGTTTTATGTCCAAAAACACCGCAGCCACAACTACTCTGAAGACATAAAACAGCTTGTGAACGATGAAGCTTTGTGGTATATGCACACAGCCCCGCCTTAAGATGATAACATAAAAGTGCTCTGCCTATTAGCAGATGTTTGAACTTGAAAATGCGACTAGCAGACTGGGTAGGTGTAAAATGGCGACGATTTTGGAAAAGAGAATGTGAGGGTAGTTTGCAGTACACTCTATAGCTTCAAGTTACGAATTTGCCGTACGTCGCTCCACGGGATAACGACAATGGCATACTTGCATTCCGGTGACATAACGGTGCTGGCTATAGCTGCTCGTGAATGGGATCACAGACCACATCCATCTTTGCTATAGAGCATCGTTGAAAGGAGCGCGGACAGAATACGTGAGGCAATCTCTGATCCCAGGATTCCAGGGACCCAGGATTCCAGGAAGTCATTGTCGTTTGTCTCGGGGGTTGAGCATTGACTTAGGCCAACTCCACCACACGACCCTAAATCGTCCGGGGTCGTCCGTTTGGGATAAAACGGGCAAAACCAACGACCCAACGCGCAACCCCATCTTGCCTTTTTGTCCGTTCAGTGTCCACTTCGACCCCATATCCAGAGCAAACTTGGGATGGATTTGAGGCAAGGCGGACAGCCGCGGACAGCCCGTCCGCGTCCTCGCGGCCGCACATGGCCCGCATGGCAGCCACTTGCCCCTGCTTTTGTCCCCTTCCCCCCTCTCTCTCCTCTGTTGGACGCCGGAGCCGCCTAGGTCCCGGGCTTCGCCTGCTCCCATCCCAACCACCACCATGCCTCCCCCGCTGCTCGTCTTCGTTTGCCTCGTCCCGTTCGTTCTTCTTGGCGCGCCATGGCCGTCCGATGCGGGGGCGAGGCCGCAGCTTTTCGCGCTGCGGGCGCGCCAGATGCCGGCCAGGGCGCTGCCGCGGCAGCCCAACAAGCTGCGGTTCCACCACAACGTCAGCCTCACCGTCTCGCTCGCCGTCGGCACGCCGCCGCAGAACGTCACCATGGTTCTCGACACCGGCAGCGAGCTGTCCTGGCTGCTCTGTGCGCCGGCCGGCGGCAGGAACAGGTACAATGCGACGTCCTTTCGGCCGAGGTCCTCGGCCACCTTCGCCACCGTGCCCTGCGCCTCCGCGCAGTGCCGCTCCCGCGACCTGCCGTCGCCATCGGCCTGCGACGGGGCGTCGAGCAGGTGCAGCGTGTCGCTCTCCTACGCGGACGGCTCCTCCTCCGACGGCGCGCTCGCGTTCGGCTGCATGGCATCCGCGTTCGACTCCTCCCCGGACGGCGTGGCGAGCGCCGGGCTGCTGGGCATGAACAGGGGCGCCCTCTCCTTCGTCTCGCAGGCCAGCACCCGCCGCTTCTCCTACTGCATCTCCGACCGCGACGACGCCGGCGCGGCCACCACGGGGCGGCCAGGCGCGGGCGCGGCCACCGCGGGCCGGCGCGGCCACCGTGGGGCGGCCAGGCCTCGCCTCTCCGCGCCCAGCCGCTGCGAGCTTCCCTGCCTCCTGCGTGTTTGACAAAATGCCAGGCGGATATGTCACCCCGGACATAATATGGGGTGCGCTCGCGCGTTGGGCGCACTGACACGGCGACGACCCCAAACGGACATGGGCAACCCTATTGCCTTCCCAAACGGACGAAAACAGGACAAAACGGACGTCCGGATGGGGTCTTGCGGTGGAGTTAGCCTTATTCCGTTTATCTCGACAACCAGTTTTGGTTTTGGTGAGTATTTACCAGGACCTTGTGGTAAATATTCTTCCCTCTTTTTTAGTTTTGATTATATGGCAACACATGAAACTTTTTTTAACACAGTACAACCAAAGTCGCTCACACACATGAGCATACACTCATCCTATGAACGCACGCACAGACATTATACCCCTATGAGCACCTTCGAGAGACTGAGCGGGCATACCATTGTGAGATTTTACGAAGACACCTCAGTGGCCTCGCAGTCGATGAGAATGTCCCCTCTCACTGAACGAACATCGCCGGAAGCCAGAAATAAATCCAAAGAAATGCGAGCACCAATGTCAAAGTCTGGGATTTGAACCCAATGAGTTGGGATACCACTGTTCTCCTAACCATCCAACCAGATTGGTTAAAATAGATTGCAAAAAAGTGATGTGACCGATATTGCCTATAAAATGCAGCGCTAGGCCGGAGCAAGTTGGGACGACAATGACGGGCGGCGTGGAGGTGGTGCATACTTGGGGGCCAGCGATGATGGATGCGGGCATGCGGCGGTGTGACCAGATCCTGTCCTCAAGCGGTGCGGGTCGTGCGTGGCGAGCGCTACGGGGCGTCCGCCCCTTCCATGTCGGTCAGTTGGCGGAGGTGGCGGCACGATAGTGGTGGTTGGCCTCTCCTTCCTCTGCTCGTGTGGCTTGGACCCGTGAGCGGTGGTGGACCCTGTTAGATGGTGATCTCCACTAGCTTGCATAGGCGGCTGGTTGATGGTGGCAGCGGCTACCCGGGGAGGGAGGCAGAGGGGGCCTCCCGGCCTTGCCGTCGCCAAAATCTGGACGAGACAGATTGGTCGTGACGGTGGCCATATTCCTCGATGATGCGGTGGGGTGGTCTCGGAGGCACTTTTTCCTTCACCAGTCGGCGGCTTCCGTGTTCTGGAGCTGAAGTGTGGTCCCAGAGGCCGGGTCAACATGCCGGGTGGTGGGATTCGCGGTGGTCGTGGGCAGATCTTGTGGCTCAAGTGCGGGTTGATTTCCATGGTACATGTGAACCTACATTTTTAGATTGTTAAAACCATGCATACCCGCATATGGGAACCCTATTTTTTCTACAAGAAGCTTCCTATAGGGTGGACGTTGCACCTATCAACACCCTTCTACGGTATTTGTGTTGTTAGTGACCGAGATAGCAGTATATAGTAATATCACATCGTTAGATTAAAGGGGAACCTCCATTTTACATTGTCAGAACCATGCATAGCCCTTCCGAAGGCACCCTATTTTTTGAGTACGAGAACCTTCCTACAGGGCGGACGTTGCACCCACTGTCACCCTTTGACTCGCACTCTATCCCTTATATGTTGTGTGAGCGTTGGTCTGGATGACAAAGGATTAGAGAGAAAGTGATAGATACATAGATATATATAGATCGCACACGAACATGCATTCTAGATTGTTAGAACCATGCATGCGCGCATATGGGCACCCTATTTTTTTGTCTATGAGAACCCTCCTATAGGGTGGACATTGCACCCACCGACACCGTTCTACATGAGCAAGGTCTCCCGGGCATTGATATTTGTGTGGTATTGACATTGTAGCTTCTAATTGCTTTTGCTGGACCCGCACCACCGTCGCCTCCCGCCATGCGTGCCAGTGAGAGAAACCTTATCTCGGCCGACGGCAAGGAGATGTGTGGTGGCGTGCGCCGCCTACTCGACCTCCCCGTGGGAGCCACCCCAACACGGTTGTTGGTGCAGTGCAACCGTGATGAATTCTACTGGAGCCACGCCACCGTTGCTTCCTGTCGCGTGCGAGCTATCTCGGCCATCACTGACGACGAGGAGAAAAAGTGGACGCGATGGATGAGATGGATAGGACTCTAGCTACCTTGCGTAGGGTGAGGGGGAGGGGGTTGTTCTCATTAGGACTAGATCCAGCGATCGATTCCTTTGGGTTGACGTGGCGACACTTTCTGCCATACAATTTGGGTTGGTCATCCCACCAGTTCGTAGTTCGCTGCAAATTACTTGATAACCGACAATCTCTAGTTAAGATGTCTCGAAAAGAAAACTTGTCACGGCTCCATGATTATTTATCGCGAGGGGACGATAGAAAATTATCGGATTCACTGGGCCATAGTCAATGCTCACCACATCGTTAGATTAAAAGGGGGACCTCCATTTTACATTGGCAGAACCATGCATACCCCGCATGAGGGCACCCTATTTTTTGAGTATGAGAACCTTCATATAGGGCGGATGTTGCATCCACCAGCACCCTCCGAATCGCTCTCTATCCCTTATATGTTGCATGAGCATTGGTCTGGATGACAAAAGTTAGAGAGATAGTGCTAGATATATAGATATATATATAGAGAGAGGGAGAGGTTTTGTTTGTGAGTGAGAGAGTGGTATACTTTCATCGCATCGGTTAGGTTGCACGGGAACTTGCATTTTACATTGTCGGAACCATGCATACTTGCAGGGGGCACCCTCTTATGTGTAACGAGAAACTTTCTACATGGTGGACGTTACAAATTGACTAACATATTTAAAAAATAATATAAAATATAAAGGATAACATGACATATTTGGTAGATAGATACATAGATAGATAGATATATATAGAGGGGATTGTTTGCAAGTGGGAGAGCGGTAAAAAGTATCACCACATCGTTAGATTACACACGAACTTGCATTTTAGATTGTTAGAACCATGCATACCAGCATATGAGAACCCTATCTTTTGTCTATGAGAACCCTCCTATAGGGTGGACGTCACACCCACCGACACCCTTCTACATCGTCTGCATCGTGCAAGGTCTCCCGGGTGTTGATATTTGTGTTGTAATGGCATTACAACTTCTAATTGCTTCCGCTGGACCCGCACCACAGTCACCTTCCGCCGCACGTGCCAGTGGGAGAACCATGCCATGGTCACCAGCGAGGAGCAGGCCCGAGCTCAAGGGGGTGCAACCTGTGCGCCTGCACAGACCCCCCCCCTTCCAGGGGCCTCAAATTTTGTACACTTCAGTTAATGCTATAACCAGCGATCTGGGCCCTCTTGCCTACCGTCTTCAGTGTTTCATCTGAGGCCCTGTTAACCTCTATAGATGGGCCTCTTTGGTACGTACGCCTCATCTAGCGATCGATCGATCGAGACAAGCAAGGTGCGAGGCGCCTCTTCGTCTTTTCGTCTGGCACTCGTGGGCATCGGCATGATATGGCGGCAGGTTTGGGCTCCTCTAAACCCCAGTCCTCCTTCCTTCTTCACAAATCTTCTTCTTTCCAACACGGCAAATCCTTTTCAAGAATCAAGAGGGCCGAGGGCAGGACCAAGAGTGGCTGAACGACAGCCGGCAGGGAGGACCTGATTCAACTGAAGGAAAGGAAAATTGAGGCCATCTCCCAAATTGATCCCATGAGCCCTTGACTTTGAGTTTTGATTTCCGCCCGCTATTTAGTTCTATTAAAATCTTATATTCCCTTTGATCTATATTAATTGTCACACACTCATGGATCGGAGGGTGTAGTTAATTTTATTCTTTTTTTCATCTATTAGGCGTCTAGTATTGCAAAGAACACTAAAAGAGTTTAAGTAAAGAACCAACGACTATAAAACCAACAATATGTACGATTCTCTTGATAATTTCTATTGGTATGTAAAATTTTATGATATGTTTATGTAGTGTTTTTTCATGAGATAAGATCCATTTTAGAGGTTCACACGGGGCCTCCAATTTTGTCGGCTCGGCCCTGGCGAGGAGATGTGTGTACACGTGCGCCTCTAGCTCGACCTCCCCGCGGGAGCCACTCCAACACAGCTGCTGGTGCAGCGCAACTGCGATGAATTCCTCACTGGAGTCGTGCCACCGTCACCTCCTGGCTCTTGTCACGTGCGAGCTACCTCTGTCACCGTCGGCGACGAGGAAAAAAGTGGACGTGATGGATGGGATGGATAGGACTCTAGCTACCTTGCGTTGGTGAGGGGGGGGGGGGGAGATAAGGTCATGGGGGAGGGGGGTCGTTCGCGCTAGGACTCGATCCAGCGACTGATTCCTTTGGGTTGACGTGGTGACGCTCTGTGCCATACGATTCAGGTTGGTCATCCCACAACCAGTTTGTAGTTCGCTGCGAGTTCCTTGACGATCGCTAGTTAAGATTTTCCTAAAGCTGGAGAGAGGTCTCGTGTCGCTCGCGCCAAGCCCGAACGCCGCGAGCCTCCGCGCCTCCCGCCGGAAAAGCAACCCCGCGCGAAGGAGGTGCGTCGGGGCTCACCACCCCAGCCCGCACGCGCGCCGCGACCGAGCAGCTCGCCGCGCAGCTCTGCTTCACCTCCTGCCTGCGCGCCCTCACTGGCCACGACGCGCCGGCCTCCGAGCACCGCCGCCAAACGAAGAAGAAAGCCCCCCGCGGCCCCAACTCCAGCCGAGCGTGAGCAGATCCCGCCGCCGGTGGGGAGGGAAGGGAGAGGGGGGATCGAGGGGCCGGCGGCTAGGGATTGAGCACCCGGGTCGCCCGCGGGGGAGCGACACGTCACGGGGGATCGAGGGGCCGGCGGTGCGAGGCTTCAGGAACGGTGTTGCCTACCTCGTCGGAGTGGATATGCGCAACGTCACGGATGAAAATCCTGTCCGGTTTTTGGCCGGCCGGCGTCGATGGCACCCGTGGGTGTCGTTCCCCTCTCTGGAGGCGATGTCGAGTGCGTCGCCATCTCCCTCGTGATTGGTGTTGGCAGTTGTCTCCGGGCGAAAGCCTTGGTCCTCTGGAGCAGCATGTTGGCGGCGTCTGTGACGTCGTTTCTCTGTTGGGAGCATCATGCAAGGAGACGGAGCTTCCTGTTGGCGCTCCTCCGGTGTTCGTCGTGACCCTGGCCGCTCTCCTTCGACGCTATGTATGGTCGTCGCGGATGAATCCAAAGGAAGCTGGAGTTGCTGTTCTTCGGAGGTGTTCGGTGTCGATCAAGACGCGGCGAGGTGTTTTGGTTTTGGGCAGGTTTTTCCGTGTTGTAGTTGTGATGTCGTGTGTTCTGTCCTGAGAATAGCCGGATGTGTTGTTGTGCTACGCTCGTTGTTCGCAGCGAGTGGTAGGTGTCATGTACTAATTTTCTCTCCTTCTATAAAGCTATGGTACGCAATTTGCGTACCCTCGAAAGAAAAAGATTTTCCTAAAAAAACTCGTCAAGGCTTCATGATTATTTACCGCGAGGGAAAAACTACCGGATTTACATGTGCTGGTTGCGTGCTGGTTGCTCGTCAGATTGTTGCAGTCTATTACCACCATGCCTTCACGAGTCACTTTAGATCCAGTTTCTTTTGATTTTTTTATTTCATGCCAAAGTATAGTCTACTCTCTCCATTTGCATGTGCACGCGGCTGGGTAATGGAGACTTGCGGAGGTTCCTCGGCTTTGGAACCGAGACGAGGCAGAGCTGCTGGAGCACATGGCGATCTGGTGACAAGCTGAGTAGGAAAGTGGTTGACTCGTTTGACTGCTTGCTATGGCTCGTACGTATCTGCTAGGGGTGGATGCACCTGTGGCTAGCTTTCCTTCAGCTTGTACGCTCCAACAGGTGTATCCTCTTCAACAACACCAGCCCTTGACCTGCTTTATGATCTCGTTTATCTTCATTGTTAGTAATACTACTCTTGAGAACTTTAGGTAAGTGTGGTTAGCGTATCATGTCCTCATCATACATGACCAAAATAATTAGTTGTCATTTGCATTGGATTAAGAGTACTATGAGTGCAAGTCCTTGCTACAAATTGTACTATGTACGTACCTGCTGCCAAATACTACTCCCTCCGATCCACAATAAGCATCGCAGTTTGAAACTAAGATTAAACTAACCTTAGTATAAAAAACTACAGCACTCGGAGGGAGTAGTAGTTAGTATTAGAGTCAGATTAGGCTTAAACAGCGATCAAGCTTGCCGTGTAATTAGATTAGAAAAGTGTTTCTGTTAGCTAGGTGGTGTCCGTGAAGAACTTGGTTTTGTGGGTTGGTTGGGTCGGCTGTGTGTATATATATATGTATAATATATATACAGCCAAGGCACAAACTTGTGACATGAAATATTGAGAAGAGAATTGAAGAGAAAAATAGGGTCATAAGCTTGCCGTGTAACCTGATTTATTAGCTGCTACAAATACAGCGAGATGATTTTCCGCACTGACCAATGTCGACCATACTTGGCCTCGACAGCGCCAGTGCCAGTTAATGCCCCCCCCCCCCCCCCCCCCAAATACTCAACCGAAAGAATAAGCATGCACTTTTTCTTCACAGTCAGACGGACTAAGTTGTTTGGCGCGGTTCAAGGTACTGGAAACAAAACTAGTATATTCAGCAGAAAATCTCCCGTTCATAATCAAAGCGGCCGAACCATTGATAATGGTGGAACTCCGGCTTCCGTTGCTCGCGCCACCATCTCCCAAACCCTCCATTTTCCAATCAGACGATAGTAGTAGCGGTAAAGGACTGCAGGCCAATCAATAGCTGGATGGTGGTGGTACTGATTACACGCACGTACTGCTGTTTGCGCGGCCGAGACGAGTTACAATGTACACTCTTTTCGGATGCATGGCAGGGCTTTTCGTCTACAAAAACGTCTTCATCACGCCCGAGTTTCATTTACTAGTCTGAACGGTGCTGAACCGTTTTAGTTTACCTAGACGAAAACGGCAGGGTTTACCTGTCTGGACCAGCGCGACCCAGTCCACTTACTAGTTCAGAAGGTGCTGAACCTTTCATTTGGCTAGAAGAAAATAACAGTTTTCACATGTCAGCACGCCGCAGCACAAAACTTTTGGTAAATGACCATGATCAGCCAATTCAGAAGGTTGCCCCAAGTAGCGCCTGTCCATCCCTGCCGGCTGAGAAAGGCGCCACACCTTTTGTCTCGAGTAAGCCTGCAAAGTCAGAGAGTAGGCTGCCATTCTGGGACTGCTCCTCTAGAAAGGTCCAGCTTACCATTCCTCTTCAGTCTTGGTGAAATTCAACAATTCGTAAAATTGGAACCTTATCCACCTAGAGATGCGGATCCCAAAGCAAACGAATGGTTCTGATAACAACCACTCGAGCTAGTGTGGATAGCAAATCCATCCTCTCTCTCTCTATATATATATACAGACGGTCTATTCTGCTAATATTAGCAGAATAACTATTCTGCACACCACTTCGGCACTGCACGCTCAACAGAAGCGCACTGCATCATTTTGACGACGAGCACTGCAATAGAGACTAGTGAACTTCTCGTCGGAAAAAATTGCACGCGCTATTTTTTCGGTACTGTTTTTGCTCTAATTTTTTAACCGTTTATCAGAATAAGGCATGTAACATACCATTGAAAAGCTATGGGTTAGGCGCAACTTCGACATGTTGAACACTTTTCGAGATTCCACACGGTTTAAGAGCAGTTTTGAAAATAGTGCGGTGGATGACGAGTGGCAGCGAGCGTTTTTTCGCGTTTTTTTTCTAAACCGCTTGTCGGAACGAAGCAAATGATACGCCGTTGGAAAGATATCGTCGAGGCGCATCTTTTTCATATATAAATCTTTCTCTAATTTATTACGGTTTAAGAGCAGTTTCAAATTTACTAAATCGCGGAACTCTGTTTTTCAAATGTTTTGAAATTTTCGGTACTGTTTTTGCTCCAGTTTTCTAACCGTTTATCGAAACGAGACATATGATACGCCGTTGGAAAACTACGGACAAGGAGCAACTTTCCTATGTTGAAATAGTTTTGAGATTCCTTACTATTTTTAGTTAATTTCGAAAATCGTGCGGCTGACTTCGAGAGGCAGCGGCTGTTTTTTGGCGAAATTTTTACGAATGGCTGGTCGGAATCATTCAAATCATACGCCGTTGGAAAGATATCGACGAGACGCAACTTTTTCATGTAGAAGACTCCCTCTAATTCCTTATGGTTTGAGAGCAGTTTTAAAATTACAGAAATGCGAACACTCTGTCTTTTGCGACACCCAAATCGCCGAGTGAATCGCATGACTTTTCTGTCTTTTTCTTAACTTCTTTAGCTTATGTGGACCACATGGTCAAAGTTAGTGAACCGCATGACTTTTCTGTCTTTTCCTTAACTTCTTTAGCTTATGTGGACCACATGGTCAACGTTTGTGAACCCCATGGTTAACACTAGAGAACTTCATTTTTGTTGGTGAAAGTAAACCCCGCGGAAAATCCTAGTGACTACTTTCTAAAATAAGTGGACTTCTTTCTGTGTTGTTCTCTTTTTTCTGGTTTTGCCAAGAGAACCACATAGGATTTTTACACCGAACCGCATCTAAGCATAATTTTTCATAAAGAACTTGGCCTTGCAATTCTTTTACACAGGTTGTACAGACAATTAACATAAAAGCCAGCAACTTTTTCTAACCCAGTGGGACTTCATCACTGGTTGAGCAGAACTGAGGCTGCACCTCGTCATTGAAGCGCATAAGGCATCAACTTGCAAATCAAAATCCAACTGCAAGGCCACACGCACCAAGCTACATCAGGTGCCCCGGCGCCCTGCAAGCTGGGGACTACTGGACTGCACTCGTGATAAAATTGAAGAGCATGAAAAAGAAAATTGAGCTGTGCCCGCGAGAAAAATGAAAATACACATAATTTTCATAGCCAAACTAACTTCACGAACAGGGGGGTGGTCGAATTGCATCGGCCGTGGGCTATGGTCGACAGTAGCACCCGTGGCTGCACGCACCTGTTGGTTGAGCTGCACGCCCCCGTGGGCAGAACTGCACGCCCCCGGGAGGGATGTAGGTGGAGGGGAAGTTGTGCCGAGGTTGCCCATGGATGGTAGCCTGACAGTAGGAGGAAGAGTAGGATGGGATTGCACGATCCAATTCCGGTGGCCAATGGCGGGGTTCCGGCCAAATCTCGTGGATCTGGCAGGGGGTGGTGATGCCCGGTGCTCCATCCAGGAGAGGTAATAGGGGAGAGGAGGGGGTTGTGGGCCGGCGACTCCGACGACAGAGGAGGTCGCGGGATCGACGGATCCGCCCATGATGTTTGGCAGAGGAGGCCGCGGGAGCCGCTCCTTCCCGTCTCTGACACGCAGGACCTCGCCGGCCCTGCCATCCGGCTACCACGCATGGGAGGGCGCGGATCCGTGAGCGGGGAGGGGTCGCGCTGCTCCCATGCTGTTGATGGTGGAACGCGGTGGCCGCGACCTGGAGCAGCGGCGCGCAGAGGAAGGAAGGGGCCATGGGGGATCCGACAACGGAGGGAGTTGGACGGGCGCTTGAGCGGCACCGGCAGTGAAAGGTGGAGGGTAGGTGGGCCGGACTGGACTGCATGCCACGGCCACTGGACTGCCATGCTCGCAGGTCATCCGTCAATGGCGGGTAGGGGGGCGGCACCAGGGGGAAGCTAGGGTCGGGATCCCGGATGTCCGCCGCGGAGCTTCAGTGAGCCGGCCACCGCAGTGGATCTGGACCGGGGCTGGCGGCGCCCTCACCCCCTCCCACCGCGCGCATCAGAGAGGGAGCAGAAGAGGTTGTAGTGGCCGGCGTGTGGTGGCCAGATCCAGGAGCGGTTCTGGAGGGGAGGTAGGGGCGGTGGCGCGGGAAGGTGGTAGGAAGGAGCGGTGGAGCCGTAGGGGCCCTGGTGGCGCTGGTGGGGGGAGGGGGTGATGGCCGGGGCTGTGGTGCAGGGAAGAAGGTGGGGGCGCCGCGCCGGGGTGTGATGGCCGGGGCGGTGGCTTGCTGGGAGGCGACGGTGAGGGGAGAAGGTGGGGTGGGGGATCGGGGAGAAGGTGGGGAGTGGGGTTCGCGTGGGTGTTAGCAGAATAAGCACTTCTGGTGTGCAGAATAACACTCTTAAGGGTGTTATCATAATAGACCCACCCTATATATATATACATATATATATATACATATATATATATACATACATACATACATACATACATATATATATATATATATATATATATATATATAACTATAATTTATTTTGCTTCCTCCTGGTTTCCTGACATCACGGTCCCACACCATTGTCAACCTATGTACTCCCTCCTTTCCGGTTTATAGGGCTTATCTCAAAATTTTAGTTTTTCCATTTTATAAGGCTCAATTTCGTTGTTTTCCATCACATGTTCAGATTCCAAGGTGCATTAAATCATTGCATGCAAGTATTAACAGAAAATTTACCAATGCATGTACTTTATGCATGCATGCATTGCAATTAATGCATTGATAAACATAATTTTTTGAGGATAACAAGAGCATTAATTAGGTGCTTTTGCAAAACTACAAAAAGTATTCCACCACTCGCCATCTACCTTGATTGGTGAGATTTTTGAATTGAGCATTATAAACCGGAAAGGAGGGAGTAGTCAATAAATGAGAGAATTGCACAAGAAGCGGCCGACAGCTGGGACCAAGCAGCTCGAGCAGTATTTGTGTTTTTGAGGTGTGAGCACTGCAAAGTTTTTCGATGTTTACCCCAGATATTAATTTTTCTCCTCTGAACAACAACGAAAACTTTGCTGCAGGTATTAACTGGGCGGGCTGTGGCCCTTCTAGCCCAGGCCAGATATCCAGCCCAGATATTAACTTTTTTCAAGCTGAAAATGGCTAGCCCAGCTATACTTTTTTTAGGAATACCCAGGCAAGGTCAAGTTGTTATTCTCCGCCCCGCTGGGCTGCAAATCTTTCCTAGGAGGGATGCATTAGGCTTAATTAGAAAATGGGCTTTAAGAAATAATAAAAGGGATTTAATTATAAAAACTGGGTAGTAACTATAAAAAATGCACCAAACAGTGATTACTTTATAAAATATTATTTTTGGATATTGAAAATTTTAATTTCATTAATTGTTGCGAGTGCAATGTTTCATTGGATTTTTATATAATATAAATTTATATTGAAATTGTATTTAATCTCACTAGAAATTTCGGGTTAAAAATATTCGGATCCCATCAAAATGTGGGAAATTTTATTGAATTCTGTTTTGAACGGTTGGTTGAAATGGGTTGTACTTTTAACAAACTGTAAATGGGCTGTAGTAAATTCCATTAGAATTCAAAAATGGGCTACACATTCTTACAAATCTCAAATGGGCTATAAGTTCTCTGCCACACACTCCTGGCCTTACTAAGTTGACGCGTAAGTTGACGCGTCCCCTAAAAAAACAGAGTTGACGGGTATGCAAGGCTTTGTCAACTTATAGTCAACACATGGTTCCTGCAGTAGTGGCTGTTGGATGTCCATCCAACGGATGTCGTGCTTCTTCTTCAATCTCGGATATTCTAGCTTCACCCGCCCAAAAAATGATTCCTCCCCCTGACATCTGGGGCGCACCGTTTCGGAAGCTGACCTGTGGGCCTACAAAGTTGACGTACCAAGGGCTTTGTCAACTTAGTCAATATAAATGATTCTAGCTGCAGTGACCGTACGATGTCCATCCAGCGGTCGCCGTGCTTCTTCAACCTTTGGTCTTCCTGCTCCAGCCGCCCAAAGTAGCGCCGGTCGTGCCGCCTGCTCCTGCCTCCCGTGGCCGGCTGTGCTGCCGCGGAGGCCTGACCGCCCCCTACTACTCCCACGGCTGGCCAGGCCATCCCTCCACTCACCCACACCCCCTGTTATTCTACGGCGACGACAGCGCAGCCCAACCAGTGAACCCTCGTACTCCTCTCCGCATGTGCATCCACTGCCGCATCTTCCCCGGCTCTGCGTCGTCCCCTTCCTAGGCCTCGTTGTCGTCCACCACCGTGGTGCCCTCGGCACGGCGTGGTCAATATGGTCAAGGAACGACTTACATCGGACGTGGACTGTACGTGGAGAGGCTGACAGCTGGGTCCATGGCAGCCGCAAGGAAGTGCCTCCTTATTACGGGCAAAATAATTATTCCTCCACCTGACAACAGGGACCCACCGGACGGGCCGCCATATTTCGCGAAAAAAATGATTCGCCCCCTGACTGCTGGGACCCACGAGCTACATCTTCGCACGCGAGGAAGTGCGTCCGAGAATAAAAAAATGATTCGCCCCCCGGACTGCTGGGACCCACCAGCTACATCTTCGCAAGCAAGGAAGTGCGTTCGAAAAAAAACGATTCGCCCCCCGACTGCTGGGACCCACCAGCTACACCTTCGCACACAAGGAAGTCCGTCCGGGCAAAAAAAACGATTCGGCCCCCTGACTGTTGGGACCCAACAGATACACCTTCGCACACAAGGAAGTGCGTCCAAGCAAAAAAAAACCAAAACGATTCGCCCCCCTGACTGCTGGGACCCACCAGCTACATCTTCGCAGGCAAGGAAGTGCGTGATAGTCGGGACCCACCTGGTCGAAGCGTACGTAGCATTGTCATCCTGGTCGCGAACGTGTACGTACATACTGGTTGATGTAGAGGCGCGCACGTGTCATAGTAGAGGCGCGCACGTGTCGTAGTCGAGGCGCGCACGTAGCATGTACACGTACGTACAACGGCCAGGGTGCAAGAAAGAAAATACGGCCACGTATGTGTACATACGGGCGGGGTCTCGAACGCCTACTCGCGCATACGTACGGCGAGGGCTCGTGTTCATGGGGAGGCAATGGAATGCGTCGTGTTCATGGGGAGGCAACGGAATGCGTCGTGTTCATCGGGAGGCAACGGAACGCGTGGGAGCCAACCAGCTGGGTCGGAACGGAATGCATGGTCATGTTCATCAGGAGGGCTTGGACGAAACAGGCGATGGAAACGAGGCCTGGCGTACCGCAAAACAGAGGAAACCGACCTCCTACGGTCGAAACGGGGGTCCTGTTGATCGGGAGGGGTGTGGCGTACCGCAAAACGAAGGAAACGGACCTCTTACGGTCGAAACGGGGGTCCTGTTGATCAGGAGGGGTGTTGCGTACCACAAAACGGACGACACGGACCTCCTACGGTCGAAACGGGGGTCCTGTTGATCGGGAGGGGTGTGGCGTACCGCAAAACGGATGAAACGGGCCTCCTACGGTCTAAACGGGGGTCCTGTTCATCGGGAGGGGTGTGGCACACCGCAAAACAGGACTCCACGGGATACTGTTCATCTCCACCGTCGACCTCCTCCAGCCTCCACGGGCTACCGTCGACCTCCTCCAGCCTCCACGGGCTCCTGTTCATCCAGCCTCCACCGTGCGCTACTCCACCGGCTACTGTTCAACCACCCCTCCACGGGCACCCCTCCACCGTCCACTGTTCATCCAGCCCTCCACACCACGGGGTCCTGTTCAACCACCCTCCATGGGCACTCCTCCACCGTCTACTGTTCATCCAGCCCTGCACACCACGGGGTCTTGTTCATCCAGAGGCAATGCCACCGCTCACTGTTCATCCAAAACCCCCCGCAACACTCACTATTCATCCCAATCGATCGGCTTCAGTTAGCAGCAGTAGCGAAGGAATCGCTCGATCGGGTTCAGTTAACAGCCATCGATCGATCGCTCGGGTTCAGTAACGCGTAGCCTGCAGTGCAATCGCTTGGGTTCAGTTAGAGCCCAACGCCTCGCTCGGGTTCAGTTAGAGCCAACGCCTCGCACACACGCGCATACGTGTATGAGAGAAACGCGCATCGCTCGGCCCCCGACCTACCACCGTAACCGGCAACTTCCCGAAATTTTCCTCCCCCTCGCTTCTACCATGGTTTTTTCCATCATGGACGGCCCAAAGAATGTCATGCAACTGCATCTCCGTCCCGCCCAGGACGAAAAGCCCATTTTCTGTCATGATTTTTTGTCATAGAAGTAGGAACCCACCACATCTATGATGATACCGGGTGTTGTCACAATTATCCTCACAGAAGTGTCATATGTATGACAGAAAAAAAATTCATTCGGCCCAAAATGTCACGGATGTGTCTTTTTTTTTGTAGTGATAGAGGGTGCACGGATGGCCCTTGCCCGTGTTAAAACATATTGGGCAGGGATGGAAGCTACCACTGTTGCAACCCGGGGTCTGACGGGAGGCCAGGACCCGGACGAGCACTATTTTGAAGAAGTCCTGGAAGGTGCCCGTTTAATAGAGGCTCAGTGCTCGAACAGTACCATGTTCGAGTGACATGTATCTCTATTGTAAAAACAATTCGATTTTGATTGTAAAGGCTATGTTTATACTTTTGCCTAAAAGTATTATGGTGCCTCCTGTGCGGCCGTTTATGTATGTATGTGTATAACCTGAAAGTTAGCAGTCGTCGGCTTCTGCCCCCACACATATAATGCGGGGGTGTTCAAAAAAATGCGTAGTCACACTTGACCCAACGTCTTGGTCCGTTAAGGAGGTGATAGCGCAGCGAACCAGGCAATCGGACTATATAGCTTTAACACTTTCACTTAGCCATAGGAGTTTGACGGTGCGGCTACTATATAGCCACTAGTACATTCGCACTCATCGGAATACGGTGCGCGTACGTACGTGACCGGGAAACCGGTCCTTCATTAATGAGGAGGAATCGCTAAGATTTTGCTGAGTCCTCGAGTGGTTGACCAGTCTCTCGCTTTATCATGACAGTCAGTTTTCGACTTTCTCTACTGAGGTGCTCACCCAGATGAACCAGGGCACAATCGCAGTAGTTCTCCCGGTGCCGCCTTAGCCGAGAGAGCGGAACGTAAGGTAGCAAAACACGGGTGCCGGGCAAACCCAACATTTGACCAAAGAGATGATTCGGAGTTGATGCATATAAGGCCAAACTCGCGACGCCGAACACTCCCTAAGGTATTCGGTCTTTATGACATATACTGGGCTGAGTAACGCCCTCGATAATGAGCCCTATGTTTCCAGATACATGCATTAGTCTGGCGTGATGAAATGTCAAGAACGCCAGTATCCCTCTCAGTTATGTTAAGTGTTCGGAGGGTATGAAGCAACAAGAGATAGTAAAAAAGGTTTACGCAGGGTCTTAATCTAAAAAGAAACCTTTGAGCGGGGCCCTGCTACACGTCTGCGCCTTTATCTCCGTTGTGCCGTATTCTGGAAGGGTGTAGCACGATGATCATCTGTAAAAAAGAAAAACCCAAGTGAAGGCTTCGTGCTAAGAGTTGGTTAATTCTGCACAAACCATGAAAATGTAATATGTTATTGTATTGATAAGGGCGAGCCGAACTATGGGCTTCTTTATTTTTGTGAGCAGCCCCTAGCACCACCTTTGGGGGTATATCTATCAATCCCAAGCTCAAGTTCATCTGAGCTATTACATCTGGTGTGGCGCCGGACTCGTCTAACCATGTCCGTGGTCCTGACGACCGACCATTTATTCTGGTTGGAGAGGTCGTTCAGTGTTCGGCTGCTAGAGCCGCCACATATGCTTCCGCACGTAAGGAACACTTTGTATTTCCACTAACTGTAATGACGCTGCGTGGACCAGGCATCTTGAGTTTAAGATAGATGTAGTGCGGTACTGCATTAAAGCGAGCGAAGGCCGTTCTCCCAAGTAGTGCGTGATAGCCGCTTCGGAATGGAGCGATGTCGAAAATTAGCTCTTCGCTTCTGAAGTTGTCGGGAGAACCAAATACAACCTCTAGAGCTAGAGAGCCCATGCAGCGGGCCTCGACGCCTGGTATTACTCTTTTAAAGGTAGTATTGCTTTGGCTGATTCTTGACGGGTCTATCCCCATTTTGCGTATAGTATCATGATATATCAGGTTAAGACTACTGCCGCCGTCCATAAGGACTCGAGTGAGATGGTATCCATCAATTATTGGGTCGAGCACCAAGGAAGCCGATCCGTCATGTCGGATACTAGTCGGGTGATCCCTGCGATCAAAGGTGATCGAGCAGGCCGACCAGGGATTGAATTTGGGAGCAACAGGCTCTACAGTGTATACGTCGTGGAGTGCGCGTTGCGCCTTCTCTTTCAAATGTGAGTTGCGTAAATCTTATTCACTCTTTGGACTGCTGGTGGGAATTTTTTTCTGTCCCCCAGTGTTCGGCTGGCGAGGCTCATCCTCGTCTTCACTTGGCGTCTCCCTCCCCTTGTGTTCAGCGTTTAGCTTGCCGGCCTGCTTGAAAACCCCGCACTCTCTGTGGGTGTGGTTTGCAGGTTTTTCGGGGGTGCCATGAATCTGACATAGCTTGTCTAGAATCTTATTTAGGCTGGACGGTCCATCTCTAATGCCTTTAAATGGCTTCTTCCATTGACCGGGTCGAGAGCCCCTGAATCTGGCGTTAACCGTTGTATTATCTGGTCTATTTTCATTGTTTCGACGCTTGTTTTTACTGCATCGCGGCTTCCCGTTGCCATCCCCTACTTCGGATGTGCCTGGGTCGTTGGTGCCGCTACGGGCTAACCAGCTGTCCTCGCCCGCGCAAAAGCGGGTCATAAGGCTTGTGAGAGCTGCCATTGTCCTCGGCTTTTCTTGGTCGAGGTGTCTGGCAAGCCATTCGTCTCGGATACTGTGCTTGAAAGCCGCTAAGGCCTCGGCATCTGGACAATCGACGATTTGATTCTTCTTAGTGAGAAATCTGTTCCAAAGTTTGCGGGCTGAGTCTCCGGGTTGTTGGATTATGTGACTTAGATCGTCTGCATCCGGAGGTCGGACATAGGTCCCTTGAAAGTTGGCCCTGAAAGCATCCTAAAGTTCCTCCCAACTTCCTATTGAGTTTTTGGGGAGGCTTTTCAACCAGTGTCGAGCTGGTCCCTTCAACTTGAGGGGTAAGTATTTGATGGCGTTGAGATCGTCTCCGCGAGCCATGTGGATATGAAGGATAAAGTCCTCAATCCAGACCCCAGGGTCTGTCGTTCCGCTGTATGCCTCCATATTCACGGGTTTAAATCCCTCTAGAAATTCATGATCCAGCACCTCATCGGTGAAACATAGGGGGTGCACGGTACCCCTGTACTTGGTTGTGTCATGGCATGTTGTCGACGGTTGTTGATTCCGAGCTGGCATTCGATCGATACGATCGTTTTGATGGTTGTGATCTTGCGCCGGAGCGTTCTTTCTAGATCCATAGATGGACCTGGCCCCACCAGTTTTTTTGTTCAGAAGCTCACGTAGATCGTGTGCTGACTTGTGTGCGGCATAGTTAGCCGCCCTGTCATGTCCGTGGGGCAGTCGATCCGGTTGATCGGCCATATTAATCTTCGGCGGAATGGGCTCTATGGCCTCATCGTCGAATATGGGGAGCAGCTTGCGCTTTGGGTAGCTCTTTGTGTGCGATCATCGCCATATTTTTCTTCAGTGTCGAGCACTTTGTTCCACCTGCGGTTGAGCGTGTCCTGCGCGGCTTTGAGCCTTTGCTTCTGCTTCTTTAAACTCCTCGCGGTGGCAATAAGCCTTCGATGGAGGTTCTCTTGTTCCAAGTTTTTTCCTGGGATGATGAGTGCATCATCATCCGGACTGTTCTCCTCTCCGGAGATAGGTTGACTAATTTTACCCTCGGGATCGGCATCATATGATGTTGGCTCTGGACTGTGTTCACCGTCCCCTGGTTTGTCCTGCTCCATCGCTAGGTCCATGGGGTTGTCGTTTCCTTTGGAGTCGACCGGGGTATTATTCCTTCTTGTGTTGTTTTTACTGTGGCAGGATTTTGAGCGGCGCCTGCAGCGTCGCTTTGGTGGCTTATCGAGGGGATTATCCTTTGTTGTGTCCTTCCGTTCCTCGCCATTGTTTTCTTTGGGTGTATCCACCATATATACATCGTATGATGAGGTGGCTGTCCAGCGCCCTATAGGTGGTGGTTCCTGTTCTTCTCCTGCATCGTCGTCCATACCGTCGACGTCTTAGGAGCTGAAGTCAAGCACGTTGGTTAAGTCATCGACAGTGGCTATTAAGTGGGTGGTGGGTGGGGAACGAATTTCTTTGTCATCCGCTTCCCACCCGAGCCAGACATAGTTCGGCCAAGAGTCTCCTGACAAAGAGAGAGACTTTAATGAGTTTAGCACATCACCAAAGGGCGAGTGCTGAAAGATGTCCACGGAGGTGAACTCCATAACCGGCGCCCAATCGGATTTGATAGGCACGGGCATACGCGGTTCGGATCCTATAGCCGGAGACGAGTCCGGGGATCCGATAATTCCGGCCTCATAAGAGGTGGGATTAGTGTTCGGCTTTAAGGCCGGTGAGTGTGCGGCCTCCGTGGCGGGGTCCATCCTCCCATCCTCGGATGGCGCGATCTGCTCCGAATTGATTCCCGGGGAAGCCGCAGGCGTGATCCCCGAATACTGTCTGTCGGCAGATCTAAGTCATGTTCGTCGGAACTGTTCGGTGCACCTGACACGGGCTCAAATCCGTCGAAGATCAAGTCTCCGTGGATGTCGGTAGTGTAGTTCAAGCTTCCAAACCTGACCTGATGGCCAGGGGCGTAGCTATCGATCTGCTCCAGACGGCCAAGCGAATTGGCCCGCAGTACGAAGCCATTGAATACGAAGATCTGTCTAGGAAGGAAAACCTCCCTCTGGACTACATCGTTGAAGATGATTGAAGGAGCCATCAAGCCTTATCACGACGGCACAGTGGAACTCTCAATGAAAGCACCAATGTCCGTGTCAAAATCGGCGGATCTCGGGTAGGGGGTCCCGAACTGTGCGTCTAAGGCTAATGGTAACAAGAGGCAGGGGACACGATGTTTACCCAGGTTCGGGCCCTCTCGATGGAGGTAATACCCTACTTCCTGCTTGATTGATCTTGATGATATGAGTATTACAAGAGTTGATCTACCACGAGATCGTAGAGGCTAAACCCTAGAAGCTAGCCTATGATTATAATTGTTGTTGTCCTACGGGCTAAACCCTCCGGTTTATATAGACACCGGAGGGGGCTAGGGTTACACAAAGTCAGTTACAGAAAAGGAGATCTACATATCTGACTCGCCAAGCTTGCCTTCCACGCAAAGGAGAGTCCCATCCGAACACGGGACGAAGTCTTCAATCTTGTATCTTCATAGTCCAACAGTCCGGCCAAAGTATATAGTCCAGTTGTCCGGATACGCCTTAATCCAGGACTCCCTCAGCAGGGACCCGCCAAGGTCATGAAAGTACGCAAGAAAGTGCCTCCTTATTTCAAGCCAATAAAAAAATGGCTCCTCCTAGTGGATTTCTGACATCTGGGTCCCATGCCATTTACAACGTAGTCAATAAACAAGAGAATTGCACAACGAGCGGCTGACACCAGGGACCCAACATCTCGCCCAGTTATTTTTGTTTTGGGTTAATTTGATAAATGCCACTCCAAATCTGGTGTTTTCGCGAAATGCCACTACAATTTCCAAATTTGAAAAATGCCATTTCATGCCATTTCTAGTGGCATTTTTTGAAGTCTCGAGTGGCATTTTTCAAAGTTTGCAAACTGCAGTTACGTTTTTCAAAGTTTGCAAAAATTGCAGTGGAGTTTTTCAAAGTTTGGAAATTGCACTGGTATTTTAATGAATCGCCATACTTGGAGTGGCATTTATCTAATTTGTTTTTGAGATGGAAGAAGGGTGTCAACTGGGCTGTGCAGGACACTCTGGCTTGTCTAGACAGCCTTTTCTTTTATGTTTACCACAGACCAGCCCAGTAGTTTTTCTTTCTTTCTGAAAATGGCTAGCCCAGTTTTTTTGTGATTTGTCAAGTAAGTCGCTTTATCAGGCCTGTTGGGCTGCAAATCTTTCAAGACAAGGAGAGCTCATTCGGCTGGCCGAGAAAATGGCCTATCAGTAATGAGAAATGGGTTGTATATTTTTGAAACACATCAAACTGGCAATTAGTTTCAAATATCTTTTTTTTCATTTCGAGATTTTAAATTGCATTGATTTTTATGCGTGGACAATTTATTGGATTTTATATTGATATACATTTATTTTTAAAATCAGTCTGAATGTGACTCAAAATTTCGGGATTAAAAACAGTTCAGACCGCACTGACATATGCAAAATTTCGTATATTTTTTTAACCGTGGCCACAATATGGGCTGTAATGCTAACAAAAAGAATATGGGCTCCAAAAAACCCGTAAGAATTAGCAAATGGGCTGTAAATTATTTGAAATAATGGTAGATGGCCTGTATGCTATTTTCCACAGATTTGAGGCTTTCCTAAAAAAAAGGTTGACGCACAAGCAGTGACTGTTGGATGTCCATCCAACGGCCGTCGTGCTTCTTCAATCTCTGCTCTTCCTGCTCCATCCGCTCAAACAAGCGTCAGCGGGACTACATGCTCCCTCCTCCCCGCGGCCGGTTGTGCTGCTGCGCAGGCCTCACCGCCCCACCATACTCCCATCGCTGGCCTAGACATCCCTCTACTCACCCACACCTGCTGTTATTCTCCGGTGACGGCAGACGAACCAGTAAACCCTCATACAGTCGTTGAGGGAGTTCTGGACTAGGGGGTGTCCGGATAGCCGAACTATCATCATCGGCCGGACTCCAAGACTATGAAGATACAAGATTGAAGACTTCGTCCCGTGTCCGGATGGGACTTTCCTTGGCGTGGAAGGCAAGCTTGGTGATACGGATATGTAGATCTCCTACCATTGTAACCGACCCTGTGTAACCCTAGCCCTCTCCGGTGTCTATATAAACCGGATGGCTTTAGTCCATAGGACGAACAACAATCATACCATAGGCTAGCTTCTAGGGTTTAGCCTCCTTGATCTCGTGGTAGATCCACTCTTGTAATACACATCATCAGTATTAATCAAGCAGGACGTAGGGTTTTACCTCCATCAAGAGGGCCCGAACCTGGGTAAAACATCGTGTCCCTCGTCTCCTGTTACCATCCGCCTAGACACACAGTTCGGGACCCCCTACCCGAGATCCGCCAGTTTTGACACCGACATTGGTGCTTTCATTGAGAGTTCCTCTATGTCGTCACCGATAGGCTCGATGGCTTCTTCGATCATCATCAACGACGCAGTCCAGGGTGAGACCTTCCTGCTCGGACAGATCTTCGTATTCGATGACTTTGCACTGCGGGCCAATTCGCTTGGCCAACTAGAGCAGATCGAAAGCTACGCCCCTGGACGTCAGGTCAGATTTGAAAGTTTGAACTTCACGGCTGACATCCGCGGGGACTTGATCTTCGACGGATTCGAGCCACAGCCGAGCGTGCTGCACTGTCACGTCGGGCATGATTTAGCTTTGCCGCCGGACAATGCCCTGGAGGCCGCACTCGAGCCCGCTCCGATCCTCAATTCGGAGCTGGCCGCACAGATCAAGGACGGATGGCTAGACATCGCCTCGGGTGCTGCAACCTCTACGGTGATAGAGTCGAACACTGACTTTGTCCCTCATAAAGCTCGTGACTCCAAGGTGTCGGACTCCTTGCCGGACTCCGAACCTCCCGCGCCTGCCCTGATCGAATCCGATTGGGCGCCGATCATGGAGTTCACTGAAGCGGACGTCTTTCAACACTCACCTTTCGGCGACATCTTGAGTTCGCTAAAATATCTCTCGTTATCAGGAGAGCCCTGGCCGGGCTGCGGTCAGGACGGTTGGGATGCGGACGACGAAGAAATTCAAAGCCCACCCACCACCCACTTGGTATCCGCTGTCGATGATTTAACCGACATGCTAGACTACGACTCCGAGGACATCGACGGTATGGACGACGATGCCGGAGACGACCAAGAACCAGCGCCCACTGGGCACTGGACAGCCACCTCATCGTATGACATATACATGGTGGATATCCCAAAAGATGGGAATGGCAAAGGAACAGAGGAGGATGACCCCTCCAAAAATCAGCCCAAGCGTCAGCGTCAGCGGCGCCGCTCTAAATCCCGCCATAGCAAGAATGAAGACTCCGGCATCGGAGACAATAATACACCGGACAGTGCCGAAGACAACCCGCTCCAGCAAGGTGCAGCGCAGGAGGGAGACGCCAGCCCTTATGAAGGAGCGGCAGGAGAAGAGGCAGAGGATTATACGCCTCCCTCAGGAGACGAAGCGAGCCTCGACGATGACGAATTCGTCGTGCCTGAGGATCCCGTCGAACAAGAGCGTTTTAAACGCAGGCTTATGGCCATGGCGAACAGCCTCAAGAAAAAGCAGCAACAGCTTAGAGCTGATCAGGATCTGCTAGCCGACAGATGGACTGAAGTCCTCGCGGCCGAAGAGCATGAGCTCGAACGCCCCTCCAAAAGCTTCTCCCCCGATTAGAAGAGGAGGCTTACGAACCCGCATCACCAGGAGACAATACGGCTGACCGACCACCCCGTGGTCGCGACAGAGTGGCCTCTAGGCCCTTCACCAGACCCGTACCCCGACATCGCTCTAAAAGCACACGGCCACAGGGGAACACTCCGGACTTGCGAGATATATTGGAGGATAAGGCAAGACAATCAAGATCGATCTACGGATCGCGTGGGCGTCCCATGATACGTGACGACAATCGTCGCGCCGGACACAGTAAGTCCGGCTGGGCCGAACAAAATAGACCAAGCTCCCTTGAGCTCCGTCGTGATATCGCCCAGTACAGAGGCACCGCACACCCACTATGCTTCACAGATGAAGTAAGGATCATCAAATCCCCGAAGGGTTTAAACCCGTCAATATTGAATCCTACGATGGCACAACAGACCCCGCGGTTTGGATTGAAGACTATCTCCTTCACATCCACATGGCCCGCGGTGACGATCTTCACGCCATCAAATACCTCCCCCTCAAGCTTAAAGGACCAGCCCGACATTGGCTCAACAGCTTTCCAGCAGAGTCAATTGGGAGTTGGGAGGACCAGGAAGCCGCATTCCTCGATAACTTCCAGGGCACTTATGTGCGACCACCAGACGCTGATGACCTAAGCCACGTAATTCAGCAGCTAGACGAATCGGCCAGGCAATTCTGGACATGGTTCTTAACCAAGAAAAACCAAATCGTCGACTGTCCGGATGCGGAGGCCCTCGCGGCCTTCAAGCATAACATCCGCGACGAGTGGCTTGCCTGGCACCTGGGACAGGAAAAGCCGAAATCCATGGCAGCCCTCACATCACTCATGACCCGCTTCTACGCACGCAGCAATAACCTCAGCAAAAATTCTGGCAGTCTGGACTTCAAGGACCAAAATGGCAGGTCGCGTCGCAACAAAAACAAACGTCGCATTAACGGCGATCATATTGAGGATACGGCAGTCAATGCCGGATTCAGAGGCTCTAAACCCGGTCAGCGGAAAAAGCCATTCAAAAGAACTATTCCGGGTCCGTCCAATTTGGACCGAATACTCGACCGCTTGTGCCAGATACACGGCAACCCCAAAAAGCCAGCTAACCACACCAACAGGGACTGTTGGGTATTCAAGCAGGCAGACAAGTTAATTGCCGAAAATAATGACAAGGGGCTACATAGCGATGACGAGGACGAGACCCAACCGCCGAACAATAGAGGACAGAAGGGTTTCCCCCCACAGGTGCGGACGGTGAACATGATATACGCAACGCACATGCCCAAAAGGGAGCGGAAGCATGCACTCAGGGATGTCTACGCGATGGAGCCAGTTGCCCCGAAGTTCAATCCATGGTCCTCCTGCCCGATCACTTTTGACCGAAGGGACCACCCCACCAGCATCCGCCATGGCGGATTCGCCGCACTGGTCTTAGACCCAATCGTCGATGGATTTCACCTAACCAGAGTCCTGATGGACGGCGGCAGCAGCCTGAACCTGCTTTACCAGGATACAGTGCGCAAAATGGGCATAGACCCCTCAAGGATTAAACCTACCAAAATGACCTTTAAAGGCGTCATATCGAGTGTAGAAGCCAATTGTACAGGCTCAATTACACTGGAAGTGGTCTTCGGATCCCCGGATAACTTCCGAAGCGAGGAGTTAATCTTCAACATAGTCCCGTTCCGCAGCGCCTATCTTGCCTTGCTCGGACGTACTGCGTTTGCAAAGTTCAACGCGGTGCCGCACTACGCATACCTCAAGCTCAAGATGCCAGGCCCTCGAGGAGTCATCACGGTCAACGGAAACACTGAACGTTCTCTCCGCACGGAGGAACATACAGCGGCTCTCGCGGCAGAAGTGAAATGCAGCCTCTTAAGGCAATTCTCGAGTCCGGCCTTTAAGCAGCCGGACACAGCTAAGCGCGCCCGGAGTAACTTACAACAAGACCACCTGGCACGTTGCGAGCATGCGTAGCAGTGCGGCCCCAACCCCAACTCCTGCGAAACGTTAAAGCAGATCCTTCGCGTACACCATTACGCTCTGAAGATACCATGGGCATGGGGAGAGGGGCACGACCACGATAAACCCAGACTGCGGCTCAACCGCACCAGGGGCTCTCAAGTGTGTCGTTATTTTTTCTTTTCTTTTTACCTTTTATTTTTTACACACAGGACTCCGTTTGTCAGAGGCCCTGTCCGGCAACAGATCTGCCGAACTCACGACGCAACAGCCAGGGAAGGATAAAGGCTACAACGAATATACAGGTGGTCTCCGATTCGAGCATTTTTATACACCAATCCGCAGCCTACCCCTGGAGGGGACATGTTTAACAGTCCCATACCTTGCTTATCGCACTATTTGTATCGTTCTGCATCCGTAGCAGCACTTATTGAATAAAACAATGCAGCACCTTTTTGCTTATAATTGCATTTCCTTTTCATACATATGTTTATTCACGGCATATTGCATTCGTACACTTTGGTACGGCTAATACACATCAGGGGCTTATGTTCCCCGAATCATGGTGTGATGAGTCCGAACACTTTCACAAGTGCGGCACCCCGAACTTATAGCACTATATGCATCGGCTCCGAATCATGTCTTGGGTCAATAGTTGGGTTTGCCCGGCTCCCATGTTTTGGTACCTTATGTTCCGTTATATCGGCTAAGGTAGCACTGGGAGAACCACTGCAATTGCGCCCCAGTTGAGCTGGGTTAACACCTCAGTGGAGAAAGCTAAAACTGACCGTCATGATGAGGCGAGAGCCGGTCGCTGTTCGAGAGGTTTTTTGTGAGTCCTTAAAGACTTATGCCGCTTAGAGCAAGGAGCCGGATACTGTCCGGCCAAGGCGTGGATAGCGCCCCAAATTCGGCCTTCCGAAGACTAGGGGCTTCGTCGAAATTTAAAATTATAGAATTCTATGGCTAAGTGAGAGTGTTCAAGCATTATAAGTCCGGTTGCCTTGTTCGCTGTGTCGAGCGCCTCCCTCGATGGACCTAAAAATGGGAACAAGAGCGCTCGAGTTTATCCCGAACACCCCAGCACTCGTGGCATGGGGGCTGAAGCCAACGACTTGCCATCTCTCAGATTTGATAAACAGCCGCACAGAAGGTAATATTTTAAATTAACAAGCGTTGCTTAGCACATATGAACCAAGTTTTCAGCGCACAGGATAACAAAATGCGAGTCTACTCAAATATTACATCTTTGGAGCACTCACCCGCAATAGTGCGGGCGCCCTTCAGCACACTCTTATAATACATCTCGGGCGTGTGATGCTCCTTGCCCTCTGGTGGGGGGTCCGTCACAAGCTTTTGGGCATCCATCTTGCCCCAGTGCACCTTTGCGCGGGCAAGGGCCCGATGAGCACCCTCAATACAGGCGGAGTGCTTGATAACTTCAACCCACGGGCACGCATCCACCAGCCGCCGCACCAGGCCAACGTAGCTCCCAGGCATAGCCTCCTTAGGCCACAGCCGAACTATGAGGCCCTTCATGGCCTGTTCGGCCGCCTTGTGGAGCTCGACCAGCTGCTTCAGCTGGTCGCTAAGGGGCACCGGATGTCCGGCCTCAGCATACTGAGACCAGAAGACCTTCTCCGTCGAGCTCCCCTCCTCGGCCCGGTAGAATGCGGCAGCATCGGACACGCTGCGAGGAAGATCTGCGAACGCTCCTGGAGAGCTCCGAATTCGGGTAAGCGACAGGTAATTAACACTCACATGCTTACTTTGCATGAAAAATGCCTTACCCGCTGCTATTTTCTTTACCGCCTCGATCTCCTGGAGGGCCTTGTAGGCTTTGGCCTTAGCGGCTTTGGCACTCTCAAGAGTCGTTGCAAGCTCAGACTCTCGAGTCTTCGAGTCACGCTCCAGGCTCTCATGTTTCTTCACGAGATCCTGGAGCTCGTGCTGTACCTCCGCCACCTGCGCCTCCTGTTTCTCTCGCTCGGTGCGCTCCGCAGCCGCATTGCGTTCGGCTGCGGCCACCGCCTCTTTCAGGGTCGCCACCTCGTTAGTGGCCCCTGCAATACCCACATTATCCTCGTCATTCTTTTTGCAACCAAAATCCTTTTCTGTAAGGTGCAATTTAATAAGGTGTTACTCACCTTCCTTGTCCTCAAGCTGCTTCTTGGCACGGCCGAGCTCGTTCTCGGACCGCTCGAGGTTCTTCTTCAAAGTATTGACCTCCGCAGTCAGTGCGGCAGAGGTCAGCAGCGCAGCCTGCAATCCCATATTGACATATTTTTCATGACTCCTGTGTATATCTTATTAGATTCTCAGTCCGGCTTTTCTTTCCGAACACCAACCCGAGCATCAGGGGCTACTGTCTATGCGGTACCATTTTATACATATTGAAATTCTTACCTCAAAGCCTGTTAGAAGGCTGCTGCAGGCTTCGGTCAGCCCGCTCTTGGCAAGCTGCACCTTCTGAATCACCGCACTCATAACAGTGCGGTGTCCCTCTTCAATAGAGGCGCCGTTGAGCGCCTCCAGCAAATTATCCGGCACCTCCGGTTGGACGGAGGCAGCCGGCGTCACGGTCTTGCCCTTCTTGCGAAGGTGTCGCCCGCTGGACTCCGGAGCCACTGTGGGTTCCGGAGCCGAGTCCGGTGCAAAGTCCGGAAGGTTGTCCTGTGACACCTCCGGGGCCTCCTCCTCCTGGTGGGTCCCTTCCTGGGATCCCACCTCGGCGTCGTCCGTGGCACGGAGGGTGGAGGCGGGCGGAAGAGAATCCATATCCGGCGCACCTAAGGACCCGCTCGACAAAGCGGGGAGATCGTCCTTGGGCGGACTGTAGGGTTGTATGCGGCATTAGAAAGACACTGCGTGGCAAAGGAAAAAGATAAACCATGAAGTTATTCGGGAGTCTGGATACTCACGATCTCGCCAGGGGCTTGGCCCTTGGAGGCCAGTCCTCGTCGTTGTCACTGGCATTGGCGGAGCAGTGCGGGGGAAGAGTTTTCCCCCTCTTGGACCCTTCGGCCTCCCTTGTTGGGGAAGCCTTCCTTTTCTTCTCTCCCCCCGCTGGGGAAGAGGCTTTTTTATTCTCCTCCTCACCTTGGTGAGAGGAGTCGGCCTCGGATTCATCATCCGATAGCACCTGAAAGCGGGAACTCTTCTGAGTCCCCGTGGCCTTCTTCTTGGCCTTCTTCTCCGGCACCACATGGGGTGCCGGAGCCAGCAGCCCCGTCAAACGGGCGTCCGTTGGGTCCTCTGGCAATGGGGTCGGACAGATAGCCTGTGCGGCCTTCTTCAGCCAGTCCTATCAAAGGAAAGGGAGTTTAGATCCCGCATAGAGTCAAACTATGGAAAACACACGTCCCTTAAAGCACGAAATCACTTACCTCATCAGCTGGACGCTCCAAGCTGAATCCGCGATCTTCGGTAGCGGATGCGGGAGCCTCGGCGCCCTTGAACAACACCTTCCAGACGTCTTCGTACGTAGTGTCGAAGAGCCCCTTCAGAGTCTGGTGCTGCGCCGGATCGAACTCCCACATGTTGAAGCCCCGTCGTTGGCACGGGAGAATCTGGCGGATGATCATGACCTGGACTACGTTGACAAGCTTGAGCTTCTTGTCCACTAGCTTTTGGACGCAGGCTTGGAGTCCGGTCAGCTCCTCCGAATCACCCCAAATCCGGCCACTCTCTTTCTAGGAGGTAAGCCGTGTGGGGATGCCAGATCTGAATTCGGGGGCCGCTGCCCAATCAGGGTCACGCGGCTCGGTGATGTAAAACCACCCCGATTGCCACCCCATGATGGTTTCCACAAAGGTGCCCTCCAGCCACGTAACGTGGGACATCCTGCCCACCATGGCGCCTCTGCACTCCGCTTGGGTGCCCTTCACAACCTTCGGCTTGACACTGAAGGTCTTGAGCCACAAGACGAAGTGGGGCTGGATGCAGAGAAAGGCCTCACACACGACGATAAACGCCGAGATGTTGAGGATGAAATTCGGGGCCAGATCATGGAAATCCAGGCCGTAGTAGAACATGAGCCCCCAGACAAAGGGATGGAGCGGGAAGCCCAGTATGCGGAGGAAATGGGGAAGGAATACTACCCTCTCATGGGGCTTGGGGGTGGGGATGAGCTCTCCCTCAGTGGGGAGCCGGTGCGCGATGTCGCTGGACAAGTATCCGGCGTTGCGCAGCTTCTGGATCTTCCCCTCCGTGACGGAGGAGGCCATCCACTTGCCTCCTGCTCCGGACATATTTGGAGAAGGTCGAGGTGAGATGTGCGGGCTTGGGCGCTGGAGCTCGAGTTCGCAGAGATGGATAAGCCAAGGAGGAAGAAGGCGCAGGTAAAAGGGTTGGATCTTTATCCCCTTATATGGGTGGACGCAAACATGCGTCCCCACCAGCCTGATAAAACTCGCTTATCCCCCAAGCGCCGCAATCAATGGCGCAGTTGGGTTACCCACGTCCGTATTGATGGGAATCCCGGAATAAGGGGAACATGATCTCTGCTTCGACAAGACGTGCCAAGGAAACCGCTTCGCTAAACGCGCTGAGGTGGTACAATAAAGACGATTTAAGTAAAGGCTTGGTAGTGGTGTGACGTCACACCGTCAAATACGTCAGCAGATTGAACTTGTGTAAATATTATTCTCTCTACGGTGGTATGTGGAAATTATTTTGCGGAGCCGGACACTATCCTGGTGTTCACAATCTTCTACGAATTATTCGGAGGGAGAACCCGCCTTGCAATGTCGAAGACAACATGCGCGCCGGACTCGTCGTTATTGAAGCCTGGTTCAGGGGCTACTGAGGGAGTTCCGGACTAGGGGGTGTTCGGATAGCCGAACTATCATCATCGGCCGGACTCCAAGACTATGAAGATACAAGATTGAAGACTTCGTCCCGTGTCCGAATGGGACTTTCCTTGGCGTGGAAGGCAAGCTTGGCGATACAGATATGTAGATCTCCTACCATTGTAACCGACTCTGTGTAACCCTAGCCCTCTCTGGTGTCTATATAAACCGGATGGCTTTAGTCCATAGGACGAACAACAATCATACCATAGGCTAGCTTCTAGGGTTTAGCCTCCTTGATCTCGTGGTAGATCCACTCTTGTAATACACATCATCAATATTAATCAAGCAGGATGTAGGGTTTTACCTCCATCAAGAGGGCCCGAACCTGGGTAAAACATCGTGTCCCTCGTCTCCTGTTACCATCCGCCTAGACGCACAGTTCGGGACCCCCTACCCGAGATCCGCCGGTTTTGACACCGACAGTCGTACTCCCCTCCGTGTGGGAAACAACTGCAGAGTCTTCCCTCGCTCCGTGTCATTCCCTTCCTAGGCCTCGCCGTTGTCCACCGCCCTGGTGCTCTCGGCGTGGCGTGGTCAACATGGTCAACGACCGACATGTATCTGAAGTGGACTATACATGGAGAGGCTGACAGCTGGGTCCATGGCCGCACGCAAGGAAATGCCTCCTTATTACGCACAAAATAATGATTCCTCCACCTGACATCTGGGACCCATTGAAAGGGCCTCTGTATTTCGCGAAAAAAACATTACCGCTGCTTACAACTTGGACCCACCAGCTATATCTTCGCACGCAAGGAAGTGCCTCCTTATTACGCACAAAAAAATGAATACTCCCCCTGCTAGCTGGGACCCAGCATAGTGGGCCTACTAAGTTGACGGGGATGGAGGGCTTTGTCAACTTAGTCAATATGCACGATTCTAGCTCGACCGACCGTACGATGTCCATCCAACGGCCGTAGTGCTTCTTCAACCTCTAGTCTTCTTGCTCCAGCCGCCCAAAGCAGTGCGGTCGTGCCGCCTGCTCCTGCCTCCCATGGTCGGTTGTGCTACAGCTGAGGCCTCATCGCCCCCATACTACTCCCATAGCTGGCCAGGCCATCCCTCCAATCCACTCACCTACAACCCCTGTTATTCTGCGGCGACAGCAGCGCAGCCGAACCAGTGAACCCTCGTACTCCTCTCCGTGTGGGCATCCACTACCGCATCTTCCCCGGCTCCGTGTCGTCCCCTTCCTAGGCCTCGTCGTCGTCCATCGCCGTGGTGCTCTTAGCGCGGTGTGCTCAATGTGGTCAACGACCGAATTCCATCGGAAGAGTACTTTACATGGAGAGGCTGACAGCTGGGTCCACGGCAGCCGAAAGGAAGTGCCTCCTTATTACACAGAAAATAATTATTCCTCCACCTGACAGCAGGGACCCACCGGAAGGGCCACCAGTATTTCACAAAAAAAAAGTTTCCCCCCTGACTGCTGGGACCCATCGGACGGGCCACGGTATTTCGCGATAAAAACTTTTCCCCCTGACTGCTGGGACCCACCGGATGGACCACCGTATTTCGAGAAAAAAATGTTCCCCCCGCTGTCAGCTCAGACCCACCGGAAGTGCCTCCTTATTACGCACAAAAAAATTAATACTCCCCCTGCTAGCTAGGACCCACCATGGTGGGAGGCTGACTTGTGGGCCTACTAAGTTGACTGGGACGGGGGCCTTTGTCAACTTTAGTCAATATGAACGATTCTAGCTCCAGTGACCGTACGATGTCCATCCAATGGACGTAGTGCTTCTTCAACCTCTGGTCTTCTTGCTCCAGCCGCCCAAAGCAGCGCCGGTCGTGCCGCATGCTCCTGCCTCCCGTGGCCGACTGTGATGCCGTGGAGGCCTCACAGCCTCCTACTACGCCCACCGCTGGCCAGGCCATCCCTCTACTCACCCACACCCCCTATTATTCTGCGGCGACGACAGCCTCACACCGCAGCCGGACTAGTGGACCCTCGTACTCCTCTCCGCGTGGGCATCCACTGCCGCGTCTTCCCCGGCTCCGCGTCGTCCCCTTCCTAGGCCTCGCCGCCATCCACTGCCCTGGTGCTCTCGGCGCGGCGTGGTCAACGTGGTCAAGGAACAACTTCCATCGTACATGGACTGTACGTGGAGAGGCTGACAGTTGGGTCCACGGTCGCAGCAAGGAAGTGCCTCCTTATTACGCAGAAAATAATGATACCTCCACCTGACAGCAGGGACCCATCGGACGGGCCACTGTATTTCGCAAAAAAACGTTTCCCCCCTGACTGCTGGGACCCACCAGCTACATCTTCGCACGCAAGGAAGTGCGTCCAAAAAAACGATTCGCCCCCTTGACTACTGGGACCCACCAGCTACATCTTCGCACGCAAGGAAGTGCGTCCGGGGAAAAATGATTTGCCCCCTGACTGCTGGGACCCACCAGCTACATCTTCGCACGCAAGGAAGTGCGTCCAAAAAAAATGATTCTCCCCCCTGACTGTTGGGACCCACCAGCTACATCTTCGCACGCAAGGAAGTGCCTGACAGTCGGGACCCACCTGGTCGAAGCGTACGTAGCATTGTCATTATGGCCGCGAACATGTATGTACATACTGGTGGATGTAGAGGCGTGCACGTGTCGTAGTAGAGGCGCACACGTGTCATAGTAGAGGCGCGTACGTGTCGTAGTAGAGGCGCGCACGTAGCATGTACACGTACATACAACGGCCAGTGTGCAAGAAAGAAAATACGTCCACGTATGTGTACATACGGGCGTGGTCTCGAACGCCTACTCGCGCATACGTACGGCTAGGGCTCGTGTACATGGCTGGGTCGGAACGGAGAAACAACGTCGTCGTCGTGTTCATGGGGAGCCAACCGGTTGGGTCGGAACGGAATGCGTCGTCGTGTTCATCGGGAGGGCTTGGACGGAACATGCGATGGAAATGAGGCCTGGCATACCACAGAACGGAGGAAACGGACTTGTGTTCGACCGGCCACGTTCGAAACGGGATCCTGTTCATCGGGAGGGGTCTGGCGTACCGCAAAACGGAGGAAATGGACCTCCTACGGTCGAAACAGGGGTCCTGTTGATCAGGAGGGTTGTGGCGTATCGCAAAACATATGAAACGGACTTGTGTTGGAGCGCTACAGTCGAAACAGGGGTCCTGTTCATCGGGAGAGGTGTGGCGTACCGCAAAACGGGACTCCACGGGATACTTTTCATCTCCACCGTCGACCTCCTCCAGCCTCCACGGGCTATTGTTCATCCACCGTAGACCTCCTCTAGCCTCCACGGGCTCTTGTTAATCCAGCCTCCACCACGCGCTACTCCACCGGCTACTGTTCAACCACCCCTCCACGGGCTCCTGTTCAACCACCCCTCCACGGGCTATTGTTCATCCACCCCTCCACCATCTACTGTTCATCCAGCCCTCCAAGGGGTCGTCCTGTTCATCCAGCCCTCCATGGGGTCCTGTTCATCCAGCCCCAACCGGCTCGATTGATCGGGGTCCTGTTCATCCAGAGGCAACGCCACGGGGTCCTATTCATCCACCCCCACCATTCACTGTTCATCCAAACCCCCCGCAACACTCACTGTTCATCCAGAGGCAGCATCGATCGGCTTCAGTTAGCAGCAGTAGCGAAGGAATCACTCGATCGGGTTCAATTAACAGCCATCGATCGATCGTTCGGGTTCAGTAATGTGTAGCCTGCAATGCAATCACTCGGGTTCAGTTAGAGTCAAACGCCTCGCTCGGGTTCAATTAGAGCCAACGCCTCACACACACGTGCATACGAGTACGAGAGAAACGTGCATCGCTCGGCCCCCGACCACCCACCGTAACCGGGAACTCCCCGAAATTTTTGTTGGGGAACGTTGCAGAAAATAAAAAATTTCCTACGGTTTCATCAAGATCCATCTATGAGTTCATCTAAGCAACGAGTGAAAGGAGATATGCATCTACATACCACTTTGTAGATCGCGAGCGGAAGCGTTCAAAAACGGGGTTGAGGTAGTCGTTCTCGTCATGATCCTATCACCGGAGATCCTAGCGCCGAACGGACGACACCTCCGCGTTCAACACACGTACGGTCAGCGTGACGTCTCCTCCATCTTGATCCAGCAAGGGGGAAGGAGAGGTTGATGAAGATCCAGCAGCACGACGGCGTGGTGGTGGATGTAGCGGAACTCCGGCAGGGCTTCGCCAAGCAACTGTGGGAGGAGGAAGAGGTGTAGCAGGGGGAGGGAGGCGCCAAGACTCAGGGTGCGGCTGCCCTCCCTCCCCCCTCCTTTATATAGGCCCCCAGGAGGGGTGCCGGCCCTAGAGATCCAATCTCCCAAGGGGGGCAGCGGCCAGGGGGGTTGGAGTGCCCCCCAAGGCAAGTGGTGTGCCTCCCCCCTAGGGTTTTCAACCCTAGGCGCAGGGGAGGCCCAAGGGGGGGCACACCAGCCCACTAAGGGCTGGTTCCCCTCCCACTTCAGCCCACGGGGCCCTCCGGGATAGGTGGCCCCACCCGGTGGACCCTGGGGACCCTTCCGGTGGTCCCGGTACAATACCGGGTGACCCCGAAACTTTCCCGATGGCCGAAACAGCACTTCCTATATATAATTCTTTACCTCCGGATCATTCCGAAACTCCTCGTGATGTCCGGGATCTCATCCAGTACTCCGAACAACATTCGGTTTGCTGCATACTCATATTCATACAACCCTAGCGTCACCGAACCTTAAGTGTGTAGACCCTACGGGTTCGGGAGACATGCAGACATGACCGAGACGGCTCTCCGGTCAATAACCAACAGCGGGATCTGGAAACCCATGTTGGCTCCCACATACTCCTCGATGATCTCATCGGATGAACCACGATGTCGAGGATTCAAGCAACCCTGTATACTATTCCCTTTGTCAGATGGTATGTTACTTGCCCGAGACTCGATCGTCGGCATCCCAATACCTCGTCCAGTCTCGTTACCGGCAAGTCACTTTACTCGTACCGTAATGCATGATCCCGTGACCAGACACTTGGTCACTTTGAGCTCATTATGATGATGCACTACCGAGTGGGCCCAGTGATACCTCTCCGTAATACGGAGTGACAAATCCCAGTCTCGATCCGTGTCAACCCAACAGACACTTTCGGAGATACCTGTAGTGCACCTTTATAGTCACCCAGTTACGTTGTGACGTTTGGTACACCCCAAGCACTCCTACGGTATCCGGGAGTTACACGATCTCATGGTCTAAGGAAAAGATACTTGACATTGGAAAAGCTCTAGCAAAACGAACTACACGATCTTGTGCTATGCTTAGGATTGGGTCTTGTCCATCACATCATTCTCCTAATGATGTGATCCCGTTATCAACGACGTCTAATGTCCATAGTCAGGAAACCATGACTATCTGTTGATCAACGAGCTAGTCAACTAGAGGCTTACTAGGGACATATTATAGTCTATGTATTCACACGTGTATTACGATTTCCGGATAATACAATTATAGCATGAATAAAGACAATTATCATGAATAAGGGAATATAATAATAATCCTTTTATTATTGCCTCTAGGGCATATTTCCAACAGTCTCCCACTTGCACTAGAGTCAATAATCTAGTTACATTGTGATGAATCGAACACCCATAGAGTTCTGGTGTTGATCATGTTTTGCTCGCGAGAGAGGTTTAGTCAACGGATCTGCGACATTCAGATCCGTATGTACTTTGCAAATATCTATGTCTCCATCTTGAACATTTTCACGGATGGAGTTGAAATGACGCTTGATGTGCCTGGTCTTCTTGTGAAACCTGGGCTCCTTGGCAAGGGCAATAGCTCCAGTGTTGTCACAGAAGAGTTTGATCGGCCCCGACGCATTGGGTATGACTCCTAGGTCGGTGATGAACTCCTTCACCCATATTGCTTCATGCGCTGCCTCCGAGGCTGCCATGTAATCCGCTTCACATGTAGATCCCGCCACGACGCTTTGCTTGCAGCTGCACCAGCTTACTGCTCCAGCATTCAACATATACACGTATGCGGTTTGTGACTTAGAGTCATCCAGATCTGTGTCGAAGCTAGCATCGACGTAACCCTTTACGGCGAGCTCTTCGTCACCTCCATAAATGAGAAACATGTCCTTTGTCCTTTTCAGGTACTTTAGGATATTCTTGACCGCTGTCCAGTGTTCCTTGCCGGGATTACTTTGGTACCTTCCTACCAAACTTACGGCCAGGTTTACATCAGGTCTAGTACACAGCATGGCATACATAATAGATCCTATGGCTGAAGCATAGGGGATGACACTCATCTCTTCTTTATCTTTTGCCATGGTCGGGCATTGAGCCGAGCTCAATCTCACACCTTGCAATATAGGCAAGAACCCCTTCTTGGATTGATCCATTTTGAACTTCTTCAAAATCTTATCAAGGTATGTGCTTCGTGAAAGACCTATGAGGCGTCTCGATCTATCCCTATAGATCTTGATGCCTAATATGTAAGCAGCTTCTCCAAGGTCCTTCATTGAAAAACACTTATTCAAGTAGGCCTTATTGCTATCCAAGAGTTCTATATCATTTCCCATCAAAAGTATGTCATCTACATATAATATGAGAAATGCTACAGAGCTCCCACTCACTTTCTTGTAAACGCAGGCTTCTCCATAAGTCTGCATAAACCCAAACGCTTTGATCATCTCATCAAAGCGAATGTTCCAACTCAGAGATGCTTGCACCAACCCATAAATGGATCGCTGAAGCTTGCATACTTTGTTAACATTCTTAGGATCGACAAAACCCTCCGGCTGCATCATATACAGTTCTTCCTTAAGATGCCCGTTAAGGAATGTTGTTTTGACGTCCATCTACCATATCTCATAATCATAGTATGCGGCAATTGCTAACATGATTCGGATGGACTTCAGCTTCGCTACGGGAGAGAATGTCTCATCGTAGTCAACCCCTTGAACTTGTCGATAACCCTTAGCGACAAGTCGAGCTTTATAGATGGTAATATTACCATCCGCGTCCATCTTCTTCTTAAAGATCCATTTGTTTTCTATCGCTCGCCGATCATTGGGCAAGTCAGTCAAAGTCCATACTTTGTTTTCATACATGGATTCTATCTCAGATTGCATGGCTTCAAGCCATTTGTTCGAATCTGGGCCCGCCATCGCTTCTTCATAGTTCAAAGGTTCACCGTTGTCTAACAACATGATTTCCAGGATAGGATTGCCATACCACTCTGGTGTGGAACGTGTCCTTGTGGACCTACGAGGTCCACTAGCAACTTGATCCGAAGTACCTTGATCATCATCATTAATTTCCTCTCCAGTTGGTGTAGGCACCACAGGAACATTTTCCTGAGCTGTACTACTTTCCGGTTCAAGAGGTAGTACTTCATCGAGTTCTACTTTCCTCCCACTTACTTCTTTCGAGAGAAACTCTTTTTCCAAAAAGGATCCGTTCTTCGCAACAAAGGTCTTGCCCTCGGATCTTAAGTAGAAGGTATACCCAATGGTTTCCTTAGGGTATCCTATGAAGACGCATTTTTCCGACTTGGGTTCGAGCTTTTCAGGTTGAAGTTTCTTGACATAAGCATTGCATCCCCAAACTTTTAGAAACGACAGCTTAGGTTTCTTCCCAAACCATAATTCATACGGTGTCGTCTCAACGGATTTAGACGGTGCTCTATTTAAAGTGAATGTAGTTGTCTCTAGAGCGTATCCCCAAAATGATAGCGGTAAATCGGTAAGAGACATCATAGATCGCACCATATCCAATAGAGTGCGATTACGATGTTCGGACACACCGTTACGCTGAGGTGTTCCAGACGACGTGAGTTGTGAAATGATTCCGCATTTCCTTAAGTGTGTACCAAATTCGCGACTTAAGTATTCTCCTCCACGATCTGATCGTAGGAACTTTGTCTTTCGGTCACGTTGATTCTCTACCTCATTCTGAAATTCCTTGAACTTTTCAAAAGTTTCAGACTTGTGTTTCATTAAGTAGACATACCCATATCTACTAAAGTCATCAGTGAGAGTGAGAACATAACGATATCCTCCGCGAGCCTCAACGCTCATTGGACCGCACACATCGGTATGTATGATTTCCAACAAGTTGGTTGCTCGCTCCATTGTTCCGGAGAACGGAGTCTTGGTCATTTTGCCCATGAGGCATGGTTCGCATGTGTCAAATGATTCATAATCTAGAGACTCTAAAAGTCCATCAGCATGGAGCTTCTTCATGTGCTTGACACCAATGTGACCAAGGCGGCAGTGCCACAAGTATGTGGGACTATCATTACCAACTTTACATCTTTTGGTATTCACACTATGAATATGTGTAACATTACGTTCGAGATTCTTTAAGAATAAACCATTGACCATCGGGGCATGACCATAAAACATATCTCTCATATAAATAGAACAACCATTATTCTCGGATTTAAATGAGTAGCCATCTCGTATCAAACGAGATCCAGATACAATGTTCATGCTCAAATTGGCACTAAATAACAATTATTGAGGTTTAAATCTAATCCCGTAGGTAAATGTAGAGGTAGCGTGCCGACGGCGATCACATCGACCTTGGAACCATTCCCGACGTGCATCGTCACCTCGTCCTTCGCCAGTCTCCGCTTATTCCGCAGCTCCTGCTGTGAGTTACAAATATGAGCAACGGCACCGGTATCAAATACCCAGGAGTTACTACGAGTACTGGTAAGGTACACATCAATTACATGTATATCAAATATACCTTTAGTGTTGCCGGCCTTCTTGTCCGCTAAGTATTTGGGGCAGTTCCGCTTCCAGTGACCCTTCCCCTTGCAATAAAAGCACTCAGTCTCAGGCTTGGGTCCATTCTTTGACTTCTTCCCGGCAACTGGCTTACCGGGCGCGGCAACATCTTTGCCGTCCTTCTTGAAGTTCTTCTTACCCTTGCCCTTCTTGAACTTAGTGGTCTTATTGACCATCAACACTTGATGTTCTATCTTGATTTCAACCTCTGCTGACTTCAGCATTGAAAATACTTTAGGAATGGTCTTCAGCATCCCCTGCATATTGTAGTTCAACACAAAGCTCTTGTAGCTCGGTGGGAGCGACTGAAGGATTCTGTCAATGACCGCCTCATCCAGGAGGTTGATCTGTAGCTGGGACAGGCGGTTGTGCAACCCAGACATTTTGAGTATGTGCTCACTAACAGAACTGTTTTCCTCCATCTTACAACTATAGAACTTGTCGGAGACTTCATATCTCTCGACCCGGGCATGAGCTTGGAAAACCATTTTCAGCTCCTCGAACATCTCATATGCTCCGTGTTTCTCAAAACGCTTTTGGAGCCCCGGTTCTAAGCTGTAGAGCATGTCGCACTGAACGAGGGAGTAATCATCAACACGTGACTACCAAGCGTTCATAACGTCTTGGTTCTCTGGGATGGGTGCTTCACCTAGCAGTTCATCTAGGACATATGCTTTCTTGGCTGCTATGAGGACGATCCTCAGGTTCCGGACCTAGTCCGAATAGTTGCTGCCATCATCTTTCAGCTTGGTTTTCTCTAGGAACGCGTTGAAGTTCATGTTGACATGAGCGTTGGCCATTTGATCTACAAGACATATTTTGCAAAGGTTTTAGACTAAGTTCATGATAATTAAGTTCATCTAATCAAATTATTAAATGAACTCCCACTCGGATTAGACATCCCTCTAGTCATCTAAGTGTTACACAATTCGAGTCGACTAGGCCGTGTCCGATCATCACGTGAGACGGACTAGTCATCATCGGTGAACATCTCCATGTTGATCGTATCTTCTATACGACTCATGTTCGACCTTTCGGTCTCCGTGTTCCGAGGCCTGTCTGTACATGCTAGGCTCGTCAAGTTAACCCTAAGTGTTCTGCATGTGTAAAACTGTCTTACACCCGTTGTATGTGAACGTAAGGATCTATCACACCCGATCATCACGTGGTGCTTCGAAACGACGAACTTTAGCAACGGTGCACAGTTAGGGGGAACACTTTCTTGAAATTATTATAAGGGATCATCTTATTTACTACGCCGTTCTAAGTAAACAAGATGCATAAAACATAATAAACATCACATGTAATTATATAAAGTAGTGACATGATATGGCCAATATCATATAGCTCCTTCGATCTCCATCTTCGGGGCTCCATGATCATCTTCGTCACCGGCATGACACCATGATCTCCATCATCATGATCTCCATCATTGTGTCTTCATGAAGTTGTCACGCCAACGACTACTTCTACTTCTATGGCTAACGCGTTTAGCAATAAAGTAAAGTAATTTACATGGCGTTCTTCAATGACACGCAGGTCATACAAAAAATAAAGACAACTCCTATGGCTCCTGCCGGTTGTCATACTCATCGACATGCAAGTCGTGATTCCTATTACAAGAACATGATCTCATACATCACAATATCTCATTCATCATTCATCACAACTTCTGGCCATATCACATCACATGACAATTGCTGCAAAAACAAGTTAGACGTCCTCTAATTGTTGTTGCATCTTTTACGTGGCTGCAATTGGGTTCTAGCAAGAACGTTTTCTTACCTACGAATAACCACAACGTGATTTTGTCAACTTCTATTTACCCTTCATAAGGACCCTTTTCGTCGAATCCGCTCCAACTAAAGTGGGAGAGATAGACACCCGCTAGCCACCTTATGCAACTAGTGCATGTCAGTCGGTGGAACCTGTCTCACGTAAGCGTACGTGTAAGGTTGGTCCGGGCCGCTTCATCCCACAATACCGCTAAAGCAAGAAAAGACTAATAGCGGCAAGCAAGTTGACAAGATCTACGCCCACAACAAATTTGTGTTCTACTCGTGCAATAGAGAACTACGCATAGACCTGGCTCTGATACCACTGTTGGGGAATGTTGCAGAAAATAAAAATTTTCCTATGGTTTCACCAAGATCCATCTATGAGTTCATCTAAGTAACGAGTGAAAGGAGAGATGCATCTACATACCACTTTGTAGATCGCGAGCGGAAGCGTTCAAAAACGGGGTTGAGGTAGTCATTCTCGTCGTGATCCTATCACCGGAGATCCTAGCGCCGAACGGACGGCACCTCTGCATTCAACACACGTACGGTCAGCGTGACGTCTCCTCCGTCTTGATCCAGCAAGGGGGAAGGAGAGGTTGATGAAGATCCAGCAGCACGACAGCGTGGTGGTGGATGCAACAGAACTCCGGCAGGGCTTCGCCAAGCAACTGTGGGAGGAGGAAGAGGTGTAGCAGGGGGAGGGAGGCGCCAAGACTCAGGGTGCGGCTGCCCCTCCCTCCTCCCCTCCTTTATATAGGCCCCCAGGGGGGCGCCGGTCCTGGAGATCCAATCTCCCAAGGGGGCGGCGGCCAGGGGGGTTGGAGTGCCCCCCAAGGCAAGTGGTGCGCCCCCCCACCTAGGGTTTCCAACCCTAGGCGCAGGGGGGCCCAAGGGGGGCACACCAGCACACTAGGGGCTGGTTCCCCTCCCACTTCAGCCCACGGGGCCCTCCGGGATAGGTGGCCCCACCCGGTGGACCCCCGGGACCCTTCCGGTGGTCCCAGTACAATACCGGGTGACCCCGAAACTTTCCCGATGGCCGAGACAGCACTTCCTATATAGTTTTCTTTACCTCTGGACCATTCCGAAACTCCTTGTGACGTCCGGGATCTCATCCGGGACTCCGAACAACATTCGGTTTGCTGCATACTCATATTCATACAACCCTAGCGTCACGGAACCTTAAGTGTGTAGACCCTACGGGTTCGGGAGACATGCAGACATGACCGAGACGGCTCTCCGGTCAATAACCAACAGCGGGATCTGGAAACCCATGTTGGCTCCCACATACTCCTCGATGATCTCATCGGATGAACCACGATGTCGAGGATTCAAGCAACCCCGTATACTATTCCCTTTGTCAGACGGTATGTTACTTGCCCGAGACTCGATCGTCGGCATCCCAATACCTCGTCCAGTCTCGTTATCGGCAAGTCACTTTACTCGTACCGTAATGCATGATCCCGTGACCAGACACTTGGTCACTTTGAGCTCATTATGATGATTTACTACCGAGTGGGCCCAGTGATACCTCTCCGTAATACGGAGTGACAAATCCCAGTCTCGATCCATGTCAACCCAATAGACACTTTCGGAGATACCTGTAGTGCACCTTTATAGTCACCCAGTTACGTTGTGACGTTTGGTACACCCAAATCACTCCTACGGTATCCGGGATTTACACGATCTCATGGTCTAAGGAAAAGATACTTGACATTGGAAAAGCTCTAGCAAAACGAACTACACGATCTTGTGCTATGCTTAGGATTGGGTCTTGTCCATCACATCATTCTCCTAATGATGTGATCCCATTATCAACGACATCTAATGTCCATAGTTAGGAAACCATGACTATCTGTTGATCAACGAGCTTGTCAACTAGAGGCTTACTAGGGACATATTATAGTCTATGTATTCACACGTGTATTACGATTTCCGGATAATACAATTATAGCATGAATAAAGACAATTATCATGAATAAGGGAATATAATAATAATCCTTTTATTATTGCCTCTAGGGCATATTTCTAACAATTTTCCTCGCCCTCGCTTCTACCATAGTTTTTTCCGTCATGGACGACCCAAAGAATGTCATGCAGCTGCGTCTCCGGCCCGCCCAGGACGAAAAGCCCATTTTCTGTCATGATTTTTTGCCATATAAGTAGGATCCCACCACATCTATCATGATATCGGGTTTTGTCACAATTATTGTCATAGAAGTGTCATAAGTATGACATAAAAAAAATCATTTGGCCCAAAATGTCACGGATGTGTCTTTTTTTTGTAGTGGTAGTAGACGCAGGCAGGAGTCGGTCTACTTGACACAGACGTGATGCCTATGTTCATGATCATTGCCTTAGATGTCATCATAATTATGCGCTTTTCTATCAATTGCTCGGTGGTAATTTGTTCACCCACTGTAATACATGATATCTTGAGAGAAGCCACTAGTGAAACCTATGGCCCCCGGGTCTCTTTTCCATCATATTAAGTCTCTTTTCTATTATATTGAATCTCGTTTACATCTTGCTAGTTTTGGATCTACTATTTTGCAATCTTTACTTTCCAATCTATAAACCAAAAATACCAAAAATATTTACTTTACCATTTATCTATCTCTATTAGATCTCACTTTTGCGAGTGACCGTGAAGGGATTGACAACCCCTTTATCGCGTTGGTTCAAAGTTCTTGATTGTTTGTGCAGGTATTCCGTGACTTGTGCGTCGTCTCCTACTTGATTGATACTTTGGTTCTCAAAACTGAGGGAAATACTTACACTACTTTGCCGCATCACCCTTTCCTCTTCACTGGAAAAACCAACGCAAGCTCAAGAGGTAGCAAGAAGGATTTCTGGCGCCGTTGCCTGGGAAATCTACGCCAAGTCAAGCCATACCAAGTACCCATCATAAACTCTTCTCCCTTGCATTACATTATTCGTCATTCGCCTCTCGTTTTCCTCTCCCCCACTTCTAAAACAATTTTCAAAAACCCTTGCCTTTTCTTCACCCTTTTCCGTTCGTCTCTTGTCGCTTGCTTGTTGTGTGCTCGTTTGTTAGTGCGGTTTATTGCCATCATGTCTGAAATTGGGGAGGTTATCATTTAAAAGGATAGTAGTGACGATGGGGGGAACTTTGATGCTTTTGATAATCCTCATGAAGAACCTACTATTTTGCACACTAAAAGGTTTCGCATTGGTAGTGGTAATATTATTGGAAAATGGGTTATTCAAGATTTCTTTACTTGTGCTGGTGCTTTACCCACTATGGGTGGGTCTATTCTCCATAAAACAAGTAGTCTTGTGGACGCTATATCTTTGCCCGTAGTTGAACTTGAAAGACAATTTATTCACATTCATCCTTGCATACAAAGGATTTTTCTAGAGTTTTCCAATATTGAGCATTCTTCTATTAAGCGAGATGCTACCATCTTTCTTGCACATGAGTTTAGATTTATAATAAAAGAGGCTAATGAAATTTTTGCGCATTATAGGGTGGACGCCGGTCGTCCTCCCATAGAAGCAATTCTCTTTAATCAAGAAGACATAATGCGTTTACGATCCTTAGATCACGTTGCTTATAATGAAAACCTTAGAAAGAGGGTTCCTACCGATGTTCTAGCTGATAGGATTTTGGAACTTAATGATAATTTTGCTATTCAGAACAACGGGTTCGGATTTTCTCTTGAACAAAGGCTCATGATCTTTTGCCAAAAGAACGCTTATAATGATGAGTTGGTTGTACAATATGAAGGGCCAAATGAGGAACCAATTCCTCCTGAGATTGATCTTGGGGACTTCTGTCCCATTAAATTTAGCCCTTTTGATTACTTTTGCTTGCCACGAAGAAAACTTGCTGCTGAACGTAGGGAGTACAAGATGAGTTTTTGAGATTTACCCTACCACTATTATAGTAATACCTAGATCTATTCTTGTTTTTGTGCCTAGCTAGGGGCGTTAAAAAATAGCGCTTGTTGGGAGGCAACCCAATTTTATTTTTTGTTCTTAGATTTTTGCTCATGTTTAGTAATAAATAATTTATTTAGATTCTGGTTAGATGTGGTTTTATGTTTTAATTAGTGTTTGTACCAAGTAGAACCTTTGGGAAGACTTGGGTGAAGTCTTTGCGATCTTGCTGTAAAAAACAGAAAATTTTGCGCTCACGAGAATAACTGTCATTTTTTACAAAAGACTGCTTTTAGGTTCATTATTTTTGAAGAAGATTAATAGACAAATTCCTCACGTCCACCAGTTTGTTTCAGAATTTGTAGAGTTACAGAAGTATTCGAAAGTTACAGATTGCTACAGACTGTTCTGTTTTTGACAGATTCTGTTTTCCGTGTGTCGTTTGCTTATTTCGATGAATCTATGAGTAGTATCCGGGGGTATGAACCATAGAGAAGTTGGAATACAGTAGGTTTAACACCAATATAAATAAATAATGAGTTCATTACAGTACCTTAAAGTGGTGGTTTATTTTCTTATACTAACGGAGCTCATGAGATTTTCTGTTGAAGTTTTGTGTTGTGAAGTTTTCAAGTTTTGGGTAAGGATTTGATGTATTTTAGAATAAGGAGTGGCAAGATCCTAAGATTGGGGATGCCCAAGGCACCCCAAGGTAAAATTCAAGGACAACCAAAAGCCTAAGATTGGGGATGCCCCGGAAGGCATCCCCTCTTTCGTCTTTGTCTATCGGTAATTTTACTTGAGGCTATATTTGTATTCGCCACATGATATGTGTTTTGCTTGGAGCGTCTTGTATGATTTGAGTCTTTGGTTTTTAGTTTACCACAATCATCCTTGTTGTACACACATTTTGGGAGAGACACACATGAATCGTGATTTATTATAATACTCTATGTGCTTCACTTATATCTTTTGAGCTAGACAATATTGCTCTAGTGCTTCACTTATATCTTTTTAGAGCACGTCGGTGGTTTTATTTTATAGAAATTGTTGATCTCTCATGCTTCACTTATATTATTTTGAGAGTCTTTTAGAACATCATGGTAATTTGCTTAGGTTATAAAATTAGTCCTAATATGATGGGAATCCAAGATGGGTATAATAAAAACTTTCATATAAAGTGCATTGAATACTATGAGAAGTTTGATTCTTTATGACTGTTTTGAGATATGAAGATGGTGATATTAGAGACGTGCTAGTAGAGTAGTTGTGAATTTGAGAGATACTTGTGTTAAAGTCTGTGATTCCCGTAGCATGCACGTATGGTGAACCGTTATGTGATGAAGTTGGAGCACGATTTATTTATTGATTGTCTTCCTTATGTTTCCTACCAATATATCCCCCTAGGAGCATGCGCGTAGTACTTCGTTTTGATAACTAATAGATTTTTGCAATAAGTATGTGAGTTCTTTATGACTAATGTTGAGTCCATGGATTATACGCACTCTCGCCCTTCCATCATTGCTAGCCTCTCTTGTACCGCGCAACTTTCGTCGGTATCATATACCCACCTTATACCTTCCTCAAAACAACCACCGTACCTACCTATTATGGCATTTCCATAGCCATTCCTAGATATATTGCGACATCGTTCCGTTTATTACGACACGCTCCATCATTGTCATATTGCTCTGCATGATCATGTAGTTGACATCATATTTGTGGCAAAGCCACCGTTCATAATTTTTCATACATGTCACTCTTGAATCATTTCACATCACGATACACCACTTGAGGCATTCACATAGAGTCATATTTTGTTCTAAGTATCGAGTTGTAATTCCTGAGTTGTAAGTAAATAAAAGTGTGATGATCTTCATTATTAGAGCATTGTCCTAGTGAGGAAAGGATGATAGAGACTATGATTCCCCCACAAGTCGGGATAAGACTCCGGATGTAAAAAAAGAGAAAAAAAGAGGCCATAAAAAAAGAGAAAAAAAGGCCCAAACAAAAAAAAGAGAAAAAAAGAGAGAAGGGGCAATGCTACTATCCTTTTTCCACACTTGTGCTTCAAAGTAGCACCATGATCTTCATGATAGAGAGTCTCCTATGTTGTTACTTTCATATACTAGCGGGAATTTTTCATTATAGAACTTGGCTTGTATATTCCAATGATGTGCTTCCTCAAAGTGCCCTAGGTCTTCGTGAGCAAGCAAGTTGGATGCACACCCACTTAGTTTCTTTTTGAGCTTTCATACACTTATAGCTCTAGTGCATCCGTTGCATGGCAATCCCTACTCACTCACATTGATATCTATTGATGGACATCTCCATAGCCCGTTGATACGCCTAGTTGATGTGAGACTATCTTCTCCTATTTGTCTTCTCTCCACAACCACCATTCTATTCCACCTATAGTGCTATGTCCATGGCTCATGCTCATGTATTGCATGAAGATCGAAGAAATTTGAGAACATCAAAAGTATGAAACAATTGCTTGGCTTGTCATCGGGGTTGTGCATGGTTAAATACTTTTTGTGATGAAGATAGAGCATAGCAGACTATATGATTTTGTAGGGATAGCTTTCTTTGGCCATGTTATTTTGAGAAGACACGATTGCTTTGTTAGTATGCTTGAGGTATTATTATTTTTATGTCAATATTAAATTTTTGTCTTGAATCTTTCGGATCTGAATGTTCATGCCACAATAAAGAAAATTACATTGATAAATATATTAGGTAGCATTCCACATCAAAAATTCTGTTTTTATCATTTACCTACTCGAGGACGAGCATGAATTAACCTTGGGGATGCTTGATACGTCTCCAATGTATCTATAATTTTTGGTTGCCCCATGCTATTATATTATCTGTTTTGGATGTTTAATGGGCTTTAATATGCTCTTTTATATTATTTTTGGGACTAACCTATTAACCGAGGGCCCAGTGCCAGTTTTTTCCCTATTTTAGAGTTTTGCAGAAAAGGAATACCAAACGGAGTCCAAACGAAATGAAACCTTCACGATGTTCTTTCTTGGACCGAAAGCAAATCAGAAGACTTGGATATGAAGTCGGTGACATAATGAGGAGGCCACGAGGCAGGAGGGCGCACCCAGGGGGTACGCGCGCCCCCACCCTCATGGGCCACTTGTAGCTCCACCGACCTAGTTCTTTCACCTATATATACTCGTATACCCTAAAAACATCAGGAGGAGCCACGAAACCACTTTTCCACCGCCGCAACCTTCTATACCCGTGAGATCCCATCTTGGGGCCTTTTCCGGCGTCCTGCCGGAGGGGAATTCGATCAAGGAGGGCTTCTACATCAACACCATTACCTCTCCAATGAAGCGTGAGTAGTTTACCACAGACCTTCGGGTCCATAGTTATTAGCTAGATGGCTTCTTCTCTCTATCTTTGATTCTCAATACAAAGTTCTCCTCGATGTTCTTGGAGATCTATTCGATGTAATACTCTTTTGCGGTGTATTTTCCGAGATCCAATTAATTATAGATTTATGATCAAGATTATCTATGAATATTATTTGGTTCTTCTCTGAATTCTTATATGCATGATTTGATATCTTTGCAAGTCTCTTCGAATTATCAATTTAGTTTGTCCTACTAGATTGATCTTTCTTGCCATGAGAGAAGTGCTTAGCTTTGGGTTCAATCTTGCGGAGTCCTTTCCCAGTGATAGTAGGGGAAGCAAGGCACGTATTATATTGTTGCCATCAAGGATAAAAAGATGGGGTTTATACCATATTGCTTGAGTTTATCCCTCTACATCATGTCATCTTGCTTAATGAGTTACTCCGTTCTTTATGAACTTAATACTCTAGATGCATGCTGGATAGCGGTCGATGTGTGGAGCAATAGTAGTAGATGCAGGCAGGAGTCGGTCTACTTGACACAAACGTGATGCCTATGTTCATGATCATTGCCTTAGATGTCATCATAATTATGCGCTTTTCTATCAATTGCTCGGTAGTAATTTGTTCACCCACCTTGAGAGAAGCCACTAGTGAAACTTATGGCCCCCGGGTCTCTTTTCCATCATACTAAGTCTCTTTTCTATTGTAGTGTATCTCGTTTACATCTTGCTAGTTTCTGATCTACTATTTTGCAATCTTTACTTTCCAGTCTATAAACCAAAAATACCAAAAATATTTACTTCACTATTTATCTATCTCTATTAGATCTCACTTTTGCGAGTGACTGTGAAGGGATTGACAACCCCTTTATCGTGTTGGTTCCAAGTTCTTGATTGTTTGTGCAGGTATTCTGTGACTTGTGTGTCCTCTCCTACTGGATTGATACCTTAGTTCTCAAAACTGAGGGAAATACTTACGCTACTTTGCTACGTCACCCTTTCCTCTTCAAGAGAAAAACCAACACAAGCTCAAGAGGTAGCAGATGCCAACTCCTACCTCACAAAAGTGCAACCGAGCATGAAATATTGGCCATGTCGGTTTATTCCAATGAAGGGTGCGAACGACATATTGTACACGTTGGTCATATAGGTGGTGTCAAACGATATGCATTCATGGTACGCCTCCGCCTAAGTTTTTTGAGCTAAGCCATCCACCCAAAATATGTTGATAATTCTGTCCTCTTCATCATATTTTACCTTATAGAAGAAGTCTAGATCGGTTTTCTGTATATCCTTGAAGTGCGCAATTGTCTCAATCATGTCACTCTCCTTTGTGTCATCTCTACGGAAACTTGTACAAAGATTTGTTATTGCCTTTGGTCCAAATGACACCATCATCTCAGATCCATAGAACTCTGCCATTATATGCATCATACATCCTACATAATACAAAAAGAAAACAATATACTCCCTCCATAAAGAAATATAAGAGCGTTTTTTATTTATAGAGGGAGTATCTTTTTTAGTCGCACGAATGCACACATCCAGCTGCACAGTAATAGGACATGTGTTGGCACAGAAGATAATTGCAGGAAATGGACACCTAGCTGCACCTTTTTTAAAAACACTTTGCACTTTGCACACAGGACATTGTGTAGTTGCACAATGAAGGTAATCTAGTTGCACAACAAGCACCAAAGTGATATAGAAACACATGGGAAGTTGGACACTAGTTGCACAATTAAGACATTTTAGTTGCACAGGAGTACCATAACAGTTGCACATTGGACTGCCTAGAGGGAAACTTAATTCTGTAAGGGATATAGAAATACACCTATAGTCAAGTTGCAATTGTACAAGATGCGCAAAAACTCCTTTTCATCAGGAGAGATGCCTTGGTGGGATCTCAAGTATTTGGACAATGAAGGTTTGTTCACCAGCGGATGGTTGTGGTCACGAACAAAGTGCGTCACCTCCCATCGTCCATCTAGCAGCTTCACCAACATTTTTGCCTTGCATTGAGTCTGCTTTATTTGTCTTGCATTTCCGTTTCTTCTTTTTCTTACTAGGACCAGCCTCCTCTTCAGCAAAGGTTGGAAGTTCATCTTCCATTTCCTCATCACTGTCAACAGATTTTGGATCTGGTATAGGGTCCAGGACAGGAGGAGCCTCAGCTCCTCCATCATTAGCTTTGGGCTTCTTGAACTTGTTGCAACAAAACTGCTGTTTTACCAATACATTGGTGTGAGGTGTCCGCCTAGAGGTGTTCATCTTGACAGAGAAACCCATCCGTAGGGTATAGCTGTTGTAGTGATCCTTAGCAATTTTAAGGCTGTCAAACCTCATGCCAACATAGGGTTCCATGGGCTGAGAACCAGCCTCATCCTCTCCTTCTTCTCCTTGCACAACACCGTCAACAGCCCCAGCTCCAAGCTCAGTCCTGGTTGGACCAGCAACATTTGCCGCGGTTCCCGTGTCATCAGAAGTATGGCTTTCTGACTGCAAAGACACCACTACAAGGGCACCATGGGTTGATGAATGTCCTGCCACATTGTCATGGCCCATAGGGTTAGGACCACGACCTGTCTGTGTGTAGTAAACAGATCGCCCATTTTCTACCCAATTTTCTTATGGTATGCTGGGTTGCTACTGATCCATATCATGAGGAAGCTCATTGAGATCAGGACCCAACTCATTGAGATCAAGCATCTTTTTTTCCTTTTTTTGGATGCTGCCACACACTCCCTGCACATAAAAAAGAAGAAAGTGATGTCATCATTTTTAATCATGAAAGAGTGTTTCAAATAATCTAAAAACTTAGTAAATAGGCAGTTGCACACCATTATGACAATCTTAGTTGCAAAAGCTACATGTCTATAGCAGAATCTTTATTATAACAGGTATGCATTTTTTTTGCACATAGTTGTTATGTTAGCTGCACAGTTTGCAGTAAATAGCTGGCAAGAACATGACTTCTTTTTACTGCAGAGTTTTTCTGACTTTTTTCCTCTGTTTGTTGCAATGATCCGCAAGTTTTCTGTTTGGCAAGGAGCTGATTCAGATTTTTTTTCTGCACATAATTTGATGCTACATTTGAGATGAAAATCCAGGTGAAGAAGAAAGAAGAATTGGATGACAGATTATAGTTATATGTTTTCATCACCGTTTCTGTTTTTACTTCTAGTATATTTAACATATTTTTACACTATAGCTTTGCAATAGGTGTGGGACCAGAATATATGTGTGGGACAAGAGTATATGCATGACTATTTTAATATGGTTTGTGGTTTCATTACCTATGGACAAAAGTTCTTGTATTTTTGTTGTCATACTATAGATTTTTGGTTTTGGCTAGAATAGATGTCTCGGTTGGCCAGGATGTATTTTTTAAGTTGGCTAGCATGCATGTTCAGTTGGACAGTCAACGTGTTCAATTGGCTAGAATAGATGTCTCAGTTGGTTAGGATGCATTTTTTCAGTTTGGCTAACATGCATGTTCAGTTGGACAGTCAATGTGTTCAGTGGGCTAGAATAGATGTCTCAGTTGGCCAGGATGCATTTTTTCAGTTTGGCCAACATGCATGTTTAGTTGGCCAGAAAACATGTTTTTGTTGCACATATACTTCAGGTTTTCTAAAGCCTATCTAAAGTGTTCACTCAGAAAACAGGTTATATGTTCAGGATACATGTTCAGGATACATGTTCAGTTTGCCTAGCATGCATGTTGAGTTGCCAGAATACAGGATTCAGTTGGCTGGGATGTATGTTCAGTTGCACACATATGCATTTTTAGTTGCACATATTATGTGGATAGTCAATGTGTTCGTTTGCAAGCAATAACTACAACTTGGTAGAATGCATTTTAGTTTTTGGCTACTTTGCTTGTTGAGTTGGCTAGAAACATGTTTTAGTTGGCCAGAAAATATGTCTTAGTCGGCTAGCTGAACACCTCCAGTTTAGAAAACATGTTCAGTTTCTGCTAAACTTGATCTCAAACCATGTTTAGTGTGCAGATGCACTCATGGGGTGGTGGGGTGTGTGATGTTTGACAATGGGGTGATGTGGCAGATCCACTCATTTTTTGAAGCAGCTTCTCCAAGGATTTGCTGATAGATCCATGGAGAAGGTGGTTTACAGATGCAGTACAAGAAGGGGGGGGGGACTGAAGAGGGGCAGAGGGGAGTTACTTCCCTGATGTTGCTACCTGTTATTTCTTGAAGCAGTTTCTTCTATTGTTGGATTGTCACGGCTGTTGTATAGGAGGAGGAATAAGGCCCTTGGATCCCCTTCTGGCATGAAGAAGGGCCTTGGATCCCCTTCTACTGTTGGTATGGCTCTTGAAGTAGTTTCTTCTAGTGTTGGATTGCCATGGCGGTTGTACAGGAGGAGGAAGAAGGGCCTTTGGATCCCCTTCTGGCATGGAGAAGAAGAATAAGGCAGCGTGGGAGGGGCTGGGGCGTGGGGGCTGTCCACGGCGGGGAGGGGGATTCTGTTGGGGTTTGGGTGCTCCATCGGCTCGGTTTGGTGGACGCCTGTCCCCTTCCTTTTCTGTACCGCGGGGGGACAGGGATTACCTTTGTTGGGCCGGCCACTCGATCGCACTAGTGGGCAGCCGACCAGCCACTAGACGCGTCCATAATAAAGTCGTATCGCGTATCCACCCAAAATCAACCGAACGAGTTGTATCATTTCTGAAAAGTAAAGCTAACCAATAACATTATGCGTGAATCCACGGGCGCATTTGGTCTTTTCATTAAAAATAGGGCAATGAAAGAAAATATGTATTATGTCAATGGAAAAAATCCCCAAGCAATGTATGAAAGAAAAATATGTAGTACAAAAATAAGTGCTAACCACAGTGTGTCGTGTTGTCTTCAAATGTCCACAATATCATATCAAGCCTGGATAATAATAGTAAACTGCTCCCTCCGTCCCATAATATAAGAACGTTTTTCAAATTGTTTTAGCTTGGAAAACGTTCTTATATTGGATAGAGGGAGTAACTTTTTTTGAGTTGTTTGGATTGCTTACCACATGTATCACGTGGTAATAGTAAACTAATTAAGAATACACTTTAGCTTCCTAACACTTGTTGCTAAGTCCAACAAGAACACACATTTGTCTAGTCAAAAAAATTGTTTCTAGTTATTAAACGGTTATAACGGGATCCTTGGGCACTCAAATTTGTTACGAGATAATATTAATAAATACATTATTTTCAAACTAGCCTATGTATCCAACCTTCCTATGTATAGACCTCAATGTGTCTAGAATCAATGGTCACAAAGTTCACTGAACCAAAAAAGAGGCGCCTGTCAAAGAGCAAAAGCGTTATTTCAAAATAATAAAGTCACATCGCATGTCCACCCAAAATCAACCGAACGAGTTGTATCATTTGTGAAAAGTTGTATCAACCGAACGAGTTGTATCATTTGGGTCTTTTCTAAAAAAAAGGCAATGAAAGAAAATGTGTATTATGTCAATGGAAAAATTCCCCAAGAAATGTATGAAAGAAAATATGTAGTACCAAAAAAATGCTAACCACAGCATGTCGTGTGGTCTTCAAATGTCCTGAATATCATATCAAACCGGATATATATCTCAAGATAATTTAAGTGTGCTGACCGGGCCTGCCGCTCGGTGCTATCCTCTTTGGCAGACTAATCTATAAACACGTTTGACCTAGCTTCAGCTAGCGATGTGGTATTAGAAAAGCAGAACCGAAATTCAAAAGAGCCTTGCGGTGTGCACGCGTAGTATTTGTTGGCTGTCATATTTCAGCCCAACGTGCTGCAGAAGTATTAACCGGCTACTTGGAGGCCCACTCATCATGGACGTGCGTCGAGGGTCAGGGCCTGGCGCGGGAAGAGATACCGGCGTCCATCCATGCTGGCCTTCTAGTTCTCAAAAAAAAAACCCATGCTGCCCTTCTGCCCCTAAAAAAGATCCATAATGCCCTTCATAATTAGCACACAATAAACAAATGATGTAAAGTGTTTCCCTTCAATGATCTACCATGTGGATCTATATATATGCTCCACAAAATCATTGAATGGGAATTGATCTAGCGATCAAAAGCCAACAGGCCGTCCTCCTCCTCTCGCGACCGTGTAGCCCCCCCCCCCCGCGGGCGACCGACCGCGCGACCTCCCTCCAGGTCCTCCCTTCCTCCTTCCTTCCCGCTGCCAGCGCCGGCGCTCGCGGTTGGCTTGGCCCCGGGGCTGCTGGTGGCGGCGGCCTCCCTGCCCTTCCCCTCCAGGTTGCTCTTCGACGCGGGCGGAGCTGCACCGGGGGGTGCACTTAGGAGGCGGCCTCCCTGCCCTTCCCCTCCAGGTCGCTCTTCGGCGCGGGTGGAGTTGCACCGGGGGGTGCACTTAGGCGGCGATGGGGTTCCGTGGCGCAACGCAGGCGAGCAGCTGGGCGACGGCACCGCCTTTGGCGGCGGGGATGGTCTCCGGCGTAGCTTCTGGGAGGCGGGGGAGACGCGATGAGCGGCTGGGTGCTGGCGGCGCCGACACCGGCCTGCTGCATCATGGCCAGCGGGGCTTAACGGGCCCGCTTCGGGCCTGGCTGGGCCAGGGGTGGCACGGCATGCCCCGTTGCCCGTCCGGACGACGGTGGAGGTGGTTCCCTCCCGCTCAGCTTCGGTATTACTGCTCCCGTCGTGGTGCACTTCTCCCCGGTCCTCTTGGCCTCGTGGTGGTGTTCGTAGTGAGGCGGAGTGGGTGGCGGCGCAACTGCGTTGGCGCATGGTGGTGGACGACGGTTTGGCGGGTCGGCTCCGCCCGGTTGGGCGTTTGGGTTTGGAGTGCGGGAGAAATCCCTGCCGGCTTCGGCCCCGATGCAGTTACACCTGCGGGTGACACCATTCCTTCCTGGAGGGTGTCGATGGTATCCATCCCCCACCTCCCTCCGCGTGCCGTGGGAAACCCTAGGACTCGTCTGGGCAGCAGCATCGTCGGCGTCGCATCACTTCTTGGAGGTGCTGCTTGGTACACGTCGATCCGGAGCCTCGGCTTGTGGTAGTTTGTATCCGGTGAGCGTCACGGTGGCGGGTCATCCACGCTTTGCCGAGGTGCAGTGGTTGGCATTTGTCTCTTCTTCTTTTTCTTTTGGCTTTTTGTGCTGCTTGCCACAACGATCTTTGTACTCGGTGTTTGTTGCTTTGGAATACAAAGCGGGGGAAAACCTTTTTTCTGTAAAATCATTGAATAGTTGCACGTGCGCTTGTTTATCTTAAAGTTGTCACAACAAAATGCTTTACATCTTGTCCCGGGAGGCGGACATATACTCCGGACTACTTAAAATCATGTGCGCAAGCTGCCCCTTCCCTCTCATCGTCGACAATCATATTGTTCAAGATTACACAATGGGCCATCACTTCCCCCAGTGTCTCTAGATACTACTCATTGCCGCCCCACGAACAATACCTCAACGAGTTTGGAGCACTCTAAGGGGTTGTTTGGATACGGGATTTATACCAAACATGTTTCCACTAATCACGTTTAGGATTCTAACCACCTAAAACTATGTTTGGTTGGTCCACCAAATCTCTGATAAGGAAAACTTGGTTTCCCATAAACCAGAAAAACAAGTATTTGAAAAAACGACTAATCGTCGTTTTTCTACAAACCAATTTAGTTTATCGTTCGTTCCAATCGCAGACTCTAGATTCCACGAGACCTACGCCGAGTCGGTAGCGTCTGAGTATGTCTACTAATACGGTAAGGGAAAGGCCTGGTTCAGGTGTTGCGGCTACTACTCGTCGGCCAGGACGGCATCGGCGTTTCTCCTATGACCGTGGGCGTGCTCGGCGCCGCTGCGGCCCCCATGTATTTGATGAAACGGCGGCGTGCAGCATCTAGTATAGCATGGTCAGCCGATTCAAGGTGCTGGTGTGAGTGCCCCGGCTTCTGCGCTCCCTCGACCGTCGACGATGTAGTGCAAATCCAGCTGGTGCCGCCGGTGAGCCCACCATTCTTACCGTCAATGAAGCAGCGGATGGGGCAGGCCACAACCAGACCTCCTCAAGGAGCAGCTACTCGAGCTCTGTCACGTGCTCGCGCCGTTCAGCCTGGATAACACCTACCTCGCCGCAGCCGGCCTCCGGCGCGGTCTTTTGCGCCGCGTAGGTCAGCTAATGAAACGACGGGCGTGCGACACACACATATATGGAATCGCATCACAGGCTCGCAGGACGATGGATCATAGCACGGTGAGGTTGATGGCAGTGGTGGCACCGCCGGAGACGAGGTTGTGGCCGCCGACAAACCCGACGTCCCGGCCTGGTCGGACGCGAGGAACAGCGCGGCATCCGTCACGTCGACCACGCGTGTTGTTGCCGCCACTCCCTCGCTGCAGCTCTCCTCTCTCTCTCTTTTTGTTGCCATGGCTCTCTCCAACGAAGAAGAAAGGGAGGATGGAAGAAAAACAGTGACACAATGAGGCTTTTTCCCGGCACACGAACGCCCTTTCTTTCCCCTGAGCACGAACTCAGCCTGCTCCACTTACCGCGATCTCCACACAGGTTTTATACCCCGGACTGCACTGGGCACGACCCGCACTCGTCCACTCCCCCATGCCCACGTTCTGGCCCGCTCTGGCTGCGTCCACCCCACGCATGGACATGCCTGGTGCGCGTCGAGCCGTCTATAGAACGGCCTGGTGACCTGGTCCATCTCGCCCTAGTCCTACGGTGCATCGCGCTCACCACTCGCCCACACCCTAGCCTACTCACACACGCACACACCCGCGGTCCCCACACGCCCGCTACGTCTGGCGCACGCCCATACACGCACCTGACGCGGTGAGCACGTTGCCGCGGCTTATTGCACCCAACACACGCGCCCTAAGCCACAGCTCAAAGCTGGCCATCGACCTTGATGGCAGCCTCCGCCATCATCGCATGCTCCGCCGCCGGCGCCTTCTTCCACTGTGGACACTCGTGCTTTAAGTGCCCACGGTCGCCGCACTTGTAACAGCGACCACGCCGGTTCCCGAAGCCCGAGGCCTCATTGCATGCCCCGTCGTCATCGTCCCGAGCTCCGCCGCGCTGTCGCTCGCGCGCCCGCCATTGTGCCGCCATGAACATCAGCTCTCCATCAACTCGCTCGCCGCCCGGTTGCCCACGCCGACGCAGCCGCTCGTCGAACGGTTTCAGACACCCGAGCGGGTCTTCGAACAGCAGCGTGGACAGGTCGCAAAACTGCTCCATTCCGGCGACCGCCGCGTACCGATGATCGAGAATGCAGTCCAGCAGCTTCTTCACCATCGATGCGTCCTCCAGCGTCGACCCAAGCCCTGCAAAACGGGCCGCCATAGCTCCGAGCTTGCCGGCGAACTCGTCCAGCGTCTCGCCGCTTGCCATGCGCAGGAGCTCGAACTCGCTGCGCAGCGTGCCCAGCCGCGCCGCCCTCACGCGATCGGCTCTGATGAAACGCACCTTGACGCTGGCCCATATCTCCGCCGTGGTGTTCTTCACGGCCACCTGCAGCAGCAAGTCATCGGCGAGCGCTCGGAGCAGGTAGGCCCGCGCCGGCTTATCTTTCTTGGCGATCATCGCCGACGCCGTGTCCTCCGGTGGCACCACCGCCTCCCACAGCCCGGTGGCGTCAAGGTCCGCCTCCACCTTGATGGCCCAAGTAGTGTAGTTTTCCCCCGTGAGTACAGGCACTGGATGCGACACCGCGCTGCCCGATCCGCCGGCGTACGGGACGATCAACATCGCCGGCACGCCCTGATCACCACGAGGCTCTGATGCCAAATGTTGTTGCCGCCACTCCCTCGCCGCAGCTTCCTCTCCCTCTCTCTATTGCCGTGGCTCTCTTCAACGAAGAAGAAAGGGAGGATGGAAGAAAAATAGTGACACAACGAGGCTTTTTCCCAGCGCACGAACGCCCTTTCTTTCCCCTGAGCACGAACTTAGCCTGCTCCACTAACAGCAATCTCCACACTGGTTTTATACCCCGGACTGCACTGGGCACGACCCGCACGCGTCCACTCCCCCAAGCCCATGTTCTGGCCCACTCTGGCCGCGTCCACCCCGCGCATGCACGCGCCCGGTGCACGTCGAGCCCTCTACAGAACGGCCTGGTGACCCGGTCCAGCTCGCCCTAGTCCTACGATGCATCACGCTCACCACGCGCCCGTACCCTGGCCTACTCACACACGCACACACCCGCGGTTCCGATGGGCCCGCTACGTCTGGCGCGCGCCCATACACGCACCCGACGCGGTGAGCACGTTGCCGCGGCTTATTGCACCCAACAGTGCGTAGCACCTTCCCATGCAGCACATCATGCGTCTCCTTCACTGCCTCCATCTCCTCGGCGCTCAAGGCCGCGACGGCGCAGCTCAATGGCGTACGTGGCGCCCCAGCTCCCCGTGGCCGCACGCAACAGGCCCAACAAAGGCGAGCAATTTGATGGACATGACGTGGTCGAGCGCCCAGCTCCATGTCCGTGAAAGGCCCGTCGGGAGAGGCACAAACTATGCCGTGGTCAGACATGCTAGGCGCGGTGCCTCCTTTCATGTGAACAGTTTGGAATCTTTATCAAGGTTGAGGATGACCCAAAAGAGACGCCAAACAAAGTATTATATAGACCAGTTTTAATAAAACAACAACTTAAAACTGGTTTTCCTAAAAATACTCTTAAAACTGATTTTACTAAAACTTGTTCCAAATACTAGTTATCGGAACAACCTTTCTCCATATCCTTTGTAACACCTTCCTGCATTTGTGCAAAGAGACGTCGTTTGTTACCTTGGGGATGGGTATAGTCTTCATAAATTATGCCCACTGGAGAAATATATCATTGGCAAGGTCGTATCCCATGGTGTAGTCATGCATGTTGACAGTATAGTTGCATGTCAAAGCATCCCATTAGAAAGTCTCTTGAACAGACGTCACTGCTTCAAATGTAATGGTGACCTCTTTGGTGTGACCTTAGTACTGCTCGCGCAAACATTTCACGCAATTTTCTACTGCCAATGCATGCAACCAACTGAACCGAGCATACATGGAAAAATCTCTTATTGCATCAATTGCTAATAACTTGTATCTGTCCTCGGCAGTTGGTTCTTTCAAGTACTGAGCATATCTAACTAATCCCACATAATTTAGAGTTAACCGCTGAGTATCATTTAGAGAAGTATATTCGCTCTTACAAAATAAGTGTGGTTTCTAACTGAATCCCTAAACTTAAATCCCTAAGAGTTACATTTGGCTCATACATTTCATTGAACACTTGTTATGCATCTCTGCAATGAGCGACGATGATGATGACCGCGTCAGGACGAGCAGCGCCGGTGCCGGCGAGGAGGACGTGTCATCGCCAACCACGAGACGTGCGACCATGTCCCTGTTTTTCCCCGACGTTGGCTTCTTCACCCCAGAGGCACCACCGCATGGATCGCCTCCTCTACCTTGCTTTTTTTCGATGCATCTCAAGCTCCGACTGACATATGCATCTCGGTTTTGTCATCATTCAACTTCCCCAACCCTCACCCAACTAACGGTCCACCTCTCCAAGATGAGTCGCGTCTCTTCCCACCTATCCAGCTCTGTTTCCCGTTGTCCCACTTGATTTTGTACATTTTTTAGAAGAACAGGGAGGTCTCTCCTCGGTTCCATTAACCAGAATGAAACCATATAGAGTCTTACAACTACAAAGCTAAAGTTCAGCGATCCAGACTTAAACAGTTATTACAGCCCTGCTCGACTAAGAGCCAAAGGACAAAAAACGAAAGCACAATGAAGGCTAAAAACAGACGCCTGCCAGATCAGGGGGTGAGATCACACCGCAAACTCGCTCGCTCCCCTCCTGAACTTGAGTGGTGGTGCCAAGGCCGCCTGGGGCGACCAGCAGATTGCGAGAGTAGACACGGGGCTGTTCACCATGGTCTGGTTGTCAGTGTCAGGCTTCTTGGCAGGAGAAAAGAAACACCGTCTTCAGAGATCTTGAGGTTGTCCCAGCTTACACCAATATCCAATCCAGAGTTCCTAGCCTTCAGCCACATGAGATCATCAAGGGTTGCTGAAGTAGCTTCACCAACGCACTCAAGAACTCCTCCACTCGGCTTTTGCTTGCTTCTGGGGTCAGAGTCACCCAGAACTTGAGCATCCTGTGTATCAGTCTCCACACCTGATTAATAGACGTCCAAATGGTGTTATTAAAAATCATAGAGTTCCTAAATTTCCATAAACACCACAGGACAGCAGAACTAACTATGTTTAAAGCTAAGTTCTTATTATTGGAGATCCAAAATCGGGCCACAGTATCAAAGCTTGTACACAAATTCTTTTGGAAAAAGAGATTGACAAACGACCAACTATTCCTGGCTACTACATAGTCAAAAAATAAATGGTCGTTTGTTTCCTGTTTAGCACAGAAAACACAATCAATTGGTTTAATTATATGTCTTTTCCTCAGATTGTCTCTAGTCATCAGCTTGTTTTGGGAAAACAGCCAAAGGAAGACATGAATCTTTGGAGGCACTACCAGTTTCCAAACAGCTGGCAGGAACAGGGGTTGAACCCCTCTAAAGTTAATCACATGGTACAAAGAACTAGAGGAGTAGGCACCCTTATTCTCAAGTCGCCAGATCAGAGCATCAAAGTCACCATCGAAGGTGATTTCTTTAGCAATCTCCACTAGCTGGTACCATTGTTCCATCATCTTACTGTCAAAGTTCCTCCTAAAAGTCAACTTCAGTGTTTCACCATCCCAGACATCTCTGACACTTTTGTTTTGCTCACTGCAAATCATGTAGATGTGCTAGAATTGTACTGCTAGGGGGGAGGTTCCAAACCAAGTATCTTCCCAAAACCTAATCTTGTCTCATGTCCCTATTTTCCATCTATATCCAAATTTCAAGGTTTGGATGATGGATTTCACTCCTTTCTAGAACCTAGAGGTACTGGTGGAGGTACTTGGGCAAAAACATTAGTTTTGCCTCTCATACATTTCTGGTCTATCATCATCTTCCATGGTTTCCCTTCACCTTCATAGTATCTTTTAACCCAAGATCCTAGGAGGCAGAGGTTGACCTCTTGGAGATTTGGGATGCAAAACCCCCCAAATTCTTTCTTCATACAGACCATCTTCCAGTTAGCTAAGTGCAATTTCTTGTGCCCCTCAAAACCATTCCATAGACAGTTTGCCATTTGGGCATTAATAAGTTCTATTGCCCACTTAGGAAATTTAAAGAAAGAAAGTAAGTACACAGGGATACAAGCTAAGCATGACTGGATGAGGATAATTCTTCCCTTGTAAGATAGAAGTTTCCCTCTCCACCTAGCAATTCTTTTCATAATCCTATCAATAAGTGGTTGAACATCTTCTCTTCTAAGCTTATCATAGTGTAAAGGTTGTTGGTGAACGTTGCAGAAAATAAAAATTTTCCTACGGTTTCACCAAGATCCATCTGTGAGTTCATCTAAGCAACGAGTGAAAGGAGAGAGATTGCATCTACATACCACTTGTAGATCGCGTGCGGAAGCGTTCAAAAGAACGGGGTTGAAGTAGTCGTTCTCGTCGTGATCCTATCACCGGAGATCCTAGCGCCGAACGGACGGCACCTCCGCGTTCAACACACGTACGATCAGCGTGACGTCTCCTCCGTCTTGATCCAGCAAGGGGGAAGGAGAGGTTGATGATGATCCAGCAGCACGACGGCGTGGTGGTGGATGCAGCAGAACTTCGGCAGGGCTTCGCCAAGCTGCTGCGGGAGGAGGACGAGGTGTAGCACGGGAGGGAGGCGCCAAGACACAAGGGTGTGGCTGCCATCCCCCCTGCCCTCCTTTATATAGGCCCCCCAGGGGGGGTGCCGGCCCTGGGAGATCCAATCTCCCAAGGGGGCGGCGGCCAAGGGGGGTGGAGTGCCCCCCAAGGCAAGTGGTGCGCGCCCCCCCCCCCACCTAGGGTTTCCAACCCTAGGAGCAGGGGGGCCCAAGGGGGGGTGCACCAGCCCACTAGGGGCTGGTTCCCTCCCACTTCAGCCCACGGGGCCCTCCGGGATAGGTGGCCCCACCCGGTGGACCCCCGGGACCCTTCCGGTGGTACCGGTACAATACCGGGTGACCCCGAAACTTTCCCGATGGCCGAAACAGCACTTCCTATATAGTTTTCTTTACCTCCGGACCATTCCGAAACTCCTCGTGACGTCTGGGATCTCATCCGGGACTCCGAACAACATTCGGTTTGCTGCATACTCATATTCATACAACCCTAGCATCCGAACGACATGACCGAGACGGCTCTCCGGTCAATAACCAACAGCGGGATCTGGATACCCATGTTGGCTCCCACATGCTCCTCGATGATCTCATCGGATGAACCACGATGTCGAGGATTCAAGCAACCCCGTATACTATTCCCTTTGTCAGACGGTATGTTACTTGCCCGAGACTCGATCGTCGGTATCCCAATACCTCGTTCAGTCTCGTTACCGGCAAGTCACTTTACTCGTACCGTAATGCATGATACCGTGACCAGACACTTGGTCACTTTGAGCTCATTATGATGATGCACTACCGAGTGGGCCCAGTGATACCTCTCCATTATACGGAGTGACAAATCCCAGTCTCGATCCGTGTCAACCCAACAGACACTTTCGGAGATACCTGTAGTGCACCTTTATAGTCACCCAGTTACGTTATGACGTTTGGTACACCCAAAGCACTCCTACGGTATCCGGGAGTTACACGATCTCATGGTCTAAGGAAAAGATACTTGACATTGGAAAAGCTCTAGCATAACGAACTACACGATCTTGTGCTATGCTTAGGATTGGGTCTTGTCCATCACATCATTCTCCTAATGATGTGATCCCGTTGTCAACGACATCTAATGTCCATAGTCAGGAAACCATGACTATCTGTTGATCAACGAGCTAGTCAACTAGAGGCTTACTAGGGACATATTATGGTCTGTGTATTCACACGTGTATTACGATTTCCGGATAATACAATTATAGCATGAATAAAGACAATTATCATGAACAAGGAAATATAATAATAATCCTTTTATTATTGCCTCTAGGGCATATTTCCAATAGTCTCCCACTTGCACTAGAGTCAATAATCTAGTTACATTGTGATGAATCAAACACCCATAGAGTTCTGGTGTTGATCATGTTTTGCTCGTGAGAGAGGTTTAGTCAAGGGATCTGCGACATTCAGATCCGTATGTACTTTGCAAATATCTATGTCTCCATCTTGAACATTTTCACAGATGGAGTTGAAACGACGCTTGATGTGCCTGGTCTTCTTGTGAAACCTGGGCTCCTTTGCAAGGGCAATAGCTCTAGTGTTGTCACAGAAGAGTTTGATCGGCCCCGATGCATTGGGTATGACTCCTAGGTCGGTGATGAACTCCTTCACCCATATTGCTTCATGTGCTGCCTCCGAGGCTGCCATGTACTCTTCTTCACATGTAGATCCCGCCACGACGCTCTGCTTGCAGCTGCACCAGCTTGCTGCTCCACCATTCAACATATACACGTATCCGGTTTGTGACTTAGAGTCATCCAGATCTGTGTCGAAGCTAGCATCGACGTAACCCTTTACGGCAAGCTCTTCGTCACCTCCATAAACGAGAAACATGTCCTTTGTCCTTTTCAGGTACTTTAGGATATTCTTGACCGTTGTCCAGTGTTCCTTGCCGGGATTACTTTGGTACCTTCCTACCAAACTTACGGCAAGGTTTACATCAGGTCTGGTACACAGCATGGCATACATAATAGATCCTATGGCTGAAGCATAGGGGATGACACTCATCTCTTCTTTATCTTTTGCCGTGGTCGGGCATTGAGCCGAGCTCAATCTCACACCTTGCAATACAGGCAAGAACCCTTTCTTAGACTGATCCATTTTGAACTTCTTCAAAATCTTATCAAGGTATGTGCTTTGTGAAAGACCTATGAGGCGTCTCGATCTATCCCTATAGATCTTGATGCCTAATATGTAAGCAGCTTCTCCAAGGTCCTTCATTGAAAAACACTTATTCAAGTAGGCCTTAATGCTTTCCAAAAGTTCTATATCATTTCCCATCAAAAGTATGTCATCTACATATAATATGAGAAATGCTACAGAGCTCCCACTCACTTTCTTGTAAATGCAGGCTTCTCAAACGCTTTGATCATCTCATCAAAACGAATGTTCCAACTCCGAGATGCTTGCACCAGCCCATAAATGGATCGCTGGAGCTTGCATACTTTGTTAGCATTCTTAGGATCGACAAAACCCTCCAGCTGCATCATATACAGTACTTACTTAAGATGCCGGTTAAGGAATGCCGTTTTGACGTCCATCTGCCATATCTCATAATCATAGTATGCGGCAATTGCTAACATGATTCGGACGGACTTCAGCTTCGCTACGGGAGAGAAAGTTTCATCATAGTCAACCCCTTGAACTTGCCGATAACCCATAGCGACAAGTCGAGCTTTATAGATGGTAATATTACCATCCGCGTCCGTCTTCTTCTTAAAGATCCATTTGTTTTCTATCGCTCGCCGATCATCGGGCAGGTCAGTCAAAGTCCATACTTTGTTTTCATACATGGATTCTATCTCGGATTGCATGGCTTCAAGCCATTTATTGGAATCTGGGCCCGCCATCGCTTCTTCATAGTTCGAAGGTTCACCGTTGTCTAACAACATGATTTCCAGGACAGGGTTGCCATACCACTCTGGTGTGGAACGTGTCCTTGTGGACCTACGAGGTTCTGTAGCAACTTGATCCGAAGTACCTTGATCATCATCATTAATTTCCTCTCTAGTTGGTGTGGGCACCACAGGAACATTTTCCTGAGCTGTACTACTTTCCGGTTCAAGAGGTAGTACTTCATCGAGTTCTACTTTCCTCCCACTTACTTCTTTCGAGAGAAACTCTTTTTCCAGAAAGGATCCGTTCTTGGCAACAAAGATCTTGCCCTCGGATCTTAAGTAGAAGGTATACCCAATGGTTTCCTTAGGGTATCCTATGAAGACGCATTTTTCCGACTTGGGTTCGAGCTTTTCAAGTTGAAGTTTCTTGACATAAGCATCACATCCCCAAACTTTTAGAAACGACAGCTTAGCTTTCTTCCCAAACCATAATTCATACGGTGTTGTCTCGACGGATTTAGACGGTGCCTATTTAAAGTGAATGTAGCTGTCTCTAGAGCGTATCCCCAAAATGATAGCGGTAAATCGGTAAGAGACATCATAGACCGCACCATATCCAATAGAGTGCGATTACGACGTTCGGACACACCATTACGCTGAGGTGTTCCAGGTGGCGTGACTTGTGAAACGATTCCACACTTCCTTAAGTGTGTACCAAATTCGTGACTTAAGTATTCTCCTCCATGATCTGATCGTAGGAACTTTATCTTTCAGTCACGCTGATTCTCTACCTCATTCTGAAATTCCTTGAACTTTTCAAAGGTCTCAGACTTGTGTTTCATCAAGTAGACATACCCATATCTACTCAAGTCATCAGTGAGAGTGAGAACATAACGATATCCTCCGCGAGCCTCAACGCTCATTGGACCGCACACATCAGTATGTATGATTTCCAATAAGTTGGTTGCTCGCTCCATTGTTCCGGAGAACGGAGTCTTGGTCATTTTGCCCATGAGCCATGGTTCGCATGTGTCAAATGATTCATAATCGAGAGACTCTAAAAGTCCATCAGCATGGAGCTTCTTCATGCGCTTTACACCAATATGACCAAGGCGGCAGTGCCACAAGTATGTGGGACTATCGTTATCAACTTTACATCTTTTGGTATTCACACTATGAATATGTGTAACATTACGTTCGAGATTCATTAAGAATAAACCATTGACCATCGGGGCATGACCATAAAACATATCTCTCATATAAATGGAACAACCATTATTCTCAGAATTAAATGAGTAGCCATCTCGTATTAAACGAGATCCAGATACAATGTTCATGCTCAAACTTGGCACTAAATAACAATTATTGAGGTTCATAACTAATCCCATGGGTAAATGTAGAGGTAGCGTGCCGACGGCGATCACGTCGACCTTGGAACCATTCCTGACGCGCATCGTCACCTCGTCCTTCGCCAGTCTCCGCTTATTCTGCAGCTCCTGCTGTGAGTTACAAATATGAGCAACAGCACCGGTATCAAATACCCAGGAGTTACTACGAGTACTGGTAAGGTACACATCAATTACATGTATATCAAATATATCTTTAGTGTTGCCGGCCTTCTTGTCCGCTAAGTATTTGGGGCAGTTCCGCTTCCAGTGACCCTTCCCCTTGCAATAAAAGCACTCAGTCTTAGGCTTGGGTCCATTCTTTGACTTCTTCCCGGCAACTGGCTTACCGGGCGCGGCAACATCTTTGCCGTCCTTCTTGAAGTTCTTCTTACCCTTGCCCTTCTTGAACTTAGTGGTCTTATTGACCATCAACACTTGATGTTCTTTCTTGATTTCAACCTCTGCTGACTTTAGCATTGAAAATACTTCAGGAATGGTCTTCACCATCCCCTGCATATTGTAGTTCAACACAAAGCTCTTGTAGCTCGGTGGGAGCGACTGAAGGATTCTGTCAATGACCGCCTCGTCCGGGAGGTTGATCTCCAGCTGGGACAGGCGGTGTGCAACCCAGACATTTTGAGTATGTGCTCACTGACAGAACTGTTTTCCTCCATCTTACAACTATAGAACTTGTCAGAGACTTCATATCTCTCGACTCGGGCATGAGCTTGAAAAACCATTTTCAGCTCCTCGAACATCTCATATGCTCCGTGTCGCTCAAAACGCTTTTGGAGCCCCGGTTCTAAGCTGTAAAGCATGCCGCACTGAACGAGGGAGTAATCATTAGCACGTGACTGCCAAGCATTCATAACGTCTTGGTTCTCTGGGATGGGTGCTTCACCTAGCGGTTCATCTAGGACATATGCTTTCTTGGCTGCTATGAGGATGATCCTCAGGTTCCGGACCCAGTCCGAATAGTTGCTGCCATCATCTTTCATCTTGGTTTTCTCTAGGAACGCGTTGAAGTTCATGTTGACATGAGCGTTGGCCATTTGATCTACAAGACATATTTTGCAAAAGTTTTAGACTAAGTTCATGATAATTAAGTTCATCTAATCAAATTATAGAATGAACTCCCACTCAGATTTGACATCCCTCTAGTCATCTAAGTGTTACATGACCCGAGTCGACTAGGCCGTGTCCGATCATCACGCGAGACGGACTAGTCATCATCGGTGAACATCTCCATGTTGATCGTATCTTCCATACGACTCATGTTCGACCTTTCGGTCTCTTGTGTTCCGAGGCCATGTCTGTACATGCTAGGCTCGTCAAGTTAACCCTAAGTGTTCTGCATGTGTAAATCTGTCTTACACCCATTGTATGTGAACGTAAGGATCTATCACACCCGTTCATCACGTGGTGCTTCGAAACGACGAACTTTAGCAATGGTGCACAGTTAGGGGGAACACTTTCTTGAAATTATTATAAGGGATCATCTTATTTTCTACCGTCGTTCTAAGTAAACAAGATGCATAAAACATAATAAACATCACATGCAATTATATAGTAGTGACATGATATGGCCAATATCATATAGCTCCTTCGATCTCCATCTTCGGGGCTCCATGATCATATTCGTCGCCGGCATGACACCATGATCTCCATCATCATGATCTCCATCATTGTGTCTTCATGAAGTTGTCACGCCAACGACTACTTCTACTTCTATGGCTAACATGTTTAGCAATAAAGTAAAGTAATTTACATGGCGTTCTTCAATGACACGCAGGTCATACAAAAAATAAAGACAACTCCTATGGCTCCTGCCGGTTGTCATACTCATCGACATGCAAGTCGTGATTCCTATTACAAGAACATGATCTCATACATCACAATATCTCATTCATCATTCATCACAACTTCTGGCCATATCACATCACATGACAATTGCTGCAAAAACAAGTTAGACGTCCTCTAATTGTTGTTGCATCTTTTACGTGGCTGCAATTGGGTTCTAGCAAGAACGTTTTCTTACCTACGAATAACCACAACATGATTTTGTCAACTTCTATTTACTCTTCATAAGGACCCTTTTCGTCGAATCCGCTCCAACTAAAGTAGGAGAGACAGACACCCGCTAGCCACCTTATGCAACTAGTGCATGTCAGTCGGTGGAACCTGTCTCACGTAAGCGTACGTGTAAGGTCGGTCCAGGCCGCTTCATCCCACAATACCACTAAAGCAAGAAAAGACTAGTAGCGGCAAGCAAGTTGACAAGATCTACGCCCACAACAAAATTGTGTTCTACTCGTGCAATAGAGAACTACGCATAAACCTGGCTCATGATGCCACTGTTGGTGAACGTTGTAGAAAATAAAATTTTTCCTACGGTTTCACCAAGATCCATCTATGAGTTCATCTAAGCAACAAGTGAAAGGAGAGAGATTGCATCTACATACCACTTGTAGATCGCGTGCGGAAGCGTTCAAAAGAACGGGGTTGAAGCATTGTTGAGGAAATTGTTAACTGGTAGCTGCTCGGTTGGCTGGTGAGTAGGGGATTAATCGGCTAATTGACAAGTTAATCGGCCATTTAATCAATCAATCGGACAATTTATCGGTTTATAGGCTACTCGGTGACCCTACGAGTAGGGATTAATTGGCAAGTTAACTGGTTAATCGGATGAATTCTTGAACAGGGGGTTGAAGTAGTCGTTCTCGTCGTGATCCTATCACCGGAGATCCTAGCGCCGAACGGATAGCACCTCCGCGTTCAACACACGTACGGTCAGCATGACGTCTCCTCCGTCTTGATCCAGCAAGGGGGGAGGAGAGGTTGATGATGATCCAGCAGCACGACGGCGTGGTGGTGGATGCAGCAAAACTCCGGCAGGGCTTCGCCAAGCTGCTGCGGGAGGAGGACGAGGTGTAGCAGGGAAGGAAGGCGCCAAGACACAAGGGTGTGGCTGCCCTCCCCCCTGCCCTCCTTTATATAGGCCCCCAGGGGGGGCGCCGGCCCTGGGAGATCCAATCTCCCAAGGGGGCGGCGGCCAAGGGGGGTGGAGTGCCCCCCAAGGCAAGTGGTGCGCCCCCCCACCTAGGGTTTCCAACCCTAGGCACAGGGGGGCCCAAGGGGGGCACACCAGCCCACTAGGGGCTGGTTCCCCTCCCACTTCAGCCCACGGGGCCCTCCGGGATAGGTGGCCCCACCCGGTGGACCCCCGGGACCCTTCCGGTGGTCCTAGTACAATACCGGGTGACCCCGAAACTTTCTCGATGGCCGAAACAGCACTTCCTATATAGTTTTCTTTACCTCCGGACCATTCCGAAACTCCTTGTGACGTCCGGGATCTCATCCGGGACTCCGAACAACATTTGGTTTGCTGCATACTCATATTCATACAACCCTAGCGTCACCGAACCTTAAGTGTGTAGACCCTATGGGTTCGGGAGACATGCAGACATGACCGAGACGGCTCTCCGGTCAATAACCAACAGCGGGATCTGGATACCCATGTTGGCTCCCACATGCTCCTCGATGATCTCATCGGATGAACCACGATGTCAAGGATTCAAGCAACCCCGTATACTATTCCCTTTGTCAAACGGTATGTTACTTGCCCGAGACTCGATCGTCGGTATCCCAATACCTCGTTCAGTCTCGTTACCGGCAAGTCACTTTAGTCGTACCGTAATGCATGATCCCATGACCAGACACTTGGTCACTTTGAGCTCATTATGATGATGCACTACCGAGTGGGCCCAGTGATACCTCTCCGTTATACGGAGTGACAAATCCCAGTCTCGATCCGTGTCAACCCAACAGACACTTTCGGAGATACCTGTAGTGCACCTTTATAGTCACCCAGTTACATTGTGACGTTTGGTACACCCAAAGCACTCCTACGGTATCCGGGAGTTACACGATCTCATGGTCTAAGGAAAAGATACTTGACATTGGAAAAGCTCTAGCATAACGAACTACACGATCTTGTGCTATGCTTAGGATTGGGTCTTGTCCATCACATCATTCTCCTAATGATGTGATCCCGTTGTCAACGACATCTAATGTCCATAGTCAGGAAACCATGACTATCTGTTGATCAACGAGCTAGTCAATTAGAGGCTTACTAGGGACATATTATTGTCTGTGTATTCACACGTGTATTATGATTTCCGGATAATACAATTATAGCATGAATAAAGACAATTGTCATGAACAAGGAAATATAATAATAATCCTTTTATTATTGCCTCTAGGGCATATTTCCAACAAAGGTATCCCAAGGTACTTAATGGGGAAGGAACCTTTAGTGCACTCTAGTATATCTAGGAACTCTCCCACTTCAGATGCATCCATGTTAACTGGTATGAGCTCACTTTTACTATAGTTGATTCTCATGCCAGAGATCATTTCAAAACCAGAGAGAACCATTTTAAGGTTTCTGGTATGTTCCAGGTTATTATCTAAAAAAAATAGTATCATCAGCATATTGGAGGCATACAATCCCTCCAGGGCAAATCTCAGCACACAGCCCTTGTATCAAGTGATGATTTGCTGCTTTCATTAACATTCTAGTTAATATGTCAACTACTAGGTTGAACAGTAGGGGGGAAATGGGGTCCCCCTTCTACAAACCCTTCCCTGTGAGGAAAAAATCACTCTCAGTGTTATTTAGCTTCACACCTACTGATCCTCCTCTAGTGACTTGCAGGATCCAATGGACCCATTTAGCTCCAAAGCCCCTTTTCCTAAGCAGCTCTTCAAGGAATTCCAAATCTACCTTGTCAAAGGCCTTCTCATAGTCCAGCTTAAGTACTAGGCCCTGCCTCTTGGTAGAGTGGATGGAGTGCAGAATCTCATGAGTTGTAACCACACTTTCTAAGATATATCTGCCTTTAAGGAAGGCTGATTGGTTACTTGCTATGAGCCTTTGCAGGATCCTAGCTAGTCTATTTGTGAGGACCTTAGTGAAGATCTTGAATCTATAATTAAGCAAACTAATGGGCCTAAATTTTTTCATACTGGAAGCATCAGCTTCTTTTGGGATCAAAGTCAGCATAGCAAAATTAAGCCTATGAATAGCCAGTTCCCCTTGATGGAAAACTTCAAACATGGCTATCAGGTCTTTTTTAACTAGTTCCCGAAAGTGCTGGTAAAAAAAGAAGGGGATACCATCCGGGCCAGGGGCACCATCAGAGCATGATTCAAAGACAACCTTTTTAATTTCCTCTTCCAAGAAGGGGGACTCAAGGGCCTCATTTACAGCAATGTTAACTTTCTCTTCATCTAAGAAAAAGGTTGGATCTAACTGGATTCCACTCCTTTCCTCTTTCTTGAAAAGATCTTTATAGAAGTCACAAGCAATTCCAAGCATTTTCTTAGTATCAGTGACTGGCCCAAGTGGGCCATCCAAAGAGTGGATAGCCATTTTCCTCCTCCTTTGGTTTGCCACTGCATGGAAGTACTCATTATTTATGTCTCCTTCCTTAATGTCTCTATCTCTAGATCTCTGCTTTGCTTTGATCTCCTCTTGGAGCCAAATTTTCTGGAGCTCACTATGTGTAAATTTGAGTCTAGAGGATTCAGAGTCAGAGAGCACTATTGTTTCAGATTTAATATCTAGTTTGTCATATTCCTCTAAAAGGATTTTCTTATATCTCCTAAGTTGAGCCTCTTCATTTGAGTTCCAACCTTTGGTCACTCTTCTAAGCTTTCTCATCTTCTCTTGCCAATTGTCCAAAGGGTTGGCCTTAAAGGTGGGTTCATTCCAATTTTTGGCAATTAGATTGGAGAAGTCCTCTCTAAGAAGCCACCATTTTTTCATCCTATAACTACTACTTTTAGGCATTTGCTCCACACCTGATTCCCAAATAATGGGTGCATGGTCACTGCCACATCTAGGTAGAGTAATGCAGGAGGCTAATGGAAATATTTTTTCAAGCTCAGTATTGCAGAAAAGCCTATCTATTGTAGACATGATCAAGTCTACCTGGTTATTAGCCCAGGTGAATTTTCTGCTAGATAGCTTGATTTCCAGCAGACTCCAAATTTCTATCCAAGCATTGAATTTGTCACACCATCTATGGTTGACTACACCATTGCTTTTTTCTCTAGCATATCTAACTAAATTGAAGTCCTCCCCAATCAGGGTGGGGTATGTATTCTCTATGAGCAAGGAGTGAAGCTCAGAGATAAAGCCTTCTTTTCCTTCCTCATAGGGAGATCCATAAACAGTGATAATTCTAAAAGTTACATCCTTGCTCTTCATCTTAAGAACACAACTAACTGAGTAATCAAGATGAGACCAGGAGATGATCTCAAAAAGGTCAGCATCCACCCCCATCAGGATGCCCCCAGCAGAGCCTTTGGATGGGAGGTGGTGCCAGGAGAAGTTCCTGCTTCCTACTAAGGATTTAAGGTAGGAGTCAGAAATTCTTCCTTTTTGGTTTCCTGGAAACCAAGGACAGAGGCTTGTAATTTCCTAATTGTATCAACTATAAGGGTATTCCTCCCTCGAGCAGAGATGCCCCTAACATTCCAAAATATTGCATTCATTGGGAAACCCTTGTCCTGGGGTGCTTGCCCCGTTTGTGTTTACATACTAGGTTCCACACTTCATTAGAGTCAAAGCTACTACTATGTTCCACCCCACCATCCATATTGCACTTGGAGGGGGGGGGGGTGAATCCTGGATCAAGATCAACATTCCTGTCAGGATTCAGAGTTCTAGGAAAAGGTAAGCTAAGATTGTTCACATCTCTAGGGTCTATATCAATTCCTATTTTGGAAGCTACTGAAATAAAATGAGGGTTATTGAAGAGGGAGAAAGGTGTGGATTTTTTACCTTGCTCTTTTTTAGTTGATGCATCTTGAGCCTCTTTGAGTTGTTGTGCTTTTTGTAGGATGGTTCTGGCGTCTCCAGCATTCCTTGCACTGGCCCTAGGAGCCTGAATGGGGCCCCACTTCTCTGTCTTCTTAGACTCATGGGTCTGGAGGGGTGGGTAATCTACCTCATACTGTTTGGTTGTCAGTACTTCGTCCTGTCCCAGGGGCTCCTTATTCTGCATCTCCTCTTGCAGCTCATCCCATTCATCCTCTGTGTCAATGTCATCATTGTTCCATCCTTCCATTTCCCTTAGCAGGCTAGAACCATCTACATTGTCATTGTTGTTGTTCATGAAACAGCTTAGTGCACTCCCCTTGGTCTATTGCAGGTTTTCTGGAGCTTGTGCCTTCAAGAGGGAGGTGGGTGTGGGTGGCTCAGTGGTCACAGTCAGTTGGTTGTGGGTAGAGCTCTTGTCACTCTTCCCACTCCCAGCATTAGAATTACTGCCAGCTCCAAACTTAGCACTTTTTTGCACCTCTGTGCCCCTAGATACCCCTTCACTCCCTTTATCAGTGTCCATAGAGTCAGAGTTGTTGGCTTTTGGAGGCTCTTGTACTAATATCTATGCATCTGCCTGGGGTGGCTCCACCTCAACTTGGATCATGTATAGCTTCCCTTGGATCCCAAAAACTCTTTCCTGTAGAATTCTTCTATGGTCTTTGCATGATATTTTGACTCTTATTGTTTCATAAAAGCTCTAGAAGTTGTGTTGCTAGTCTACATCCAGTAGGACCCCAAAAGTTGATGTGATCTGATCAAGGACAGTCCACTCACACCATTTAGGGTTTAGTTTCCTGAGTTTCAGCCAGACTTCTTGGAGCTCCTCCTCTGCTATGATATCTCCCAACCAGGCTTCCACTTTGACCATAGTGTTCTCCTTTGTTAGGCCAAAACATGGGTAACCAGCCACTTGCTCCACATCAATCTCTGGGGGGAACTTGACCAGAAAGGTCCATTCATCCAGCTTGTTGATGGCCCATGGCCAGTTTGTTTTGTAAATACTAGCAAACTCCTTAGCTAACTCTTGCTTAGTGACATCGCCTTTCTCCACAAAGACTATTCCAACATTCTTGAGCCAACCCTGATGCTGGGCATTGACATCTGTCATATCCAAGTGGTAGAAACCCAAGCCCTGTGCAGCAGCACCCACATATTTGGCAGCTGAGTGAGGTCTTCTCCTGGTATGACAATCTTCAACTTTGTGACTGATCATCTTGCAAATGAAACACCCCTTTGTCTTGGTGCACTTGTCTTTGTGGTGCCCAGGATCTCCATAATTATAGCAAGTAACACTTGTGTAGGACATCAAGCATGGGTTGATATGTTGCTTCTGAGCCACATCTTGTTTCTTTTTCTGTTGAATCTTCTCTTGGTTCTTGCTCTGCTGCGAGCTCCCTCCCTGACTGTTGCTGGGGTCCGAAGACTGTCCCCCTGTTTGCCCTTGCAACTACTGCTGTGGAGGGCCATACCATTGCTGTTGCACGCCCCCCACGATTGCTGCGGAAATTGGCCATGGAACTGACCCGGGAAAGCCCATGGTGGGGGTGGCCCTTGATTTTGTACATGGCTGCCATAGCCGGAGCTTCGAAGCTTGGTAGGCACGCACCTCACCCGCTCCTATATGAGCCCCATGCACACACACTGCGACAGCCTTGCGGCCCCACAGCATGCGCAAAAGCTCCTCCAACCCCTCGTTGCACACGCCCGTGGCGATGTTGTTCCAGCCGGCCGCAATGGCCAAGCCAGGCTTGGCCTCGCACGTCCTTGGCTGCACCCTCACATTCGCTACAACAACACCCATGTGTTCTCCACACCACGTACATGACCCTCGCCATAGATGCACGCACGCTCCACATGCACGTCGGTGAGCTGCCTTGGAGCTTCCATGCGTGCGTACGCGAAGCTTGGAGCTGCTCGAGGGCAATGGGCGAGTGGCGGACCGTGGTGGGGTGCAGCGGCGGCAGTCCACTACAAGAAATATGTCAACTTATGACCTTCTGTCAGTGACCCTGGAAGAATTGGTCATAGATTTATGACCATTTGAGACCAATTGGTCAAAAGCTGTTCGAGGGGCTCCAAACCCTAAACCATTGCGACGATTTTGGTTAGAAAGGTCATAATTTCCTTACACGAAATGGTCATAAAGCAAACAGCGCTAGTCCGCTACCTTATTTCTAGTTGTTAATGACCAATATAGATGGTCATAGCCTTGTAAATTGTGGTGGGTTGCTATGACTAGGCGCCACCTCATTAGTTTTGCCTATGTGTCATGTCCATGTGGCAGTTTTGCCCTAGGTTGTGAAGCAACCTATATTTCTGTAATTCCCAAAATTCCCCAAAAAATCTCATAACTTCTTTGGGTCATATCTTTGTCAAATATGTAAAAACCTTCCTTGCCTAGTTCAAAAATAATTCAAAAATATTCATTTTCCTATTCTGTTCAAAACAACAGTTTGTGAAGGAAGTGCCACTTTGGCATCTCCAAATAGTATCCATTTTCTACAGTGCTTTCCTATGCCCAAATAACCATTCTCCACCAAATGCCAGCTCAATCCATTCATTATTTTGAGCTGAGCTTCAACATTCGTATTTATGTCCAGTGTGGTAGCTTGCAAAGCAAGTACCACCTAGGCTCCTCCTTTTGAGCTGAAAACTTGTGAAGACGGTCTTCTTAGTAACTGATCATCCTCAGCCAAAACTCACGCCCATTAGCCATGTACATTTCCCGTACCGCTAATCAAACACTTGGCTGCTAATTCATGTTTGAGCATCGATCGGTCTCCTCGTGAGAATCTTATGTTGTAATTTTCTTCCTAGCACCTACCTGGGGAGTGCCCAACCCACTAGACATGCCTAGACCGCCCAGAACACATGGCAACGCCACGGTCACGCGGTGACCATGCGGCGGGCATGCGAGTTTACACGCTCTAGAGTTGGGGGCCTCGGCCACCGCCCAAACCTCGACGTATCGCCACCATACCATGTATTATGATTAAATAGGTACTTATGTAACTAGAAATGATTTTTGGATAAAATAAATAGCAAACTATGAGGCAGCTGCAGTTCAAATTTGACCCGCTTCCAGCTGAATCGGCGAAAATTTGTCTTTTTCACGAGAGGTGGATCAAAACTTTTTACACCCAACCATTTTGTCAATTGTGCATTAAATATGTCCTAGTATTTTAGAAAAATGATTTGGTCCAATTTTGCAACCATTATTTTGGAGGTCCTTCACAAAAAAAACCTCCTTTTGGGCACTCGAGAAATGGAAAATGGTTTTTTCGTTCAAAGAAAATAAAAACTTCCTTAGGCAACATTGTTTGCCATTCCAATATGCACCCTTGTGCACAATATGAGATCATTTGAACAAACTATGCCATGAATGTGGCCATAAGATTGATCATTTGGCTTGAAAGCCATGAATCTTCACACTTGATAGCTCATTTCTGAGAACACTTTTTTAAAATAATTACCATATTACAAGTTTATTATTTTTCCTGGAAACTTGGTCACATATAATGACACAATGCGAAGGTTTTCCAATTTTTTTATTTGTTTTGAATTTTTTATGCCCGTTTCAAAATGTGGTCAAAACGGCGGGCTTGACCGTTCCATGCTAGTGGTTGAATCTTGGAAAACTTTTGATGTTTCTCTGATTAAATAGATACTTATGTACCTAGAAATGATTTTTGGAAAAAATAAATAGCAAACTATGAGGCAGCTTTAGTTCAAATTTGACCCGCTTCCAGCTGAATCGACGGCAATTTGTCTTTTTCACCAGAGGTGGATCAAAACTTTTTTCACCCAACCATTTTGTCAATAGTGCATTAAATATGTCCTAGTATTTTATAAAATTGATTTGGTCCATTTTTGCAACAATTATTTGGTAGTTCCTTCACAAAAAACCCTCCTATTGGGCACTCGGAAAATGAAAAATGAAATTTCCGTGCAAAGAAAATGAAAACTTCCTTAGGCAACATTATTTGGAATTCCAAGATGTACCCTTGTGCACAATATGAGATCATTTGAACAAACTATGCCATGAATGTGGCCATAAGATTGATCATTTGGCTTGAAAGCCATGAATCTTCACGCATGATAGCTCATTTCTGAGAACACTTTTTTAAAACAATTTCCGTATTACAAGTTTATTATTTTTCCTGGAAACTTGGTCACATATAATGACACAATGCGAAGGTTTCCCAATTTTTTGATTTTTTTGAATTTTTATGCCCGTTTCAAAATGCGGTCAAAACGGCGGGAATGACCGTTCCTAGCTAGTGGTTGAATCTTGGAATTTTTTTGGTGTTTCTCTGATTAAATAGATACTTATGTACCTAGAAATGATTTTTGGAAAAAATAAATAGCAAACTATGAGGCAGCTTTAGTTCAAATTTGACCCGTTTCCAGCTGAATCGGCGGAAATTTGTCTTTTTCATGAGAGGTGGATCAAAACTTTTTGCACCCAACCATTTTGTCAATTGTGCATTAAATATGTCCTAGTATTTTAGTAAATTGATTTGGTCCAATTTTGCAACAATTATTCGGTAGTTCCTTCACAAAAAAACCTCCTTTTGGGCACTCGGAAAATGAAAAATGGTTTTTTCGTGCAAAGAAAGTGAAAACTCCCTTAGGCAACATTGTTTGGAATTCCAATATGCACCCTTGTGCACAATATGAGATCATTTGAACAAACTATGCCATGAATGTGGCCATAAGATTGATCATTTGGCTTGAAAGCCATGAATCTTCACGCATGATAGCTCATTTCTGAGAACACTTTTTTTTAAAATAATTTCCGTATTACAAGTTTATTATTTTTCCTGGAAACTTGGTCATATATAATGACACAATGCGAAGGTTTTCCAATTTTTTGATTTTTTTTTAATTTTTTATGCCCGTTTCAAAATGCGGTCAAAACGGCGGGCTTGACCGTTCCTAGCTAGTCGTTGAATCTTGGAATTTTTTTGGTGTTTCTATGATTAAATAGATACTTATTTACCTAGAAATGATTTTTGGAAAAAATAAAGAGCAAACTACAAGGTATCTACAGTTCAAATTTGACCCGCTTCCAGCTGAATCGGCGGATATTTGTCTTTTTCACCAGAGGTGGATAAAAGCTTTGGACACTCAAGTATTTGGCAGTTGTGCATTATATATGGCCTATTATTTTAGAAAATTGATTTGGTAAAATTTTACAACAAATATATAGTATGTCCTTCACAAAAAAAACTCATTTTGGACACTTTAAAAATGGAAAATGATTTAAAAAAACTAATTTCTCCTAACTCTTTTAAAAGATATTTGTCTTATTTCGATTTGTCATTATGCCTGAAAACTAAGGTCAAATTTGATGAAACATGAGAAGGTATTTTATTTTTATTTTTATTTTTCAGATCATAAAATAGCCAATATGATTTAGCACCTTACTTTTAGTCGATTACGACCAATTTAGATGGTCAAAAAATGTAGTACTGATATACTGCGTTCTGATTGGTCCAGGAGAATCTCACGCGGATCGTGCCTAATCACCGTCGGATGCTCCTGATCCAACGGCCCGCCTGTCTCACCCACGTCGCCCAACCGCACCCAACCCCTCGTGCCCTCCTCTCTCTCTCTCTCTCGAGCCCTAGCGCTCCACTCCTCCCTGGCCGCCGCCACCTCCGGCGCCCTCTGTCCGCCACCACCTCCGGCGCCCTCGGTCCGGCGAGATCCATAGGGATCGATCCCCTCCAATCCGCCACCACCTCTGGCGCCCTCTGTCCGGCAAGATCCATATGGATCGATCCCCTCCAACCCTCCAACCCATGACTCCTCCTCCTCTCCTCCTCTCTGGGTCTCTGGATCGACCCAACCGCCAGCCCCAATTTGTTCGTTCAGTTAATCGGCTCGGCTCCATCGGCACGCCAAATCTCCACGACCAACCGCCTTTCCCTCCTGTAGCCGACATGCCTAGGAAGGAGTGCGACGCCAAGGGCAGCCGGAGCTCGTCGTGGCGGCGGCAGCGGCGGTCGCCGTCCGACTCGGACTCCGACTCCGACTCCGGTGGCTTGCCCCGCCGGGGCCGGAGCCGCCACCGCCGCAGGAGCCGCCGCAAGGCCGCCCCGTCCTCCTCCTCCTCCTCCTCCTCCTCCAGCGGCGTGAGCGATTCGCGGGCGTCCGGCTCCGGCTCCGACTCCGGGGACCGCCGAAGGAGGCGGAGCGGGAGCGCCAAGCGCGGGGGCGTCACCGAGGAGCAGATCCTGGAGTACATGTCCAAGAAGGCGCAGAAGAAGGTGGGGGTTTCCGCTCGGCTGCCTTCCTGCCCTGCGCCTAGGGTTTCCGTTGCTAACTTGTTTGTCGATGGTGCTGCTTCTGCAGGCTGAGAAGGTGGCCAAGAAGATGAAGGCCAACGCGGTGTCGGGCTACTCCAACGATTCCAACCCTTTTGGCGATCCCAACCTCACAGAGAAGTATGCGCATTCGGCCCCTCCTCCGATAACATTACACATTGCATTGGTGATGCTTGCTTTACCAGTAGAAACTTGGGTTGGCACCTGTTTGCTTATATGCTCCTAACTTTGCTGTTACAACCGATAACATTACACATTTCTGCTCCTAACTTTGCTGTTACAAATGTTGTACTTCTTCATTTGTTTGCCGGTTGTCCTAATTATGTACAGTTTGTGGTCCACTTTCAGAGCAATCTATAGTGTTGCAAACTGAATTACTACTGCTTTGTCTTATGGATACAAATCTGAAAAGAATTTTATGCGAGCACAGATAAACCATCCACCTTTGATGATTTCTACAGTGGGAATGAGGCCTTGCTTATTTGTAAATAGCTTTGGAAGTCGATTAGTAGCCTAAGTATCTTGTGTGTATGCTTATATGCTTTATGGCATATTTCCTGTACCAACAATATAATATAAATGTGTGAGTATACCTTCTGTTGTCAAAGCAGAGAGTAGTTCCTTGTAATTTCAGTTTATCTTCTGGAGTGTCATTTCAGTTAATCTTCTGCTGATGCTACTTAGTATGTGCTCACATATTCATGCTGGAAAGATAATAATGTTGTTAGATTGCTTACTGTTCTTTCATTTCTGCATACGGCTTACTCTGTTTCCCCGCACTCTGCATATGCCCTGTTCCGAGGGAGTGCTTTTGTTTCATGCGCGATAAACTGGCCGTTGCTAACTTGTCTTTGGCGTCTTGTATGGAGCAGTAGCTGACAGCGACTGACTGTGTGGAGCAACAGTTTGTCTTGCTTCTGTCCTGCTATGGATGAATGCTTCTTGAATGCATCTTGTCTTTGGTTCATTTTGTAGTACAGTAGAATGGATGCATATGCTCTGTACGTGTTCATCTCTTCAAATTTGTGCAACAGCAGTTTGGAGCTTCCATTCTGCTATGGTGTCTTTGCTTAATTTGTACTACTATTAGAATGCAGACATTGCTTTGGTCCCAAATAATCTGTTGCTTGCTTCGGATAAGTTGACATGTTGTGCATATAATCTGTGTGAAGTTGTGAACAACAACAGATACAGAGCTGGCCTCTTTGTTTTTCACGGAGAGCCTGCTGCAGCTTTTCTGTTGCCATTGACTGAAATTGTCGGCCTCCCAATTCTTATCCAACCTGTTACTGCTCCTGGCAAACTGAATTGCTGGCCTCCCCTTGCTTGCTTCATCTCTCGCAGTTCTGTTAGATGCTCTACTTCTTAGTAGTGGGTGGGGGTCTTGTTGCTTGTCTCTGTCTGGATCCGGCATGTGCCAGCCTCATGATGCCAACATGTTTGTTGTAAAAACCTTATCAATGCTGAATCGTTCAAACATTAATATGCTTGCTAGACTAACCAATCTTATGGCTCAACTAATTGATGGCAGCCAAATTCCGCTAGTCTTGCCTTCATCTCCGAGGCAGGCAGGCGCATCGGACGATGCACTAGCCTCTCCGCCGCCTTTCCTTTTATTTAGAACGACGCTTCATCCCATCCGGCTGTTACGACAACGTTAGGCCAACATGCTCATGTTTCAGTTTACCCACTCCTAGCTAGCAAAGCAGATGTCTTGTTTCCTTCCTCTTTGATTTGTTTGAGTACTATCTGCACGTTAGTTTTTTCGTTGATTAGTTGGTATTTTCTGCTCATCTATGTTTGACATATATTTGTTCTATTTGAAGGTGCAGATTGTATAAGATGGGAAATGGACAACTCCAACCATTCCAAACCAGTTCAAGGGGCCATGGAAACAAAAGGTACACCATGAACTATCTCATGGCAATATGACTAGGTAGTCTATTTGCTTAGACAAGCAGCGATGTGTATTACAAGTTCTGAGCTGAGATTTCTGTGTATTCAGAATATCAAGAACCTGAACAACAAGGGCAAAGTGGAAGGCACCTCTGGTCGACAACCCAGGTAACCTGAGCTTACGCACTGCTATACTTTCTTTCGAACTTATTCTTTGAAAATTCAAAGCTTATGCAGTTTTGCTACAAGTACCATAATTTGCATTGAAGATATTGTATTCTGTTGCTGTATCATTGTTTAATAAAACCACAGCATGATGCTCACATGAGATATACACATGTTTCTGTGCTGTTTGATTCAAGCTTACTCTCGTTATAATGTATTCTATTGCTGTTTTGCTACAAGCTGTGTGTTGATTTGATAACAGGAGTTTCCTTGTCCTGGTCCTATACTGCATTTTGACTCCTATGTTTCTGTGCGCGTGTTTTTAATTGATGTTGTTTCGACTTTGAACTGCTTCTGCATATGGCCTATACTGCAATTGAGATTTAAATTTGTGGTTGTTCCTCTTTTACAGATGCTCAAGTGTGAAGTGTGAAGCAAGTGTGAAGCCGTGAAGTGTGAAGCCGTCAAGTTCTACTTAGTAAAGAGTAGCATATTGTAGCATATATGTGTTGTAAAGATTGTAATAGATTTATTTAGTGGTATATTTGATGAAATTTATGTGTTCTTTTTGATTATGTATGTGATCTGAAAACTTGTGAAATGGAAACTTGACCAATGGGTCCACTTATGAAAATAATCTGTCAAATTTGTACATTTCTGACATGTGGGACCAATTTGAGAGATGATCATGACAAGTGGGACCCATTTGACTAGTGGGACCAGCTTGAATATATAATGGCTGAAAATAGAAAAGCAATAAATAATAAAAGGCCATGGGCCAACAATAAAAAAGGCTACAACGTTGGGCTAGGCCCATGAAATCGACCAAAAATTGACACGAAAAAAAATATAGAAAGGCTGAATTAATGGGCTCGGCCCATGTAGAAAACCGAATTGGACCGGGCTGAATCTTGTGCCACATCAGCTTGCCACGCCGGATGCCTACATGGCTTGGGGAGGTTGCTAGTGACCAAAACGCCACAGTAGGAATATTTTGGTCGTAAACGTCTTTGACCATTCCAGAAGAAAGGTCGCTATAGTCAGTTTACGACGGCCAGCTTTTGAACTTCTGTTTTTGGTCACCAAAAGGTTGTAAATGGGAATTTGTGACCTTTCAGTGACCAATAGTGGTGGTCACAAGTTGACATATTTCTTGTAGTGGTCCGAGGCTGTGTGGCGACGACGCGAACGAAACGGGAGGCGCGTGGGCATGTTCGGAGCAGTTTTTTTACTCCAGCCAGCTACAGGAGAGTATATCTAGGAATAGAGGTGGTTGGAATAAAAGCTATCCTCCTCTAGAACTTTTGAGGGATTGGTTAGGTGTCAATTTGAGGAGGAAAACCGAATTTATGGTTAAGATGCTCTTAGGGCATTTCTAACCGCTCCCCTATCTGGCTATAAGGGAGTATAATTTTGTTTTACCTCCTCTATGTCGCACCTAGCCGGTCCCTTAAACCGGTTAGTGGAGTAAAAAACTTACTCCAACCCCTATCCCGCAAGTATACTTACTCCGGCTGGAGGTGGTCGAGTAAAATCTCCTGCCTCTCCTGGCTCCCCTTCGAACCTGAATTCGCTTTGGGCCCGTCATCTACCCTGTTGGGGATATAACCCCGCGGTGTGACCTGCCCAGGAGGGGCCGGGTTACACTGTTGGCGACTCATAAGTGGAAGCCTGAGTAGGCCCAAGAAGCCAAGACTTAAGAGCCTGGAGGCGGCTTACAAGGCAGGCCAGTTGAAGGCCCAAGACCGGGAGATGGCGCATAACCCGGAGGTGTGAGCCGCCCGTTGGCGACTTGCCTAGCAAGGCGAGTGTCGGTGTCAAAACCGGCGGATCTCGGGTAGGGGGTCCCGAACAGTGTGTCTAGGTGGATGGTAACAGGAGACAAGGGACACGATGTTTTACCCAGGTTCGGGCCCTCTTGATGGAGGTAAAACCCTACGTCCTGCTTGATTAATATTGATGATGTGTGTTACAAGAGTAGATCTACCACGAGATTAAGGAGGCTAAACCCTAGAAGCTAGCCTATGGTATGATTGTTGTTCGTCCTATGGACTAAAGCCATCCTGTTGATATAGACACCGGAGAGGGCTAGGGTTACACAGAGTCGGTTTCAATGGTAGGAAATCTACATATCCGTATTGCCAAGCTTGCCTTCCACGCCAAGGAAAGTCCCATCCAGACACGGGACGAAGTCTTCAATCTTGTATCTTCATAGTCTTGGAGTCCGGCCGATGATGATAGTTCGGCTATCCGGACACCCCCTAGTCCAGAACTCCCTCAGTAGCCCTTGAACCAGGCTTCAATGACGACGAGCCCGGCGCGCATGTTGTCTTCGGCATTGCAAGGCGGGTTCTTCCTTCGAATAATTTATAGAAGATTGTGAACACCAGGATAGTGTCCGGCTCTGCAAAATAAATTCCACATACCACCGTAGAGAGAATAATATTACACAAGTTCAATCTGCTGACGTATTTTGTGGCGTGACGTCACACCATTACCAAGCCTTTACTCGAATTGTTTTTATTGTTCCACCTCCGCGTGTTTAGCGAGGCGGTTTCCTTGGCACGTCTTGTCGAAGCAGAGATTGTGTTCCCCTTATTCCGGGATTCTCATCAATACGGACGAGGGTAACCCAACCGCGCCCATTGCCATGCTCCCTCCATCGAAGGCGGGTTCCAAACGGTCACGCGGACGGCTCTTGGTATTCTCCCTCTATATAATGAGACCAAGGCCCGTTCTTTTTCTTCAATCCTCTATCAAATCCGCCCCTCGCCCCTAGTTCCAGCACCCAGGGTTCGATATTTGGGTACCTTCGATCTTCGACAATGTCCGGCCCCGACCTACAAGGCCGGTGGATGCCCTCCTCCATCACGGAAGAGGACGTGCTAAAGCTAAGAGACGCCAGGTATTTAACCTACGAGATTTCGCATAGGCTGCCTGCCCGAGGGCAAGTTATTCCTACTCCCGAGCCTGGTGAGAGCGTCGTGTTTGTGTCTCACCTCCGTCGAGGTTTAGGCTTCCCGATGGATCCCTTCGTGAGGGGGCTCATGTTTTACTCTGGGCTGGAATTCCACGACCTGGCTCCGGAGTCTATCCTCCATATCTCATCATTCATTGTCGTCTGCGAAGCCTTCCTCCGCACTACCCCTCACTTCAGCTTGTGGCTCAAAACCTTCGACGTGGAGCCGAAGATGATCAAGGGGCGCCAGGCAGAGTGCGGCGGGGCGGTTATAAGCAAGAGGGCCGATGCTCCATGGCCCGAGGGCTCTTTTCAAGAGGAGCTCGGCGTGTGGCAACAGGAGTGGTTCTATATTACCGCTCCCAGGGGCAGCAGGCAGGGGCCGCCGCTCGTCTTCCGCTCGGGCCCTCCACAATAGTTGACGTCATGGGTCAACAAGGGGCGTGACTGGGGGCTGCCTAAAGACGTACCCCTTTTGCAGGACCGTATTCGAGGCCTCCAAGAAAGGGAGATCAATCTGGTCGCAGTAGTACAGGTTATGCTGATCCGGCGCCTACTGCCCTGCAAACGTCGCCCCCTTCGCCTGTGGGAATTTAATCCGGAGGGGCCACGAGCTCTTCAACACTTCATGGGTTTGACACCCATGGAGATGTACAAACTATTCTTCGGATCGCAAGAGATGCGTCCGGTCTTAACCGAGGATGCTGGCCTAAGCTGCAATCGCCCGGATACTCAAGTAAGTAGCCCTGTGTCCGGACACACTGTCCACTTATTTATCATGGGTTTGCCTTTTAACCAGCTATCCCTTGGACAGGAGTGGATAGTGCTAGCAAAACTGATATGGTGTCCGACCCCCCTCCCCGAGACCATGCAGGATCCCGTGCTAATTAAAATGTTGGAGGTTGCGCCCTCGGAGGAGAGCGAAGGGGGGCACAGGGGAACTACCACCTCTGCCAAGGAGGCTTTCAGTAAGGGAGGAGTCAAGAGTCCCTCCTTCCAGGGGGAGAAGAGGACAGCTTCCGGAGACCCGGAAGCCAAGGCCTCGAAGCGGGGAAAGAAATCTGCACCGGAAGGTCCTGTGCCGGGGAGAGTCCCGGCCACACTATCTCCTCAGAGGAATCAGCCCTCCAGCGAGCCGTAAGTAGAAAAGGGGGAATTTTGTAATAGTGGATACCCCTGCTTAATTTTTAAGGGTAACCGAAGTTTTCATCTTGTAGTTCGGATCTCAGCCTGTCTCAGCACAGCTCATCTTCGGGAGACCTTTGTCCGGAGATGATGGAGAGTGAAACGCCTCCATCTGCTGCCCCATCATGCGGGGCGGACGACCCTGAGGTGTCGTCGCGGAGGGTCTCCCCGAGTCCGGCTGGGCCAGAGAGTTCGGCACCCATTGGAATACGGCCGGTGGAGCTGCAGGATTTACTTAGGAGGGCGTCCATCTCGGAAGATCACCGCACATTAATGAGTACGGTTATTGAAAGGATCTCATCCGCCGAGAGCGGGTTGTGTGAGACCGTCGGAAGCTTGCTGACGGGATTTGAGGTACGCAAAAAATGACATACCGTTTGACAGTTTTGCACATGAAGTGCGCCCTGTATAGATAGTAGCCCCTGAGACTTGGTATGCTGTCGAAAGCGACAGCGTGCCGAGGATCATAATCTCAGTTATAGATTGTCGCCTTTCCTATGCAGGTGGCGGAATGTTCGGTGGCCAGCCGGACTGATGGAGTTGCCGAACTGAAGAGGCAACTCGACGTTGCGGATGCGGACATCTCGCTGGTTAATAAACGACTTGATGAGTCACAAGGTAAGTGGTTGCTCCGCGGTCGCCTAGTAAGGGAGCTGACGCCCAGTCCTTACAATTTGTATGCTTGATGCAGATGGTGCTGCTGCTGTGGAGGACCTTCGAGCAGAACTTGCTCGGGCCAAGGAGCAAACCAGAAAAAGCGAGGCGGCTGCCTCGAAGGCAGCGGAAGAGCTAGAAGCCGAGAAGGCTGCTCACTGCCGAAGCAGGGAGGAGATGGCCGGAATGGCCACGAAATTAAAAGTTGCTACCGACCGCCTGGAAGTTCTTGAAGGAGAACGCCAAGCGGAGCAAGAGGACCTGAAGAAGGCCGACGCCGAAGCCAAGGATGCCCGTAGTGCGATGCGGGCTATGAAGGAGGAACTGCGTCAGGTCAAAGACATTGTGGCTGGAAAGCCCTTTATGCTGCGTAGGAAGTTCACGGATCCGAAGTATGCTCAGCTGGGCCGATTGTACGGTGCGGAGGATCCTTATCTGGACTTGGCGGCGAGTGCGGCAGACGCAGTCGTGCAGTTTCGAAGCCAGGAGGATCATGAAATGGAAGAGATTTTCTAGTCTCAATTCCATAGTCCGAAGCGTCCACTTCCGTTGAGTGATCGGCTGGTTGAGTGGGCTGAGCTAAATAGATTGTCCGGACTAGCCATGACGGATGTGGTCGCTCATCTGTGGCCGAAAAGGCCCAAGCCGAAGAGTTATTTTGGCTTGTTGCAACAATTCCTTGGGGCGGTGCCGCATATTGGGGCGATGAAGCGGTCGGCATGCATAGAAGGTGCACGGATGGCTCTCGCCCGTGGCAAGACATACTGGGCGGAGATGGATGCCACCGCTGTTGCATCCCGGGGTTCGGACAAAAGCTGATTTCCCACCGAGCACTATTTTGAGGAAGTCCTACAGGGCGCTCGTATAATAGAGTCGCAGTGCTCGAAAGATGTTATGTTTGAATGACATGTATGATTTCTGAGATTATATTTATAATGCAATAACTTTTTATACTTGTGTGTTCAAGTATTGAACTATCTCCTGTGCGGCCGTATATGTATGAATAACCTGAAAGTTGCAGTCTTTGGCTTCAGCCCCCACGCACATGGTGCGGGGGTGTTTGCAAAAAGAAAAGCGCTTTTTCACACTTAATCCAACGTCTTGGTCCTTGTAGGGAGGTGATAGCATAGCAAACTAGGCAACCGGACTATAATGCTTTATTACTTTCACTTAGCTATAGGAGCTCGAATGTGGGGCTACTATATAGCCCCTAGCGGCACCGCTCCTCTCCGAACTTCGGGGTGCGTATGTGCCTGACCGGGAAGCGGTCCTTCATCAAAGCGGAGGAATTCTAAACATTCCAATGGTCGATCGAGTGGTTGACCAGTCTCTCGCTATATCATGACAGTTAGTTTTCGGCTTTCTCTACTGAGGCGCTCGCCCGGCCGAACCGGGGCACAATTGCAGTAGTTCTCTGTCACGCCCAATATGCGACCCTATCCAAAAGGAACTCGAAGGTCCCACCAAGGATAGACCCGCATATTGAAATGCTTTTGCAAGGTGGATATCATTACATCAGCATTACATAATAGATGGGGATACATACATAAGGCATACAATGCCACACGAATACAACATCATCATACATAAGAGCATCATCCGACTACGGATGAAACACAAACAAAAACTCAAACGACATCCACCCTGCTAGCCCAGGCTGCCGACCTGGAACCTATTCCCTGATTGAAGAAGAAGCAAAAGAATAACTCCAAGACAAGCAAACATCGCTCTCGCGTCATGATCATCGCATCAACCTGTACCTGCAACTGTTGTTGTAGTAATCTGTGAGCCACGAGGACTCAGCAATCCCATTACCATGGGTATCAAGACTAGCAAAGCTTAAAGGGAAAGGAAGGGGTAAAGTGGTGAGGCTGCAGCAGCGACTAAGCATATATGGTGGCTAACATACGCAAATAAGAGCGAGAAGAGAGCAAAAGGAACAGTCGTGAAGCTAGCAATGATCAAGAAGTGATCCTGAACTCCTACTTACGTCAAACATAACCCAAAGACCGTGTTCACTTCCCGGACTCCGCCGAAAAGAGACCATCACGGCTACACACACGGTTGATGCGTTTTAATTCGGATCTGGTGTCAAGTTATCTACAACCGGACATTAACAAATTCCCATCTGCCTATAACCGCAGGCACGGCTTTCGAAAGATTATACCCTGCAGGGGTGTCCCAACTTAGCCCATGATAAGCTCTCGCGATCAACGAAGGATATACCTTCTCCCAGGAAGACCCGATTAGACTCGGAATCCCGGTTTACAAGACATTTCGACAATGGTAAAACAAGACCAGCAAAGCCGCCCGATGCACCGACAAATCCCGATAGGAGCTACACATATCTCGTTCTCAGGGCAACACCGGATGAGACTAGCTACGAGTAAAACCAACCCTCAAGTTGCCCCAAGGTGGCCCCACAGGCAGCTCAGTTCGGACCAACACTTAGACAAGCACTGGCCCGGGAGGGCTAAAATAAAGATGACCCTTGGGTTGGCCGACCCAAGGGAAAGGTATAGGTGGTGGTGAGGCAAATGGTAAAACCAAGGTTGGGCCTTGCTGGAGGAGTTTTATTCAAAGCGAACTGTCAAGGGGGTCCCATAAATCACCCGACCGCGTAAGGAACGCAAAATCCGGGAACATAACACTGGTATGACGGAAACTAGGGCGGCAAGAGTGGAACAAAACACCAGGAAAAAGTCCAAGTCTTCCACCCTTTACCAAGTATATAGATGCATTAATAATATAAGAGATATTGTGATATCCCAACCAAAAATCATGTCCACCATGGAGAAATCTTCAACTTCACCTGCAACTAACAACGCTATAAGAGGGGCTGAGCAAAAGCGGTAACATAGCTAAACAACGGTTTGCATAGGAAAGGTGTCAAAGGTTAGAGGTTCATGGCAATATGGGAGGCTTGATGAGCAAAAGATAGGTAACGCAGCATAGAGATAGAACGAAGCAACTAGCATAGCAATGATAGTAGTGAGATCCAGGGTAGTGGTCATCTTGCCTGAAATCCTGCAAGGAAGAAGAACGAGTCCATGAAGAAGACGAACGGATGAAGATGAACCAACCGTAGACGAACGAATCCTCACGATCGCAACGGAAACAGGAACTATCGAGAAGAAGCACACAACATGGTAAACACACCACACATGAACAAGGCATGATGCACAAACAAGCATGATGCATGACCAATCTAGATGAGGGTACTCATGGCAAGAGATGATGCAAACAAGAGCAACACGTCAAGGCAAGTTTAAATGAGGCCGGGAACAACATATAACAATTCCGGTAAGTCCTCATATGCATATTTCGAATTTGGTCCAGATCTGAGTAAACCTTATGTTCAAGTTGTTAAACAGCAAGTTAAGATGCACCAAGATATTCTACACGAGATTCTAGTCAAGTTACATATAAAGTTCATTAGATTTGGAGCTACGGCCTAGAAGATATGAGCAAAATAAGTTAAACATGGCATTGATGCAAAATGCATACAAACATCAAGCAAACACCTCAAAACATGGGTGCAACATGATAATATGAAACTACATGCAAAATTAAGCAAGTTTCATATAGAGCACACTCAAAACGGAGCAACGGTTCAACACATGCACTCTATACAAGTTTAAAGGACAAGCTGTCCAAAACAGCAACTAGGCATATTGCAAGCATCAAAACAACAAGCTACAACACCCCAACATGATAACAAAAGGCATGGGCATGATGTACAGGTAAAGAATAACAAAACATGAACACTGAGCTATCTCCAAAAATCACTAGAACATGCTCAAATACACATGGTAAGATTGCAAGTAATAACAATTCAGACTTTGCAGAAAATAACATCAGGTTGCAATGTTTAGAGCTATCAAACAACATGTTACAGGAACTTATCATGGCAAACAAAGGCATGGCATGAAACTACTAAATGCATAGATCAAAAGTCCCTTAGTGACCATAAGCCAAGAAGGATCAGAAAATATGATGGCACCCACGTAAACATAGCAAGTTATTATTACAGATTCATACATGGCAGGAACAGAATTATGAAGGCATGTAGATGAGCTTGTGCAACTCCCTACAGAGCAAAACATGACATGGCAAGGCACCCAACAGTAAGAAGGCATGTTTGTGAAGCTAATCATGGAAAAAGCAAGGTCATAGGGTGCATGGATCACTAGCAACAATCATGGTAACAACTGAACTTAATGTTAACAGCAACATTATGAAGCAACTTTGGAGCAAGATATGAACAAGCTACAACAAGCTATAAATACTACCAGGGGCATGAATGGATAGAGGATGACATGTAGATCAAAACATGTTTATAGAACATCTCTAGATTATGCATAGAATGACTAGTAGCAACATGTTTATATAGCATCACGAAATAACAGATTCAGCTTAGCAAAACAGTAACATCATGTACCCTACTAAACAAGCTCGATACACTCACCACAAGTCATTGCATGACAAGATAAGCATAGCATCATCAAGAAGACATGTTGGTGAAACAAACCAAGGCAAGAACAAGTCCATAGCATGCAAGGATCAACTACAACAACCTTGTCCAAATTGAATAACATGTAAACAATCTGCCAGGAAATATTTTGAAGCAAAAGTAGAGCACGAAAATGACATGATAGACTACTCCATAATTGCAATGAAGGGCATGAATGGATAGACAATAACCATATGTTCAAAACACCCTTACTGAAGTATCTCAAAATATGCATGGATCTCTCTGTAGCATCAAGTTTACATGGCATCAAAATAACAGCAGAACAGGGACTAAAATCAGCAACATCACAATGCCTAGTTTGCATGCTTGTGCTACTCACCACATTAATCACAAAATTACATGTTAAGCACCTCTGTAAAGAAGAAATGGCATAGTTCAAAACACAAGTAGACATCAGCCTCATAGGATTCACACATCAATCATGGCAAAAATGACAAAAGAGCTCGTTCTGTTAACAGACAGCAAAAAACATCATGAAGCACTCTTACAATGATGATTCGGGCATCAAGATGAGCTCAAATGAATATGATGCAATGGAATGAAATGATGTACTCGTTGAGGCGAACAATTTGACATATTACACGCGCAAAACGGAGCTACGGATGCAGAGATATGGCATGACGAACATGGCATGAAAATTACTGCAGATTCGGGGACTTAGGCATTTTTACCTCCGGGAAAAGTCAACCCGGGACGGAGGCGTTCCGGGACGGAGGGATCCTGGATGGGGACGGCGTTTGGTTCCGGGGCTTGGTGGATCTGATCCAGGCCGGACCGGATCTGGCCGGAGGAGAGCTCCGGCGAGCTCTCCGGCAAGGCACGGTCGACGAGGGGCGCGGGGCCGACGAGGTGGAGGCGCGGAGGTGCGAGTTCGGCGATGGAGCGCCGGAGTTGGAGGGGGGCTGGCGGCGGCGACGTGGCGCGACGCGATTGGGCGCGGGCGGCGACGCGGCTGAGGTGGCGGCGCGTGATTCGCCGGGGTGAGGTGGAAGCTGGACATGTCCGGCCGGAGTGGACATGTCCGGTGGCGGCGGGGGGAGAGGCTAGGGTTCATCTACGCGAAAATTCGGGGGGGAGACACCTATTTATAGCTAGAGGGAGCTAGGAGAGTCCAAATGAGGAGCAGTTTTCGGCCACGCAATCGTGATCGAACTACCAAGAGCATGGAGAGGGTTTGGATGGGTTTTGGGCCAGTTTGGAAGGGTGTTGGGCTGCAAAGAGAGAGGGGGGTTTCGGGCTACGCGGTTAACCGTTGGAGTATCAAATGGACTCCAAATGGCACGAAACTTGACAGGCGGTCTACCGGTGGTATACCAAGGCCGCTTGGCAAACCTCGGTCCATTCCGAGAAAGTTTGACACCCGCTCACAACAGGAGAGAAAAGGGGAACGCCGGAGGGCATAGGAGTGCCGGATTGCAAAGCGGACAACGGGGAAAAGGCTCGGATGCATGAGACGAACACGTATGCAATACAATGCACATGATGACATGATAAAATGCAACACACAAGCAAATGACATGGCAAAGACGGCGAATAACTGGCGGACACCTGGCGCAACGCATCCGGGGCGTTAAAACACTCCTCCACTAACAAGAGATCTCGTCCCGAGATCTTAGGACCGAGACGGAAGGGGAAAAGGGATGAGGTGAAACAAGAATTCAAGAGAAGAAGCAAAGAATCGAGAGAATTCGAGAAGAAGAGGGGAACGACGAGAATGACGAGAATCGAAAGCTCACGCAATCAGATAGACTATGAAACCACTCCGGTTAGATCGAGATAAGAAACGAATAAGACTCAGAGGATTTATGCAGCACTCCGGGAAAAAATGGAATGAATAAAACACGAGCTTGAGGGGATGGAATGATACTTGATGAAGACATGACACAAAACCTCCGGAAAGAATTAAAAGAACTTAGAAGGAAGGATTGAATTGAAGTTGTTCAGAAAATCAACAACGAAAGAATAAGCTTGTTGTGGACTTATGGATAACATCTCAGAAATTATGAGGTGATAACCGACCACAAACGGAAATGATTGGATAGCTGAGAAGAACTAAGAAATGCAAAACTCCACTTCAAAAGAAAATGTAGAATTACTTGTGCTTCGAGACGCGAGAAGAAAAGATACTTGAACTCCACCAACAAAATCTTGATGAACTCTTGAAGAAAAGATTAAATCATGAAGAACCACCATGAAGTACTCCGGTAACAAAAGGATGATGAGATAGAATTGAAGGATGAAAGAATAAGATTAAAGCCTTGCGATGATTTAGATGGAGGTTCCGACGAAATGGCCGAGGAAATTGAACTCCGGAAAAGAAAAGATAAAAACACTTGGAACTAGAATTTATTCATCGCGAACAAACTCCGAAGGAAGGGATGACTCACTTGACCATGATGAAATGAGAGTAAGAATTATGTTATGCTTATCCTTCATCAAATTAAATTGATGACAAACAGTGGATTTGGCATACTACTTATTCTTCTTGAAAAAGGATTGAGAAGGCATAGCACAAAACTTGAGAAAGTCTTCATGAACCACCGGTAAGATTGGAAAGAACGAATGAATTAATATGATAAACAAGGAAAAATAATCTTGAACGAACCACCGTAAGGATTCGGAAATGACTGGCGAAAGAGAATGAATCACTGGGAAGAATTAGAAGAACCAATATGCTCGAGGGGATTTAGATGCACAAAGACAAATAGATCAAGAGCTGATTAAAGAACACTTGAACGAAGCACCGGAATAATGAAAAGCAGAGAGGTTGAGCCAACAATGAAAAGAATTTGAAAGCAATCTTGGGGAAGGCCTGTGGCTGATGAAATTCATATCATACTTACGTCACACTTGAAAAGTATTGAGAATAACTCCGTGGAATTAGAAGAGTCAGGTAAGATCCTGGAAAAAGACCTGTGGGTTAGGGCCCACTAACAGAAAACATCGTTGGAAAGGGATGATGAACAGATAGTGAATGAAATATGCCCTAGAGGCAATAATAAAGTTATTATTTATTTCCTTATTTCATGATAAATGTTTATTATTCATGCTAGAATTGTATTAACCGGAAACATAATACATGTGTGAATACATAGACAAACATAATGTCACTAGTATGCCTCTACTTGACTAGCTCGTTTATCAAAGATGGTTATGTTTCCTAGCCATGGACAAAAGAGTTCTCATTTGATTAATGGGATCACATAATTAGGAGAATGATGTGATTGACATGACCCATTCCGTTAGCCTAGCACTTGATCGTTTAGTATGTTGCTATTGCTTTCTTCATGACTTATACATGTTCCTATAACTATGAGAATTATGCAACTCCCGTTTACCGGAGGAACACTTTGGGTACTACCAAACGTCACAACGTAACTGGGTGATTATAAAGGAGTACTACAGGTGTCTCCAAAGGTACATGTTGAGTTGGCGTATTTCGAGATTAGGTTTTGTCACTCCGATTGTCGGAGAGGTATCTCTGGGCCCTCTCGGTAATGCACATCATTATAAGCCTTGCAAGCAATGTGACCAAATGAGTTGGTTACAGGATGATGCATTACGGAACGAGTAAAGAGACTTGCCGGTAACGAGATTGAACTAGGTATTGGATACCGACGATCAAATCTCGGGCAAGTAACATACCGATGACAAAGGGAACAACGTATGTTGTTATGCGGTTTGACCGATAAAGATCTTCGTAGAATATGTAGGAACTAGTATGGGCATCCAGGTCCCGCTATTGGTTATTGACCGAGAATGGTTCTAGGTCATGTCTACATAGTTCTCGAACCCATAGGGTCCGCACGCTTAACGTTACGATGACAGTTATATTATGAGTTTATGAGTTTTGATGTACCGAAGGAGTTCGGAGTCCCGGATGAGATTGGGGACATGACGAGGAGTCTCGAAATGGTCGAGACGTAAAGATCGATATATTGGACGACTATATTCGGAGTTCGGAAAGGTTCTGAGTGATTCGGGTATTTTTCGGAGTACCGGAGAGTTACGGGAATTCGCCGGGAGAAGTATTGGGCCTTATTGGGCCATACGGGAAAGAGAGAGGGGCTGCCTAGGGCAGGCCGTGCCCCCCCCCCCCCCCCAAGGCCTAGTCCGAATTGGACTAGGGGGAGGGGCCGCACCCCCTCCTTCCTTCCCTTCTCTCTTCCCTTTCCTTCTCTCCTACTCCTACTACATGGAAGGTCTCCTAGTTGGACTAGCAAAGGAGGGAGTCCTACTCCCTGTGGGAGTAGGACTCCTTCCTGGCGCGCCCTCCCTTGGCCGGCCGCCCCTCCCCCTTGCTCCTTTATATACGGGGGCAGGGGGCCACCCCATGACACACAAGTTGATCTACGGATCGTTCCTTAACCGTGTGCGGTGCCCCCCTCCACCATATTCCACCTCGGTCATATCGTCGCAGAGTTTAGGCGAAGCCCTGTGCCAGTAGAACATCATCATCGTCACCACGCCGTCGTGTTGATGGAACTCATCCCCGAAGCTTTGCTGGATCTGAGCCCGGGGATCGTCATCGAGCTGAACGTGTGCTGAACTCGGAGGTGCCGTACGTTCGGTACTTGGACCGGTCGGATCGTGAAGACGTACGACTACATCAACCGCGTTGTCATAACGCTTCCGCTTACGGTCTACGAGGGTACGTGGACGGACACTCTCCCCTCTCGTTGCTATGCCATCACCATGATCTTGCGTGTACGTAGGAAATATTTTGAAATTACTACGTTCCCCAACAGTGGCATCTGAGCCTAGGTTTTATGCGTTGATGTTATATGCACGAGTAGAACACAAGTGAGTTGTGGGCGATACAAGTCATACTGCTTACCAGCATGTCATACTTTGGTTCAGCGGCATTGTGAGATGAAGCGGCCCGGACCGACATTACGCGTACGCTTACGCGAGACTGGTTTCACCGCTACGAGCACTCGTTGCTTAAAGGTGACCGGCGGGTGTCTGTCTCTCTCACTTTAGTTGAACGGAGTGTGGCTACGACCGGTCCTTGCGAAGGTTAAAACATCACCAACTTGACAAACTATCGTTGTGGTTTTGATGCGTAGGTAAGAACGGTTCTTGCTAAGCCCGTAGCAGCCACGTAAAATTTGCAGCAACAAAGTAGAGGACGTCTAACTTGTTTTTGCAGGGCATGTTGTGATGTGATATGGTCAAGACGTGATGCTATATTTTATTGTATGAGATGATCATGTTTTGTAACCAAGTTATCGGCAACTAGCAGGAGCCATATGGTTGTCGCTTTATTGTTTGAAATGCAAACGCCCTGTAATTGCTTTACTTTATCACTAAGCGGTAGCGATAGTCGTAGAAGCAATAGATGGCGTAACGACAACGATGCTACGATGGAGATCAAGGTGTCGCGCCGGTGACGATGGTGATCACGACGGTGCTTCGAAGATGGAGATCACAAGCACAAGATGATGATGGCCATATCATATCACTTATATTGATTGCATGTGATGTTTATCCTTTATGCATCTTATCTTACTTTGATTGACGGTAGCATTTTAAGATGATCTCTCACTTAATAATCAAGAAGTGTTCTCCCTGAGTATGCACCGTTGCGAAAGTTCTTCGTGCTAAGACACCACGTGATGATCGGGTGTGATAGGCTCTATGTTCAAATACAACGGGTTCAAAATAGTTGCACACGCGGAATACTCAGGTCATACTTGACGAGCCTAGCATATACAGATATGGCCTCGGGACACGGAGACCGAAAGGTCGAGCGTGAATCATATAGTAGATATGATCAACATAATGATGTTCAGCATTGAAACTACTCCATCTCACGTGATGATCGGACATGGTTTAGTTGATTTGGATCACGTGATCACTTAGATGACTAGAGAGATGTCTGTCTAAGTGGGAGTTCTTAAGTAATATGATTAATTGAACTTGAATTTATCATGAACTTAGTCCTAGTAGTATTTTGCAAATTGTGTTATAGATCAATAGCTCGCGTTGTTGCTTCCCTATGTTTTTTGCTTCCCTATGTTTTTATATGTGTTCCTAGAGAAAACTATGTTGAAAATGTTAGTAGCAATGATGCAGACTTGGTCCGTGATCTGAGGTTTATCCTCATTGCTGCACAGAAGAATTATGTCTTTGATGCACCTCTAGGTGACAGACCTATTGCAGGAACAGATGTAGACGTTATGAACGTTTGGCTAGCTCAATATGATGACTACTTGATAGTTTAGTGCACCATGCTTAACGGCTTAGAATCGGGACTTCAAAGATGTTTTGAACGTCATGGACAATATGAGATGTTCCAGGAATTGAAGTTAATATTTCAAGCAAATACCCGAGTTGAGAGATATGAAGTCTCCAACAAGTTCTATTGCTAAAAGATGGAGGAGAATCGCTCAACTAGTGAGCATGTGCTCAGATTGTCTGAGTACTTCAATCGCTTGAATCAAGTGGGAGTTAATCTTCCAGATAAGATAGTGATTGACATAATTCTCTAGTCACCATCACCAAGTTAGTAGAACTTTGTGATGAACTTTAGTATGCAAGGGATGACAAAAACGATTCCGAGCTCTTCGTGATGTTAAAATCAACGAAGGTAGAAATCAAGAAGGAGCATCAAGTGTTGATGATTGACAAGACCACTAGTTTCAAGAAAAGGGCAAAGGGAAAGAAAGGGAACTTCAAGTAGAATGACAAGCAAGTTGTCAGTCCCGCGAAGAAGCCCAAAGCTGGACCAAAGCCTGAAACTGAGTGGTTATACTGCAAAGGAAATAGTCACTAGAAGCGGAAATGCCTTGAATATTTGGTGGATAAGAAGGATGGCAAAGTGAACAAGGGTATCTTTGATATACATGTTATTGATGTGTACCTTACTAGTGTTTATAGTAACCCCTGAGTATTTGATACTTGTTCGATTGCTAAGATTAGTAACTCGAAACAGGAGTTACAGAATAAACAGAAACTAGTTGAGGGTGATGTGACGATGTGTGTTGGAAGTGGTTCCAAAATTGATATGATCATCATCGCACACTCCCTATACTTTCGGGATTAGTGTTGAACCTAAATAAATGTTATTTGGTGTTTGCGTTGAGCATGAATATGATTTGATCATGTTTAATGCAATACGGTTATTCATTTTAAAGTCAGAGAATAATTGTTGTTCTGTTTACATGAATAAGACCTTCGATGGTCATACACCCAATGAACATAGTTTGTTGGATCTCGATCGTAGTGATACACATATTCATAATATTGATGCCAAAAGATGAAAAGTTAATAATGATAGTGCAACTTATTTGTGGCACTGCCGTTTGGGTCATATCGGTGTAAAGCGCATGAAGAAACTCCATAAAGATGGATTTTTGGAATCACTTGGTTATGAATCATTTGATGCTTGCGAACCGTGCCTTTTGGGCAAGATGACTAAAAACTCCGTTCTCCGGAACAATGGAACAAGCTACTGACTTGTTGGAAATAATACATATCGATGTATGCGATCCAATGAGTGTTGATGCTCGTGGCAAGTATCGTTATTTTCTGACCTTCACAAAATGATTTGAGCAGATATGGATATATCTACTTGATGAAACATAAGTCTGAAATAATTGAAAGGTTCAAAGAATTTCAGAGTGAAGTGGAAAAATCATCATAACAAGAAAATAAAGTTTCTACGATCTGATCGCGGAGAAGAATATTTGAGTTACGAGTTTGGTCTATAGTTAAAACAATGTGGAATAGTTTCACAGCTCACGCCACCTGGAACACCACAACGTTATGGTGTGTCCGAACGTCGTAACCGCACTTTATTGGATATGGTGCGATCTATGATGTCTCTTATCGGTTTACCACTATCGTTTTGGGGTTGTGCATTAGAGACAGTTGCATTCACGTTTAAAAGGGCACCATCTAAATCCGCTGAGACGACACCGTATGAACTATGGTTTAGCAGTAAACCTAAGCTGTCATTTCTTAAAGTTTGGAGTTGTGATGCTTATATGAAAAAAGTTTCAACCTGATAAGCTCAAACCCAAATCGGAGAAGTGTGTCTTCATAGAATACCAAAGTTAACTATTGGGTACACCTTCTATCACAGATCGGAAGGCAAGTTATTCATTGCTAAGAATGGATCCTTTCTAGAGAAGGAGTTTCTCTCGAAAGAAGTGAGTGGGAGGAAAGTAGAACTTGATGAGGTAACTGTACCTGCTCCCTTATTGGAAAGTAGTTCATCACAGAAATCTGTTCCTGTGACTACTACACCAATTAGTGAGGAAGTTAATGATGATGATCATGAAACTTCAAATTAAGTTACTACAGAACCTCGTAGGTCTTCCAGAGTAAGATCCGCACCAGAGTGGTACGGTAATCCTGTTCTGGAGGTCATGTTACTAGACCATGATGAACCTACGAACTATGAGGAAGCGATGATGAGCCCAGATTCCACGAAATGGCTTGAGGCCATAAAATCTGAGATATGATCCATGTATGAGAACAAAGTATGGACTTTGATTGACTTGCTCGATGATCAGCAAGCCATGTTAAATAAATGGATCTTCAAGAGGAAGACGGACATTGATAGTAGTGTTACTATCTACTAAGCTCGACTTGTTGCGAAATGTTTTCAACAAGTTCAAGGTGTTGAATACGATGAGATTTTCTCACTTGTATCGAAGCTTAAGTCTGTCTGAATCATGTTAGCAATTGCCACATTTTATGAAATCTGGCAAATGGATGTCAAAACTGCATTCCTTAATGTATTTATTAAAGAAGAGTTGTATATGATGCAACCAGAAAGTTTTTGTCAATCCTAAAGATGCTAACAAAGTGTGCAAGCTCCAGCAATCCATCAATGGACTGGTGCAAGCATCTCGGAGTTGGAATATACGCTTTGATGAGTTGATGAAAGCATATGGTTTTATACAGACTTTTGAAGAAGCCTGTATTTACAAGAAAGTGAGTGGGAGCTCTGTAGCATTTCTAATATTATATGTGGATGACATATTGTTAATTGGAAATGATATGGAAATTCTGGATAGCATGAAAGGATACTTGAATAAGAGTTTTTCAAATCAAGACCTCGGTGAAGCTGCTTACCCATTGAGCATCAAGATCTATATAGATAGATCAAGACGCTTGATAAGATTTTTCAATGAGCACATACCTTGATAAATTTTTGAAATAGTTCAAAATGGAACAGTCAAAGAAGGAGTTCTTGCCTGTGTTACAAGGTGTGAAGTTGAGTAAGACTCAAGACCCGACCATTGCAGAAAATAGAAAGAGAATGAAAAGTCATTCCCTATGCCTCAGTCATAGGTTCTATAAAGTATGCTATGCTGTGAACCAGACCTATTGTATACCTTGCTCTATGTTTGGCAAAGGAATACAATTTTGATCTAATAAGTAGATCACTGGACATGGGTCAAGAATATCCTTAGTGAGGACTAAGGAGACGTTTCTCGATTATGGAGGTGATAAAAGAGCCCGTGGTAAAAGTTACAACGATGCAAGCTTTTACACCAATCCAGATGACTCTAAGTCTCAATCTGGATACATATTGAAAGTGGGAGCAATTAGCTAAAGTAGCTCCGTGCAGAGCATTATGGACATAGAATATTTGCGAAATACATACGGCTCTGAATATAACAGACCCGTTGACTAAGCTTCTCTCACGAGCAAAACATGATCATACCTTAGTACTCTTTTGGGTGTTAATCACATTGTCAGGACCCCGATCCTAAGTCACACCGATCTAGCATGTAACACATCATATCACTTTGCGGCCTCACGCACGGTATTCCCACGGGTGCCACCTTACCTGGCCCAGGACCGTTTGCGCCTTTTGGCACACGTATATGATAATGCCGCTAGCATCCATATGACAAAGAACCCGGGCTGACATGGCTAGTCGTGAACCCAAAGTGGCACTAACTTACAGGGACAGGCATACATGACCCAACAACGAACGTGTCGGTCATCAGCGAGTGAATCCAGGCTGTAGCACTGGGCTAGCAGGACTCCCGTGAACTGGGCTGTAGCGGGCTAACAGGACTCTGGAATTCATCGCGTGACATTTCCCCGAGGGGACAGACACAGGAACGAAGAAGGACACATGCCGGCTAGCCTAAGTGTTCCGGAGCAGTAGCAAGCTACCATGGCTCAGTTGAAACACTAGGAGACATTTCCCGGTAATAGAGGCTATTAAGGATAAACAACTAGATAGTCAGATCCCACACATACCAAGCATTTCAATAACATACACACAATATGCTCGATATGGGCAAATACAACATGGCATCCCAACATGACTCTACGACTCAAGTATTTATTCAATAGGCTCCGAGGAGCGAGATATTACAAACATGGGTCTCATGACCCAGCATTCAGAGCACACAAGTCAAGCACAAGCGGAAGCTTAACATGTCTGAGTACAGACATCTACAAATGAAAAAGGCTGAGAAGCCTGACTATCTACCAGATCCTGCCGAGGGCACAAGATCGTAGCCGAGGTAACAAGCTAAACGTCGAAGTCCACGCGGTACTACTAGCGAGACTGAAGTCTCTCTGCAAAAACATAAATTAAGCAACGTGAGTACAAATGTACCCAGCAAGACTTACATCAGATCTAACTACATATGCATCATTATCAACAAGGGGATGGTGGGGTTTAACTGCAGCAAGCCAGCTTTGACTCGGTGGCTATCCTAAACTACGACTGCAAGTAACTCTTTTGAGGTGGCGCACACGAGTCCACATATTCACCATATCAATACACCACTATGGATCCGCTCCCGTCTCCCTACGAGAACGCCATCCATAGCACTCACGCTTATCTTGCGTATTTTAGAGTATCCACTTTCACTTGTCTATGAACTGTACAGGCAACCCAGAAGTCCTTTTCCACGGACACGGCTATTCGAATAGATAATGTTAACCCTGCAGGGGTGTACTTCTTCACACACACTCTCACCACTTACCGCCGTTTACACGACATGTACTTGGCAACCTTCAAGCGGAAGCCCAGCGAGGGTGTCGGCCACGACCTGACTAACCACACAAGTCTCTCGTCCAGGTTTATCGCCTATTCGGGTTCCATCCGCAAGGAGATCCGGCCGGGGTGTCGCTCACGGCCCCAAACGATGTGTGCAGGGTTCCCAAGCCCACCATCCGGGTGCCACTTGGTACACCAGGCCACTCTGCCTAGTCTGTCCCAAGCCCACCTGTACCGGGTGCCACTTGGTAGACTACTAACACTACCTACAAACACCAGAAACTAGTTGCAACTCCTGGACAGAGATCATGTTGATTAATAAGTCGAGAGGGGTCGAGTTACCGGAACCCAATGTGTGGTAGTAACTGTTGATGGATCACAAACACAGAACTCAGTTCCTGAGGATGGCTGCAATGAGACAACCCACCATGTACTCCTACATGGCCTCTCACCGCTACCTTTACCAAATCGTGTTCACACACTTAGCTCACACACAGTAGGACATGTTCACACGCCTCTGATTCATCCCCGATGAATCAGACCTGACTCAACTCTAAGCAGTAGCAGGCATGACAAACAAGCATGAATGAGTATGCACATCAGGGCTCAAACAACTCCTACTCATGCTAGTGGGTTTCATCTATTTACTGTGGCAATGACAGGTCATGCAGAGGATAAAGGGGTTCAGCTACCGCAGCAAGTAACAGATGAATCATTGTTGTCCTAATGCAGTAAAAGAGAGCAGGAGCGAGAGAGTGGGATTTTATCGGAATGAACAAGGGGGTTTTGCTTGCCTGGCACTTCTGAAGATAATATAGCTCTTCATCGGTGTCATCGATCTCATCGTGAGAACCACGTCTACGGAGAGGGAACAATTACCGGCAACAGAGAGGAAACACAATCAATGCAATGCACATTATGATGCATGATCATGACATGGCAACATGCTGGTGGTTTGAGCTAATGCAGCTAGCAACAAAGTTAAATGAAGTTGGTTTGAACCCTAAGTTCAAATCCAAACTCCATATGTGAAATTCAAATGCCATTTATATGATTTGTGCTAAACAGCAGCTATAAGTTGTTCTAACATGCATGAAAATAGTACAGATGGATAGATTGGATTTTTCTGATCATTTTTCATATATAATTTATTTCATTTGGAGTTACGGTTGAATTTCTATGATTTTTAGAAGTTTATACTATTTTCTAGAATTTCCTATATAAGAATAAATCCAGAAAATAAGTTACTGCGTCAGCACCACATAGATGTGACATCAGCAGGTCAACTGGGTCGGCCAGGTCAAACCTGACCTATGGGACCCATACGTCAGTGTCTCAGGCTGGTTTGGGTGTATGACAGGTGGGACCGGTCAATGTTGACTTGACCAAAGTCAAAGCTGACACGTGGGGTCCACCCGGATTAGTACTAATCTTAATAGAAAATTAGACTAACCTAATTATCCTCGGGGACCCACATGTCATTGACACAGGTAATAACTAAACATAATTAGCACCTAAAATAATGGTGCCACGTCAGCCACCGGCGTTTAGCCGCCGGCGACCAAATCCGCGGTGGAGGGAGTCGGGATTTCGCTGCAGGGCCCTATTTGGCGCGCGGGGAGCACCTACGTGGACCTGGGGGGCTGCCGGGTCGAGTGGTGGTGGTGTTTGGGCTCGGGGTGGTCGGAAAAGACGCCGGCGACGATGTTGGCGGCTGCCGGAGCTCGAGCGAGCTCGGGGTCGTCGCTAGGAGGCACGGCATGAGGTGGGGAGCGGTGCTGCGGGCTTCTGGGGACACGGCGAGTGCGGTGAAGCACTCGGTTGCGAGCTTGCGTGGTTGTGGTCACGGCTACGCCATGGCCGGCGGCGAGAAGCTCTCGGCCGCGGTGGGAGATGGGGCTAGGGGGCGAGAACGGAGGGGGCGAGCACAGGAGAAGCAGCAGGGGCTCACAGCGGATCCATTCGAGGCAGAGACGAGGCCGGCGGAGCGTCGGAGGCAGCGCAGGGTCGCCGGAGATCTGGGCAGCCGAAGGTAGAAGACGACGATGGCGGCGATGTTGTAGGACGCCTGAGGATGCGTGGCTCGTCTGGGATGATGCGGACGACGAGGCGGAGCCGATGAGCACGACGGTTGCTCGAGGGACGTCCGGTGAGCGCGGTGGCAGTGTGCAGCGGCGACGGAGGCGTTCGGGCGCGAGAGGGAGAAAGAGCAGAGAAGGGGGAAAGGGTCGGGAGAGAGTGAGAGAGAGCCAGGGGCTGCGTGGCGCTCCGTGACGTCGTCTAGGAGCACCGGGGAGGAGCCAGGCAGGCAGGGAGGGAGGAGCTGGAGGCCTCGGGCATGCTGGCGTCGACACGCCTCTGCCTACTGGCAGAGGTTGAAGACGACCGCTTCGCCCAGGTGGGCTGGGCCGGCCAGCTACATTGCTGGGCCGATCGGTGGGCGCCAGGTATGCTTCTGCCAGGTAAGTCCTTCTCTCTCTCTCTCTCTCTTCTATTTGTTTTAGTTTTCTATTTCTTCTGTAGCTGTTTGGGCTTTATTAAAAATACCAGGGCACTTCTAAAAATCCTGAAAATAATTGTGGGCACCTTCTGAAATATATGCAACAGCCCACATTTAGTTTCAGAATTATTTGAGCATTTAAATTATTTATAGCATTCGAATGCCCAAATTCAAATACTTATGAGTTAATTCAAAAATCCATAAATGGCCAAGAAATATGCTCATCATTTTTGGCAGAGGTTTTCACCTTTATCAAAAATCATGAACATTTCCAAAGGCATTTTGGGTTCATTGAAAATATTTTTATTGAACCTAGTTGAATTCAATTGGTGCTAGGGTTTCAACAATCCCCATTTCAGGTTTAAAAGAAATTTAAACATGATGCAACACATGACTAACTAGCCCAGAGCAAACCAGAACTAGGGATGTGACAACTCACCCCCACTAAACAAGAATCTCGACCCGAGATTCAAGCGTAGGGTAAGACGAAGGGGAAACGCATACTAGTATAATCTTCACGATCCAGTGTGTACTTCATAAGAGTGTTGATTTGATCCTCATCTTTGTCTCGACGTCTTGCTTTGAGAACTCCAGCTAACATGACAAGGAGAGAAGAAGGAGACTCTAGAAGGATCGATCTTCTCGAAGATCGAACAACTCGGGATTAACTCACAGAATGAGACATAACAATATCTCTCGAACTGAGACACGAAGCACACATCTAGAGGGATGGAGTGGAACAGATGACGAGGGTTCACTAGGTAGACAACAATTCCACACCTAAGAAGGTGGTGATCGGTTGTCAACGTAGCGAGGAGTTAAGTTGGCATGACACCATAACGATGCACCTTAGGGAAGGTGACTCGTAGAAGTATCCCCTTAAGTGGCAAAAAGAATTACCTTTGACTTAGGGATCATCGAGATTCTTCATACCAGCCTAAGGCAATTCTCGAGCGATCGTTTGGAAGGGGTCGATAGAATGGCATGCTTGGATTAGAATGGATCATGTGGATTACCTTGTCGAAAACAACACAAGGGATGATTTTAGTAACTTAGGAGAAGGTCAATAGTAGAGAGTGAGTCCACTTTTTCAGAAGTTATAGCATAACCGAGGAAACTAAGAGCAAGCCCAGTTAGTGCCGATGATAACACCTAGCGCTTGTGCGTGCTTTTAAGAACTTGAGCACTTCCATATTCATCAAGGTATTACCAATATCTGTGTCAAGGATCCTGGCAACACAATGTACTACCATAATGAATGCCGGTAAAAGATGTAGATGCAAAGGAAGATACCACCTTCTCAGATTTCACCTCGGCGGGGCCAAGGGGACAAAATCTGGATGATCGACCGAGAGACATTTAGCACTCCGCTTCTAATGTTCTCCTTGATGTGCTAGCGTAACCCATTTGTTAAACTGGTTTGATATCTAGGACATCAAGTAAAGGTCGGACTTCGGGAATAGAAAAATCATAAGGAATAACTACGGAAGTAAATCCTACGAAATCCTTATGGGGAGGTGGCTAACTTCCTCAAACAAGATACTACAATAATAGGTCTTCCGGCTGGGTGTGTTGGCCACGACATCCACTTTACCGGTTATCGAGAGACCAATATTATAGTTCTTGGGAGATGTTCCAACCATCATATCTGCCTGAGATTCAGATCTGGTTGGTGTCAGGATATTCCAGACAACATGTCTAGAAAAGAAAGGTTGCAACACAAGTCGACGAGATGACATTGCAAGATTCTCGGGAGATGAACTACGATAGCAAGCTCTAAAACATGAGCTGGTTCTGCTACAAACCTGTGAACACGCTGTCCAAGACAAGCATGCCCAAGTAGTAGTCTTATAATGAAACACTACCGAGTTCTGGTTGGGAAACCATCATTGCGGATAACGAAGTCCTTGCAGAAGGCATGCTCTTAAGAAGGAACTTCTTCTCCTTGAACAAATCAATCAGTGGCTTGGTGTGCTAGGGACACATATAGAATGGAGGTAGCGAGCCTATCAAACCATAGCATACTTCGCACATGCATGACTGACTTGAGATGATTCCAGAGGAGGCAACATTGACTTTCTTAAATTCACGGCGGCAACTTGCATCAAATGCACATGAATTAGGGAAGGTCACTTCTTTCATCCGAACATATGCTTCATGCACGGGACATGAAGATAATGCTTATAAAAGTTTCCAACATTAGGTTGATGTTCAACATGAATCATGGGGGAGACAAAATGCTGCTGATGGGCTCAACAGTAACTCATCGGAATTTCCATATCACTGGACTTCCGCCATCATGTGAACACAGTGATAGTATTGGTCAGACCAAAAGATGTAATGGTGTATGCTCGAGGGATCAACCACGAGTAAGACAGCATTACGAATATCGTTGGTTCTAACTTGATTTGACGATAGCCCATACTCAAATCGAAGTTTTTTATAAGACAATAGGTTCAACAACTGATCACAGGGACCAATCGATGAGAATACCATCTTTCTTCAACACACATACAAGATATCCCTTAAAATGAGCTAAGCTAGGCAAGCTTTCATCTTCCAACTCTCCAAGTTGTTGTTTAGCTTACCCAACTAGCTCAGGGTATCCAACATAGAATCTTGGAGAATGGGTGGTTTGGAGGAAAACCAACATGATCACGAACTCAACATAGCGGTCAGGTGAAACCTGGTCATACTTCCGAGAAGATATTCGGAAAATCACGAACCATCAATACGTTATTAAGCTCGGGAACAATCTTGCTTCTAAGGGCAAGACGATATGAACAATGAGCGAGGATTTGACCAAATCCTAACTCATCAATCGAAGGGTGCACCGAAATAAGGACTAGGAAGTACGATCAGTCTTAGAATGATGATTCAAGAACCAACACGCTAAGAATGAAATTATTGTCCTTTAACTACCAAGCAACAAGGTTGCTAGGAGTATTGATTTCACACATCATGATTCACTTGTCAACATTCCAGTTGCAACAACACGGGAACCGAGAAATGAATAATGATGGAGAGAGTATCACTGTATCAAGAGTTCATAGAATGGTGTGCAATTCCCATGATATTCTTAATATAAAGATGGTAATACTTCAGGGTAGAACAGTACAAAAGCTGGATTAGCATTTTGATCTGCGGAGTACAACTACTTTGACCCAATCCTAGATATGGATGAGGTATCGGAGTTTGTTTCTCCTAGTCATTCTGAACTAGAACGGCTTGACGGACCACAAGAATAACGAGCATCGGTGAACACGAATGCACGACATCAACTTGACTATCAACTCATAGACAAGGATCGAAATACAACTACAGAGGGACAACTCAAAGGAACATATATATTTCTGAGTTGTGGATGCATCGCTTAGTATGTCGAACAAATTCAACATATTTCTTCCGGATAACCCATGCTGAAGAGGAAGGACTAGCAGATTCACAACTATGAATGGAGGACTCATCAAGAGCACTCTGGTTGTGATCTTTTGGTTCCACGAAGAACTTCTGCCAAAATGGTTCATAGTATTTGGAAGAAGGAAATACCACGGACCTCGAGGACTAATGCAAAGGTTACTAATAACCTAAAGGAACGAGCAAACACTATCAACATGAAGTAAGTACGGTGAATCTCGGGTTCAAAACCCAGGAATAGAATACCTACTACTAAGTGGCATCACGAAATGCTTTCGAGAATAAAGGCCAGAATCATCACACTGGGAACACAAAACATGACTAGCTTGCTAGGTGATCCCCTAAGATACCTAGGGTCATAATAATAATTCCAATATAAATGTCGCGGCAATGAAGCACCTCAACACACTAGTTAGTGTGGTTGATCTGGCACAAAGGAACTTCGGAATGGTAGGAAGGAATTTGCAAATGCTTTAGACTATTTAGAAACCTGGGATGACTCGGACAGCATAACGACTGTAATGCTCAAAATGATTTGAGACATCCTACAAAATGGTGGCATAACCACTCGATCATCACAATATCAAGATTCCGAGGCCAACTATGAATACACGGGAGTAGTAGGAACCGGACTGAAGCTTAGAACCATCAATCCTACAAGTCTACGGATTAGTAACACATGATCCTAATAGAAAGAAGAGAAAGCCTAGTTCCTTAACCCCGTAGGAAAGATAAGATGACTCAGATCAGAAGGCATAAGGTATAAGGAGTAAAAAGAGCCTTATGTTCCATCCCACAATCAATTCCCTTATATAACTAAAGCATTTCTAGACTCAACATCGACCAGTTTGGCTTGGTAATCCTACAGGCAGTCAGGCTCTGACACCAAAGCTGTCAGGACCCCGATCCTAAGTCACACCGATCTAGCATGTAACACATCATATCACTTTGCGGCCTCACGCACGGTATTCCCACGGGTGCCACCTTACCTGGCCCGGGACCGTTTGCGCCTTTTGGCACACATATATGATAATGCCGCTAGCATCCATATGACAAAGAACCCGGGCTGACATGGCTAGTCGTGAACCCAAAGTGGCACTAACTTACAGGGACAGGCATACATGACCCAACAATGAACGTGTCGGTCATCAGCGAGTGAATCCAGGCTGTAGCACTGGGCTAGCAGGACTCCGGTGAACCGGGCTGTAGCGGGCTAACAGGACTCCGGAATTCATCGCGTGACATTTCCCCGAAGGGACAGACACAGGAACGAAGAAGGACACATGCCGGCCAGCCTAAGTGTTCCGGAGCAGTAGCAAGCTACCATGGCTCAGTGGAAACACTAGGAGACATTTCCCGGTAAGAGAGGCTACTAAGGATAAACAACTAGATAGTCAGATCCCACACATACCAAGCATTTCAATAACATACACACAATATGCTCGATATGTGCAAATACAACATGGCATCACAACATGACTCTACGACTCAAGTATTTATTCAATAGGCTCCGAGGAGCGAGATATTACAAACATGGGTCTCATGACCCAACATTCAGAGCATACAAGTCAAGCACAAGCGGAAGCTTAACATGTCTGAGTACAGACATCTACAAATGAAAAAGGCTGAGAAGCCTGACTATCTACCAGATCCTGCCGAGGGCACAAGATCGTAGCTGAGGTAACAAGCTAAACGTCGAAGTCCACGCGGTACTACTAGCGAGACTGAAGTCTCTCTGCAAAAACATAAATTAAGCAACGTGAGTACAAATGTACCCAGCAAGACTTACATCAGATCTAACTACATATGCATCATTATCAACAAAGGGGATGGTGGGGTTTACTGCAGCAAGCCAGCTTTGACTCGGTGGCTATCCTAAACTACGACTGCAAGTAACTCTTTTGAGGTGGCGCACACGAGTCCACATATTCACCATATCAATACACCACTATGGATCCGCTCCCGTCTCCCTACGAGAACGCCATCCATAGCACTCACGCTTATCTTGCGTATTTTAGAGTATCCACTTTCACTTGTCTATGAACTGTACAGGCAACCCAGAAGTCCTTTACCGCGGACACGGCTATTCGAATAGATAATGTTAACCCTGCAGGGGTGTACTTCTTCACACACGCTCTCACCACTTACCGCCGTTTACACGACATGTACTCGGCAACCTTCAAGCGGAAGCCCAGCGAGGGTGTCGGCCACGACCTGACTAACCACACAAGTCTCTCGTCCAGGTTTATCGCCTATTCGGGTTCCATCCGCAAGGAGATCCGGCCGGGGTGTCGCTCACGGCCCCAAACGATGTGTGCAGGGTTCCCAAGCCCACCATCCGGGTGCCACTTGGTACACCAGGCCACTGTGCCTAGTCTGTCCCAAGCCCACCTGTACCGGGTGCCACTTGGTAGACTACTAACACTACCTACAAACACCAGAAACTAGTTGCAACTCCTGGACAGAGATCATGTTGATTAATAAGTCGAGAGGGGTCGAGTTACCGGAACCCAATGTGTGGTAGTAACTGTTCATGGATCACAAACACAGAACTCAGTTCCTGAGGACGGCTGCAATGAGACAACCCACCATGTACTCCTACATGGCCTCTCACCGCTACCTTTACCAAATCGTGTTCACACACTTAGCTCACACACAGTAAGACATGTTCACACGCCTCTGATTCATCCCCGATGAATTAGACCTGACTCAACTCTAAGCAGTAGCAGGCATGACAAACAAGCATGAATGAGTAGGCACATCAGGGCTCAAACAACTCCTACTCATGCTAGTGGGTTTCATCTATTTACTGTGGCAATGACAGGTCATGCAGAGGATAAAGGGGTTCAACTACCGCAGCAAGTAACAGATGAATCACTGTTGTCCTAATGCAGTAAAAGAGAGCAGGAGCGAGAGAGTGGGATTTTATCGGAATGAACAAGGGGGTTTTGCTTGCCTGGCACTTCTGAAGATAATATAGCTCTTCTCGGTGTCATCGATCTCATTGTCGGAACCACGTCTACGGAGAGGGAACAATTACCGGCAACAGAGAGGAAACACAATCAATGCAATGCACATTATGATGCATGATCATGACATGGCAACATGCTGGTGTTTTGAGCTAATGCAGCTAGCAACAAAGTTAAATGAAGTTGGTTTGAACCCTAAGTTCAAATCCAAACTCCATATGTGAAATTCAAATGCCATTTATATGATTTGTGCTAAACAGCAGCTATAATTTGTTCTAACATGCATGAAAATAGTACAGATGGATAGATTGGATTTTTCTGATCATTTTTCATATATAATTTATTTCATTTGGAGTTACGGTTGAATTTCTATGATTTTTAGAAGTTTATACTATTTTATGGAATTTCCTATATAAGAATAAATCCAAAAAATAAGTTACTGCGTCAGCACGACATAGATGTGACGTCAGCGGGTCAACTGGGTCGGCCAGGTCAAACCTGACCTGTGGGACCCATACGTCAGTATCTCAGGCTGGTTTGGGTGTATGACAGGTGGGATCGGTCAATGTTGACTTGACCAAAGTCAAAGCTGACACGTGGGGTCCACCCGGATTAGTACTAATCTTAACAGAAAATTAGACTAACCTAATTATCCTCGGGGACCCACATGTCATTGACACAGGTAATACCTAAACATAATTAGCACCTAAAATAATGGTGCCACGTCAGCCACCGGCGTTTAGCCGCCGGCGACCAAATCCGCGGCGAAGGGAGTCGGGATTTCGCTGCAGGGCCCTATTTGGCGCGCGGGGAGCACCTACGTGGAGCTGGGGGGCTGCCGCGTCGAGTGGTGGTGGTGTTTGGGCTCGGGGTGGTCGGAAAAGACGCCGGCGACGATGTTGGCGGCTGCCGGAGCTCGAGCGAGCTCGGGGTCGTCGCTAGGAGGCACGACAGGAGGTGGGGAGCGGTGCTGCGGGCTTCTGGGGACACGGCGAGTGCGGTGAAGCACTCGGTTGCGAGCTTGCACGGTTGTGGTCACGGCTACGCCATGGCCAACGGCGAGAAGCTCTCGGCCGCAGTGGGAGATGGGGCTAGGGGGCGAGAACGGAGGGGGCGAGCACAGGAGAAGCAGCAGGGGCTCACAGCGGATCCATTCGAGGCGGAGACGAGGTCGGGGGAGCGTTGGAGGCAGCGCAGGGTCGCCGGAGATCTGGGCGGCCGAAGGTAGAAGACGACGATGGCGGCGATGTTGCAGGACGCCTGAGGATGCGTGGCTCGTCTGGGATGATGCGGACGATGAGGCGGAGCCGATGAGCACGACGGTTCCTCGAGGGACGTCCGGTGAGCGCGGTGGCAGTGTGCGGCAGCGACGGAGGCGTTCGGGCGCGAGAGGGAGAAAGAGCAGAGAAGGGGGAAAGGGTCGGGAGAGAGTGAGAGAGAGCCAGGGGCTGCGTGGCGCTCCGTGACGTCGTCTAGGAGCACCGGGGAGGAGCCAGGCAGGCAGGGAGGGAGGAGCTGGAGGCCTCAGGCGCGCTGGCATCGACACGCCTCTGCCTACTGGCAGAGGTTGAAGACGACCGCTTCGCCCAGGTGGGCTGGGCCGGCCAGCTGCAGTGCTGGGCCGGTCGGTGGGCGCCAGGTAAGCTTCTGCCAGGTAAGTCCTTCTCTCTCTCTCTCTCTTTTATTTGTTTTAGTTTTCTATTTCTTCTGTAGCTGTTTGGGCTTTATTAAAAATACCAGGGCACTTCTAAAAATCCTGAAAATAATTGTGGGCACCTTCTGAAATATATGCAACAGCCCACATTTAGTTTCAGAATTATTTGAGCATTTAAATTATTTATAGCATTCGAATGCCCAAATTCAAATACTTATGAGTTAATTCAAAAATCCATAAATGGCCAAGAAATATGCTCATCATTTTTGGCAGAGGTTTTCACCTTTATCAAAAATCATGAACATTTCCAAAGGCATTTTGGGTTCATTGAAAATATTTTTATTGAACCTAGTTGAATTCAATTGGTGCTAGGGTTTCAACAATCCCCATTTCAGGTTTAAAAGAAATTTAAACATGATGCAACACATGACTAACTAGCCCAGAGCAAACCAGAACTAGGGATGTGACATACATAGCGATGTGAACTAGATTATTGACTCTAGTAAACCCTTTGGGTGTTAATCACATAGCGATGTGAACTAGATTATTGACTCTAGTAAACCCTTTGGGTGTTGATCACATGATGATGTGAACTATGGGTATTAATCACTTGCAGATGTGAATATTGGTGTTAAATCACATAGCAATGTGAACTAGATTATTGACTCTAGTGCAAGTGGGAGACTGAAGGAAATATGCCCTAGAGGCAATAATAAAGTTATTATTTATTTCCTTATTTCATGATAAATGTTTATTATTCATGCTAGAATTGAATTAACCGGAAACATAATACATGTGTGAATACATAGACAAACATAATGTCACTAGTATGCCTCTACTTGACTAGCTCGTTTATCAAAGATGGTTATGTTTCCTAGCCATGGACAAAAGAGTTGTCATTTGATTAATGGGATCACATCAATAGGAGAATGATGTGATTGACATGACCCATTCCGTTAGCCTAGCACTTGATCGTTTAGTATGTTGCTATTGCTTTCTTCATGACTTATACATGTTCCTGTAACTATGAGAATTATGCAACTCCCATTTACCTGAGGAACACTTTGGGTACTACCAAACGTCACAACGTAACTGGGTGATTATAAAGGAGTACTACAGGTGTCTCCAAAGGTACATGTTGAGTTGGCGTATTTCGAGATTAGGTTTTGTCACTCCGATTGTCGGAGAGGTATCTCTGGGCCCTCTCGGTAATGCACATCATTATAAGCCTTGCAAGCAATGTGACCAAATGAGTTGGTTACGGGATGATGCATTACGGAACGAGTAAAGAGACTTGCAGGTAACGAGATTGAACTAGGTATTGGATACCGACGATCAAATCTCGGGCAAGTAACATACCGATGACAAAGGGAACAACGTATGTTGTTATGCGGTTTGACCGATAAAGATCTTCGTAGAATATGTAGGAACCAGTATGGGCATCCAGGTCCCGCTATTGGTTATTGACCGAGAATGGTTCTAGGTCATGTCTACATAGTTCTCGAACCCGTAGGGTCCGCACACTTAACGTTACGATGACAGTTATATTATGAGTTTATGAGTTTTGATGTACCGAAGGAGTTCGGAGTCCCGGATGAGATCGAGGACATGACGAGGAGTCTCTAAATGGTCGAGACATAAAGGTCGATATATTGGACGACTATATTCGGAGTTCGGAAAGGTTCCGAGTGATTCGGGTATTTTTCGGAGTACCGGAGAGTTACGGGAATTCGCCGGGAGAAGTATTGGGCCTTATTGGGCCATACGGGAAAGAGAGAGGGGCTGCCTAGGGCAGGCCGCGCGCCTCCCCCCAAGGCCTAGTCCGAATTGGACTAGGGGGAGGGGCCGCACCCCCTCCTTCCTTCCCTTCTCTCTTCCCTTTCCTTCTCTCCTACTCCTACTACATGGAAGGTCTCCTAGTTGGACTAGGAAAGGAGGGAGTCCTACTCCCGGTGGGAGTAGGACTCCTCCCTGGCGCGCCCTCCCTTTGCCGGCCGCCCCCTCCCCCTTGCTCCTTTATATACGGGGGCAGGGGGGCACCCCATGACACACAAGTTGATCTACGGATCGTTCCTTAATCGTGTGCAGTGCCCCCCTCCACCATATTCCACCTCGGTCATATCGTCGCGGAGTTTAGGCGAAGCCCTGCACCGGTAGAACATCATCATCGTCACCACGCCGTCGTGTTGATGGAACTCATCCCCAAATCTTTGCTGGATCGGAGCCCGGGGATCGTCATCTAGCTGAATGTGTGCTGAACTCGGAGGTGCCGTACGTTCGGTACTTGGATCGGTCGGATCGTGAAGACATACGACTACATCAACCGCGTTGTCATAACGCTTCGGCTTACGGTCTACGAGGGTACGTGGACGGACACTCTCCCCTCTCGTTGTTATGCCATCACCATGATCTTGCGTGTACGTAGGAATTTTTTTGAAATTACTACGTTCCCCAATAGACAGATGATGCACCATAACAATTGAAATATTTGAATGAGGTGAAAACCTCGAATTAATTCAAATACAGACAAATCTCCTGATATGTCTTGAGCACTCCGGAAGGATAAACTAGCAAAGCTTAAAGGGAAAGGAAGGGGTAAAGTGGTGAGGCTGCAGCAGCGACTAAGCATATATGGTGGCTAACATACGCAAATAAGAGCGAGAAGAGAGCAAAAGGAACGGTCGTGAAGCTAGCAATGATCAAGAAGTGATCCTGAACTCCTACTTACGTCAAACATAACCCAAAGACCGTGTTCACTTCCCGGACTCCGCCGAAAAGAGACCATCACGGCTACACACACAGTTGATGCGTTTTAATTCGGATCTGGTGTCAAGTTATCTACAACCGGACATTAACAAATTCCCATCTGCCTATAACCGTAGGCACGGCTTTCAAAAGATTATACCCTGCAGGTGTGTCCCAACTTAGCCCATGATAAGCTCTCGTGATCAACGAAGGATATACCTTCTCCCAGGAAGACCCGATCAGACTCAGAATCCCGGTTTACAAGACATTTCGACAATGGTAAAACAAGACCAGCAAAGCCGCCCGATGCACCGACAAATCCCGATAGGAGCTGCACATATCTCGTTCTCAGGGCAACACCGGATGAGACTAGCTACGAGTAAAACCAACCCTCAAGTTGCCCGGAGGTGGCCCCGCAGGCAGCTCAGTTTGGACCAACACTTAGACAAGCACTGGCCCGGGGGGGCTAAAATAAAGATGACCCTTGGGTTGGCCGACCCAAGGGAAAGGTATAGGTGGTGGTGAGGCAAATGGTAAAACCAAGGTTGGGCCTTGCTGGAGGAGTTTTATTCAAAGCGAACTGTCAAGGGAGTCCCATAAATCACCTGACCGTGTAAGGAACGCAAAATCCGGGAACATAACACCGGTATGACGGAAACTAGGGTGGCAAGAGTGGAACAAAACACCAGGCAAAAGTCCAAGTCTTCCACCCTTTACCAAGTATATAGATGCATTAATAATATAAGAGATATTGTGATATCCCAACCAAAAATCATGTCCAACATGGAGAAATCTTCAACTTCACCTACAACTAACAATGCTATAAGAGGGGCTGAGCAAAAGCGGTAACATAGCTAAACAACGGTTTGCATAGGAAAGGTGTCAAAGGTTAGACGTACATGGCAATATGGGAGGCTTGATGAGCAAAAGATAGGTAACGCGGCATAGCGATAGAACGAAGCAACTAGCATAGCAATGATAGTAGTAAGATCCAGGGTAGCGGTCATCTTGCCTGAAATCCCGCAAGGAAGAAGAACGAGTCCATGAAGAAGACGAACGGATGAAGCCGAACCAACCATAGACGAACGAATCCTCACGATCGCAACGGAAATAGGAACTATCGAGAAGAAGCACACAACATGGTAAACACACCACACATGAACAAGGCATGATGCACAAACAAGCATGATGCATGACCAATCTAGATGAGGCTACTCATGGCAAGAGATGATGTAAACAAGAGCAACACGTCAAGGCAAGTTTAAATGAGGCCGGGAACAACATATAACAATTCCGGTAAGTCCTCATATGCATATTTCGAAATTGGTCCAGATCTGAATAAACCTTATGTTCAAGTTGTTAAACAGCAAGTTAAGATGCACCAAGATGATCTACACGAGATTCTAGTCAAGTTACATATAAAGTTCATTAGATTTGGAGTTACGGCCTAGAAGATATGAGCAAAACAAGTTAAACATGGCATTGATGCAAAATGCATACAAACATCAAGCAAACACCTCAAAACATGGATGCAACATGATAATATGAAACTAGATGCAAAATCAAGCAAGTTTCATATAGAGCACATTCAAAACGGAGCAACGGTTCAACACATGCACTCTATACAAGTTTAAAGGACAAGCTGTCCAAAACAGCAACTAGGCATATTGCAAGCATCAAAACAACAAGCTACAGCACCCCAACATGATAACAAAAGGCATGGGCATGATGTACAGGTAAATCATAACAAAACATGAACACTGAGCTATCTCCAGAAATTACTAGAACATGCTCAAATACACATGGTAAGATTGCAAGTAATAACAATTCAGACTTTGCAAAAAATAACATCGGGTTGCAATGTTTAGAGCTATCAAACAACATGTTACAGGAACTTATCATGGCAAAGAAAGGCATGGCATGAAACTATTAAATGCATAGATGAAAAGTCCCTTAGTGACCATAAGCCAAAAAGGATCAGAAAATATGATGGCACCCACGTAAACATAGCAAGTTATTATTACAGATTCATACATGGCAGGAACAGAATTATGAAGGCATGTAGATGAGCTTGTGCAACTCCCTACAGAGCAAAACATGACATGGCAAGGCACCCAACAGTAAGAAGGCATGTTTTTGAAGCTAAGCATGGCAAAAGCAAGGTCATAGGGTGCATGGATCACTAGCAACAATCATGGTAACAACTGAACTTAATGTTAACAGGATGACAGCAACATTATGAAGCAAATTTGGAGCAAGATATGAACAAGCTACAACAAGCTATAAATGCTACCAGGGGCATGAATAGATAGAGGATGACATGTAGATCAAAACATGTTTGTACAACATCTCTAGATTATGCATAGAATGACTAGTAGCAACATGTTTATATAGCATCACGAAATAACAGATTCAGCTTAGCAAAATAGTAACAGCATGTACCCTACTAAACAAGCTCGATACACTCACCACAAGTCATTGCATGACAAGATAATCATAACATCATCAAGAAGACATGTTGGTGAAACAAACCAACGCAAGAACAAGTCCATAGCATGCAAGGATCAACTACAACAACCTTGTCCAAATTGAATAACATGTAAACAATCTGCCAAGAAACATTTTGAAGCAAAAGTAGAGCACGAAAATGACATGCTAGACTACTCCATAATTGCAACAATGGGCATGAATGGATAGACAATAACCATATGTTCAAAACACCCTTACTGAAGTATCTCAAAATATGCATGGATCTCTCTGTAGCATCAAGTTTACATGGCATCAAAATAACAGCAGAACTGGGACTAAAATCAGCAACATCACGATGCCTAGTTTGCATGCTTGTGCTAGTCACCACATTGATCACAAAAATACATGGTAAGCACCTCTGTAAAGAAGACATGGCATAGTTCAAAACACAAGTAGACATCAACCTCATAGGATGCACACATCAATCATGGCAAAAATGACAAAAGAGCTCGTTTTGTTAACAGACAGCAGAAAACATCATGAAGCACTCTTACAACGATGATTCAAGCATCAAGATGAGCTCAAATGAATATGATGCAATGGAATGAAATTATGTACTCGTTGAGGCGAACAATTTGACATATTACATGCGCAAAATGGAGCTACGGATGCAGAGATACGGCATGACGAACATGGCATGAAAATTACTGCAGATTCGGGGACTTGGGCATTTTTACCTCCGGGAAAAGTCAACCCGGGACGGAGGCGTTCCGGGACGGAGGGATCCGGGATGGGGACGGCGTTTGGTTCTGGGGCTTGGTGGATCTGATCCAGGCCGGACCGGATCTGGTCGGAGGAGAGCTCCGGCGAGCTCTCCGGTGAGGCACGGTCAACGAGGGGCGCGGGGCCGGCGAGGTGGAGGCGCGAGTTCGGCGATGGGGCGCCGGAGTTGGAGGGGGGCTGGCGGCGGCGACGTGGCGCGATGCGATTGGGCGCGGGCGGCGGCGCGGCTGAGGTGGCGGCGCGTGATTCGCCAGGGTGAGGTGGAAGTTCGACATGTCCGGTCGGAGTGGACATGTCCGGTGGCGGCGGGGGAAGAGGCTAGGGTTCATCTGCGCGAAAAATCGGGGGGAGACACCTATTTATAGCTAGAGGGAGCTAGGAGAGTCCAAATGAGGAGCGGTTTTCGGCCACGTAATCGTGATCGAACGACCGAGAGCATGGAGGGGGTTTGGATGGGTTTTGAGCCAGTTTGGAAGGGTGTTGGGCTGCAAAGAAAGAAGGGGGTTTCGGGCTACGTGGTTAACCGTTTGAGTATCAAACGGACTCCAAATGGCACCAAACTTGACAGGCGGTCTACCGGTGGTATACCAAGGCCGCTTGGCAAACCTCGGTCCATTCCGAGAAAGTTTGACGCCCGCTCACAACAGGAGAGAAAAGGGGAACGCCGGAGGGCATAGGAGTGCCGGATTGCAAAACGGACAACGGGGAAAAGGCTCGAATGCATGAGACGAACACGTATGCAATACAATGCACATGATGACATGATAAAATGCAACACACAAGCAAATGACATGGCAAAGACGGCGAATAACTGGCGGACACCTGGCGCAACGCATCCGGGGCGTTACATTCTCCTCGTGCCGCGTTAGCCGATGATGCGGAACGTAAGGCAGCAAAACACAGGAGCCGGGCAAACCCAACATTTGACCAAAGACATGATTCGGAGCTGATGCATATAAGGCCTAACTCGAGATGCCGAACACTCCCTGAGGTGTTCGGTCTTTATGATACCGGGTAGAACAATGCCCTAAGCCCCTAGTGTCCAGGTTCAGGCGGGAACTTCTGACGCGGCCGATGCCAAAACGCCAGCCTCCTCCTCGGTTATGGTTTGAAACCGGGGGATGTGTATCAACAAGAGACAGTAAGAAAGGTTGACGTGCTGCAGAAGTATTAACCGGCTACTTGGAGGCCCACTCATCAAGGCCATGCTGCCCTTCTAGTTCTTCAAAAAAATAAAAAAAACCATGCTGCCCTTCTGCCCCTCAAAAAAAATAATCCATACTGCCCTTCATAATTAACGCATAATATTCAAATGATGTAAAGTGTTTCCTTTCAATGATCTACCATGTAGATCTACATATATGCTCCACAAAATCATTGAATAGTTGCACATGCGCTTGTTTATCTTAAAGTTTGCCCTTCATAATTAACGCATAATATTCAAATGATGTAAAGTGTTTCCTTTTAATGATCTACCGTGTAGATCTGCATATATGCTCCACAAAATCATTGAATAGTTGCATGTGCGCTTGTTTATCTTAAAGTTGTCACAACAACATGCTTTGCATCTTGTCCCGGGAGGCGGACATATACTCCGGACTACTTAAAATCATGTGGGAAAGCTGCCCCTTCGCTCTCGTCGTCGACAATCATATTGTTCAAGATTACACAATGGGTCATCACTTCCACCGGTGTCTCCGGATACTACTCATTGCCGCTCCACGAACAATATCTCAACGAGTTTGGAGCACTTTAAATGCTTTCTCCATATCCTTCGTAACACCTTCTTGTATTTGTGCAAAGAGACGTCGTTTGTTACCTTGGGGATGGGTATAGTCTTCACAAATTCTGCCCACTGAGGAAATATTATCATTGGCAAGGTCGTATCCCATGGTGTAGTCATGCACATTGACAGTATAGTTGCATGTCGAAGCATCCCATCAAAAAGTCTCTTGAACAACCGTCACTGCTTTAAATATGATGGTGACCTCTTTGATGTGACCTTAGTACTGCTCGCGCAAACATTTCAGTCAATTTTCTACTGTCAATGCATGCAACCAAATGAACCGAGCATACATGGAAAAATCTCTTATTGCATCAATTGCTAATAACTTGTATTTGTCCTCGGCAGTTGATTCTCTCAAGTACTCTAATTCAAACACTGATGCATTGATTAGAGCATATCTAACTGGTCCCACAATATTTAGAGGAGTTAACTGTCGAGTATCATTTAGAAAGGTATATTTGCTCCTATATAAGAAGTGTGGTTTCTAACCGAATCCCTAAACTTCCTAAAATTTACATTTGGTTCACACATTTCGTCGAATACTTCTTATGCATCTCCGCAACGAGCGGCGATGATTATGACCACGCCAGGAGGAGCAGCGCCAGCGCCGGCGAGGAGGACGCATCATCAGCAACCACAGGACGTCCGCCCATGTCCCTCTTCTTCCCCGTCGTTGGCTTCTCTGCGCTGGAGGCAACGCTTGTTGCCTCCTCTACATCGCTTTTGTTCGCTATACATCTCAAGCTCCGACCAACATATACATCTCAAGCTCCGACCAACTCACTATCGACCTCCCCAAGATGAGCCATGTCTCTTCACGCCTCTCCAGCTTTGTTTCCCGTGGTCCCACTTGACTTTGTACATGGCTGCCATAGTTGGAGCTTCGAAGCTCGACAGACCGGCGCCTCGCCTGCTCCTGTCCTGTATGAGCCCCATGCACACACTATGGCAGCCTTGCGCCCCCATAGCACGTGCAAAGCTCCTGCAACCCCTCGTTGCACACGCTCGCGACGATGCTGTTCCGGTCGGCCGTCGTGGCCAAGTTGGGCTTGGCCTCGCACGCCCTTGGTTGCACCCTCACACTCCTACAACAACGCCCAAGTGTTCTCCACACCACTCACACTACCCTCATCGTAGATGCACGCACGCTCCACATGCATGTCGGCGAGCTGCCGTGGAGCTTCCATGCCTGCGTGCACGGAGCTTGGAGCTACTTGAGGGCAGCCGGAGAGTGGCGATAAGCCGTGGCGACGAGTTCAACACACCGGGCGCGTGTATGGGCGCGTGTCAGGTGTGCAAGGCACGTCAAGTCCGCGGCGAGTCGAGTGTGTGCGTGCGTGTAGGCGTGCGTGTGGTGCATGGGCGTGTCCATGCAGGAGTACACCGCACGGGTGTGTGTGTAGACTAGGTCATTAGGCGATCCGGGCACAGCGAGAGCGCCAGGTCGTGCGGGCTAGACGCGGGGCGCGCGCGCTGAGCGCGTCGCGGGGCGCGCAGAGCTGGCCGATCAGAGCGCGGGTGTGGGCAGGAGCGAGTGGGTCGGAGCCCAGCGTTGCCCGGGTATAAAGGCAGCTGCGGTGATCGTTGTAATGGCGTGGTGTTGTGCTGAGTACGTGCTCAGGAAGTGGCATCCGTGTGCCGGAAAATCCACCGTGTCCCCGTGTCCTTCTTCTTCCTATGATCTTCTTCTTTGTTGGTTCGTGCCACGGCGTCAGAGAGAGCTAGGAGGAGCGAGGCGAGGGACTGGCGGTTCCAACAGTTGGCATCAAAGCCACGGTCTGGTCAGGGCGCGCCGGCGATGTCCATCGTCCCGTACGCCGATGGAATAGGCGGATCGCTGCCGCAGGCGGTGCCGCAGCTCACCGGCGAGAATTACACGGCGTGGGCGATCAAGATGGAGGCAAACCTCGACGCGGCCGGGCTGTGGGAGGCGGTAGTCGTGCCGGAGGACGCGGCGGCGGCCATGATCGCCAAGAAGGATAAGCCGGCAAGGGCATACCTACTCGGCGCGCTCGCGGAGAACCTGCTGCTGCAGGTGGCTGCGAAGAAGACCGCCGCGAAGGTGTGGGCTGCTCTGAAGGCACGGTTCGTCGGCGCGGACCGTGTGCGGGCGGCACGGCTGGGCACCTTGCGCGGGGAGTTCGAGCTCCTACGCATGGCGGACGCCGAGACACTGGACGACTTCGCTGGCAGGCTCGGTGGGATGGCGGCGCGCTACGCGGCGTTGGGCTCGACCCTGGAGGACGCCGCCCTCGTCAAGAAGCTGCTCGACTCGGTGCCGAACCGCCTGTACCCGGCGGTGGCCGGGATCGAACAGTTCTGTGACATCGACGTCATGGCGTTTGAGGACGCGCTGGGGCGGATGAAAGCCTTCGACGAGAGGCTGCGACGGCGCGGGCAGGACGGAGGTAACCACGGCGGCGAGCAGCTGATGTTTACCGCAGCACAGTGGCGGGCGCACGAGCAGCGTCGGGGCCGCAGACGCAGAGAGGACGACGACGACGAGGCGCGTAGCGAGGCGTCGGGCTTTGGCGGGAACCGGCGCGGCCGCTGCTACAAGTGCGATGACCGTGGGCACTTCAAGCGCGAGTGCCCGCAGTGGAAGAAGGTGCCGGCACCGGAGCGTGCACTGCTGGTCGACGGTGACGTCGAGGACGGCGGGCTGCTCTGACCCGCGGCTTAGGGCACGAGTGTTGGGTGCAATAAGCCGCGGCGACGAGTTCAACACACCGGGCGCGTGTATGGGCACGCGTCAGGTGTGCAGGGCACGTCGGGTCCGCGGCGAGTCGAGTGTGTGCGTGCGTGTAGGCGTGCGTGCGGTGCATGGGCGTGTCCATGCAGGAGTACACCGCACGGGTGTGTGTGTAGACTAGGTCATTAGGCGATCCGGACGCAGCGGGAGCGCCAGGTCGTGCGGGCTAGACGCGGGGACTTTTTCTGGTCCCTTAAACAGGTTAGTGGAGTAAAAAAATTTACTCCAACCCCTACGACAAGGCCTGCGGACCAAGGGGGATGGTGGCAACCCTCCCTCTCTCTCTAACCTATATATACTAGGGGATTTGTGCTCTTAATATACAAGTTTTGGTGCCTCCTCTAGTTCTTCTATTTATAGTTTTAGTTGGTCCTAGTTGACTAATTAGAGCTAGGCTAATCCTCTTGTTCTCACAATTAGAAGGCTCGTGTGGTTCTAATCTCCCCCCTAACTCTCCGGTGATGATTAGCTCTGGACGGCGAAGTGCTGCCGGATAGTGAAGGTTGCACGCTTGCAACCAAGTAGAGAGGTCGTGCTTTCGGTCTTCGGTTTGAGGGATTGTTCGTGGGTGATACGAGGGATCGTTCATCGATGGTTTGAGTCCTCCAAGTACGATCTACACCGACACGTTCTTCTTCCGCTGCAACTCGGTGAAGGTAATGATCGTGATCCCAACCTGTTATGCACCTTCATATTGATCTTGGTAGGCGCGGATTTTTTGTTTTCTACTACGTTTCCCAACAAGCAGCTCGCCAGGGACAGACGGTGCCAGCCTCAGGCGTGGGATGAGCAGCTCGCCGGGGACGAGCGGCAGAGCAGCTCTTTAGCCCGATGCACTGCATTCTCCTTGTCGCTACAATGGTTTGTCGCCTTCTCTCGTCCTCCCCATCAAGAACTCACTGGGCGGCACCATCCACCGCAACTATGACCCGCTCCTCCGGCACTGGCTCCTTGTCCACCACTGCCTGCTCGCCCTCCCGGGGGTCCGCCGGGAGTTGCTGGCCCGAGTCATCTCGCACCCGCAGGCGTTGGCGTAGTGTGAGCAAACGCTGACACGCATGGGCCTCAACATGGCGCGTGAGGCCTTCGAAGACACGACCGGCGCCGCAGAGCACATCGCCGCGCACGGCCTTCAGACATGGCCGCCATCATATCCATGCGCACCATGGAGCCCTACATGTCCATGGCCAACGTGTGTGCCCAGATCCTCGCCGATGTCATGTAGGATATCGATGATACGTCTTCAACGTATCTATAATTTTGATTGTTCCATGCTATTATAGTATCAATCTTGGATGTTTTATATACATTTACAAGCAACTTTATATTATTTTTTGGGACTAACCTACTAACTTGGTGCCCAGTGCCGGTTGCTATTTTTTGCTTGTTTTTTACTTTGCATAATATCAGTATCAAACAAAGTCCAAATGCCATGAAACTTTTTGGAGATTTTTTTGGCAATAAGAGACCCTGGAAGCTTTGAGAGGGGACGAGAAGATGGAGCAGTAGTCTACAAGGCACCAGGGTGCGCCCAGGTGGGTAGGGTGCGCCCTGGTACCTTGTGGGCCCCACATATCTCGGTTTGACCTAACTTCGCCTCTATAAATTCTCAAAAAAGGAAACCAGCAGGGGAGTCCATGAAATACTTTTTTTGCCTCCACAAGCCTCTTTTCTCGAGAGATCCCATCCGAGGACTTTTTCTGGAACTCCGCCAAATGGGGATTCAATCATGGAGGGGCTCTACATTAACCTTGCCGCCCTTCCGATGATGTGTGAGTAGTTTGCCACAGACCTACGGGTCCATAGTTAGTAGCTAGATGACTTCTTCTCTCTCGATGTTCTTCAATATAATGTTCTCCTTGATGTTCTTGGAGTTCTATCCGATGTAAAAAAAATTACGTTGTGTTTGTTGGAATCCGATGAATTATAAGTTTATGATCAGATTTATCCATGAATATCGTTTGAGTTTTCTTTGAACTCTTTTATGCATGATTGTTATAGCTTTGTATTTATTCTATGATCTATTGATTTGGTTTGACCAACTAGATTGATTTATCTTGGAATGGGTAGAGGTGCTTTGTAATGGGTTCGATCTTGTGGTGATCAATCCCACTGACAGAAGGGGACATGACACATATGTATCGTTTTTATTAAGGATAAAAAGATGATGTTTATTAGTGCATGAGTTTATCTTGTCTACATCATGCCATATTGCTTAAGGCATTACTCTATTCTTTATCAACTTAATGTTGTATAGCGGTCAATGTTGAAGGAAATATGCCCTAGAGGCAATAATAAAGTTGTTATTTATATTTTCTTATATCATGATAAATGTTTTGTTGGAAATATGCCCTAGAGGAAATAATAAAATGATTATTATTATATTTCCTTGTTCATGATAATTGTCTATTATTCATGCTATAATTGTGTTATCCGAAAATCGTAATACATGTGTGAATACATAGACCACAACATGTCCCTAGTGAGCCTCTAGTTGACTAGCTCGTTGATCAACAGATAGTCATGGTTTCCTGACTATGGACATTGGATGTCATTGATAACGGGATCACATCATTAGGAGAATGATGTGATGGACAAGACCCAATCCTAAGCATAGCACAAGATCATGTAGTTCGTTTGCTAGAGCTTTTCCAATGTCAAGTATCATTTACTTAGACCATGAGATCGTGTAACTCCCGGATACCGTAGGAGTGCTTTGGGTGTACCAAACGTCACAACGTAACTGGGTGACTATAAAGGTATACTGCAGGTATCCCCGAAAGTGTCTGTTGGGTTGACACGGATCGAGACTGGGATTTGTCACTCCGTATGACGGAGAGGTATCTCTGGGCCCACTCGGTAATGCATCATCATAATGAGCTCAATGTGACCAAGTGGTTGGTCACGGGATCATGCATTACGGTACGAGTAAAGTGACTTGCCGGTTACGAGATTGAACGAGGTATTGGGATACCGACGATCGAATCTTGGGCAAGTAACGTACCGATTGACGAAGGGAATTGTATACGGGATTACTTGAATCCTCGACATCGTGGTTCATTCGATGAGATCATCATGGAACATGTGGGAGCCAACATGGGTATCCAGATCCCGTTATTGGTTATTGGTCGTAGAGCTGTCTTGGTCATGTCTGCGTGATTCCCGAACCCGTAGGGTCTACACACTTAAGGTTCGGTGACGCTAGGGTTGTAGAGATATTAGTATGCGGTAACCCGAAAGTTGTTCGAAGTCGCGGATGAGATCCCGGACGTCACGAGGAGTTCCAGAATGGTCCGGAGGTAAAGATTTGTATATAGGAAGTCCAGTTTCGGCCACCGAGAAAGTTTCGGGGGTCACCGGTATTGTACCGGGACCACCGGAAGGGTCCCGGGGGTCCACCGGGTAGGGCCACCTATCCCGGAGGGCCCCATGGGCTGAAGTGGGAAGGGAACAAGCCCCTGGCGCCTCCCACTCCCCCCGTAACACTTCTCCCTCTCGCTGAGCTTGGCGAAGCCCTACCGAGATCCCCGCTACTTCCACCACCACGCCGTCGTGCTGCTGGATCTCCATCAACCTCTCCTTCCCCCTTGCTGGATCAAGAAGGAGGAGACGTCTCTCCCAACTGTACGTGTGTTGAACGCGGAGGTGCCGTCCGTTTGGCACTAGGATCTTCAGTGATTTGGATCACGACGAGTACGACTCCATCAACGTCGTTCTCTTGAACGCTTCCGCTCGCGATCTACAAGGGTATGTAGATGCACTCCTATCTCTTGTTGCTAGATGACTCCATAGATTGATCTTGGTGAAGCATAGATTTTTTTTATTTTCTGCAAGTTCCCCAACAGTGGCATCATGAGCTAGGTCTATGCGTAGTTTCTATGCACGGGTAGAACACAATTTTGTTGTGGGCGTAGATGTTGTCAATTTACTTGCCACTACTAGTCTTATCTTGTTTCGGCGGCATCGTGGGATGAAGCGGCCCGGACCGACCTTACACATACGCTTACGTGAGACAGGTTCCACCGACTCACATGCACTAGTTGCATAAGGTGGCTAGCGGGTGTCTGTCTCTCCCACTTTAGTCGGATTGGATTCGATGTAAAGGGTCCTTATGAAGGGTAAATAGAAATTGGCATATCACGTTGTGGTTTTGATGTAGGTAAGAAACGTTCTTGCTAGAACCCTATTGCAGCCACGTAAAAACATGCAATAACAATTAGAGGACGTCTAACTTGTTTTTGCAGCATATGCCTTGTGATGTGATATGGCCAAAAGGATGTGATGAATGATATATATGTGATGTATGAGATTAATCATGTTCTTGTAATAGGAATCACGACTTGCATGTCGATGAGTATGACAACCGGCAGGAGCCATGGGAGTTGTCTTAATTATTGTATGACCTGCGTGTCATTGAATAAACGCCATGTAATTACTTTACTTTATTGCTAAACCGTTAGCCATAGTAGTAGAAGTAATCGTTGGCGTGACAACTTCTTGAAGACACGATGATGGAGATCATGATGATGGAGATCATGGTGTGATGCCGGTGACGATGATGATCATGGCGCCCCGAAGATGGAGATCAAAAGGAGCAAAATGATATTGGCCATATCATGTCACTATTTGATTGCATGTGATGTTTATCATGTTTTTGCATCTTATTTGCTTAGAATGACGGTAGTAAATAAGATGATCCCTCATAATAATTTCAAGAAAGTGTTCCCCCTAACTATGCGCTGTTGCGAAAGTTCGTTGTTTCGAAGCACCATGTGATGATCGGGTGTGATAGATTCTAACGTTCACATACAACGGGTGTAAGACAGATTTACACATGCAAAATACTTAGGTTGACTTGACGAGCCTAGCATGTACAGACATGGCCTCGGAACACAAGAGACCGAAAGGTCGAACATGAGTCGTATAGAAGATACGATCAACATGAAGATGTTCACCGATGATGACTAGTCCGTCTCACGTGATGATCGGACACGACCTAGTTGACTCGGATCATGGATCACTTAGATGACTAGAGGGATGTCTATCTGAGTGGGAGTTCATTAAATAATTTGATTAGATGAACTTAATTATCATGAACTTAGTCTAAAACCTTTGCAATATGTCTTGTAGATCAAATGGCCCACGCTAATGTTGCCCTCAACTTCAACGCGTTCCTAGAGAAAACCAAGCTGAAAGACGATGGCAGCAACTATACGGACTGGGTCCGAAACTTGAGGATCATCCTCATAGCTGCCAAAAGAGCATATGTCCTAAATGCACCGCTAGGTGAAGCACCCGTTTTCCCAGCAACTCAAGACGTTATGAACGCCTGGCAGTCGCGTGTTGATGACTACTCCCTCGTTCAGTGCGGCATGCTTTACAGCTTAGAGACAGGGCTCCAAAAGCGTTTTGAGCAACACGGAGCATATGAGATGTTCGAAGAGCTGAAAATGGTTTTCCAAGATCATGCCCAGGTCGAGAGATATGAAGTCTCCGACAAGTTCTACAGTTGTAAGATGGAGGAAAATAGTTCTGTCAGTGAGCACATACTCAAAATGTCTGGGTTGCACAACCGCTTGTCCCAGCTGGACATTAACCTCCAAGATGAGGCGGTCATTGACAGAATCCTTCAGTCGCTCCCACCTAGCTACAAGAGCTTTTTGATGAACTACAATATGCAGGGGATGGTGAAAACTATTCCTGAGGTATTTTCAATGCTGAAATCAGCGGAGGTGGAAATCAAAAAGGAACATCAAGTGTTGATGGTCAATAAAACCACTAGTTTCAAGAAAGGCAAGGGTAAAAAGAACTTCAAGAAGGACGATAAGGGAGTTGCCGCGCCCGGTAAGCCAGTTTCCGGGAAGTAGCCAAAGCATGGACCCCAACCTGAGACTGAGTGCTTTTATTGCAAGGGAAGCGGACACTGGAAGCGGAACTGCCCCAAGTACTTAGCGGACAAGAAGGCCGGCAACACCAAAGGTTTATGTGATATACATGTAATTGATGTGTACCTTAGCAGTACTTGTAGTAACTCCTGGGTATTTGATACCGGTGTGGTTGCTCATATTTGTAACTCAAAACAGGAGCTACGGAATAAGCGGAGACTGGCGAAGGACGAGGTGTCGATGCGCGTCGAGAATGATTCCAAGGTCGATGTGATCGCCGTCGGCACGCTACCTCTACATTTACCTACGGGATTAGTTTTAAACCTCAATAATTGTTATTTAGTGCCAGCTTTGAGCATGAACATTGTATCTGGATCTCATTTAATACGAGATGGCTACTCATTGAAATCCGAGAAAAATGGTTATTCTATTTATATGAGAGATATGTTTTATGGTCATGCCCCGCTGGTCAATGGTTTATTCTTAATGAATCTCAAACGTGATGTTACACACATTCATAGTGTAAATACCAAAAGATGTAAGGTTGATAACGATAGTCCCACATACTTGTGGCACTGCCGCCATGGTCACATTGGTGTCACACGCATGAAGAAGCTCCATGCTGATGGACTTTTGGAGTCTCTTAATTACGAATCATTTGACACATGCGAACCATGCCTCATGGGCAAAATGACCAAGACTCTGTTCTCCGGAACAATGGAGCGAGCAACCAACTTATTGGAAATCATACATACTGATGTGTGCGGTCCAATGAGCGTTGAGGCTCGCGGAGGCTATCATTATGTTCTCACTCTCACTGATGACAAGTAGATATGGGTATGTCTACTTGATGAAACACAAGTCTGAGACCTTTGAAAAGTTCAAGGAATTTCAGAATGAGGTAGAGAATCAACGTGACCGAAAAATAAAGTTCTTGCGATCAGATCATGGAGGTGAATATTTAAGCCATGAATTTGGTACGCACTTAAGGAAATGTGGAATCGTTTCACAACTCACGCCGCCTGGAACACCTCAGCGTAACGGTGTGTCCAAACGTCGTAATCGCACTCTATTGGATATGGTGCGATCTATGATGTCACTCACTGATTTACCGCTATCGTTTTGGAGATACGCTCTAGACACAACTACATTCACTTTAAATAGGGCACCGTCTAAATCCGTTGAGACGACACCGTATGATTTATGGTTTGGGAAGAAACCTAAGCTGTCGTTTCTAAAAGTTTGGGGATGCGATGTTTATGTCAAGAAACTTCAACCTGAAAAGCTCGAACCCAAGTCGGAAAAATGCGTCTTCATAGGATACCCTAAGGAAACCATTGGGTATACCTTCTACCTTAGATCCAAAGGCAAGATCTTTGTTGCCAAGAACGGGTCCTTTCTGGAGAAAGAGTTTCTCTCAAAAGAAATAAGTGGGAGGAAAGTAGAACTCGATGAAGTACTGCCTCTTGAACCGGAAAGTAGCGCAGCTCGGGAAGATGTTCCTATGGTGCCGGCACTGACTAGAGAGGAAGTTAATGATGATGATCAAGGTACTTCGGATCAAGTTGCTACTGAACTTCAAAGGTCCACAAGGACACGTTCCACACCAGAATGGTATGGCAACCCTGTCCTGGAAATCATGTTGTTAGACAACGGTGAACCTTCAAACTATGAAGAAGTGATGGTGGGCCCAGATTCCAACAAATGGCTAGAAGCCAGGCAATCCGAGATATGATCCATGTATGAAAACAAAGTATGGACTTTGACAAACTAGCCCAATGATCGGCGAGCGATAGAAAACAAATGGATCTTTAATAAGAAGACGGACGCGGATGGTAATGTTACCATCTATAAAGCTCGACTTGTCGCTAAGGGTTATCGGCAAGTTCAAGGAGTTGACTACGATGATACTTTCTCTCCCGTAGCGAAGTTGAAGTCCGTCCGAATTATGTTAGCAATTGTCGCATACTATGATTATGAGATATGGCAAATGGACGTCAAAACGGCATTCCTTAACGGCTATCTTAAGGAAGAATTGTATATGATGCAGCCGGAAGGTTTTGTCGATCCTAAGAATGCTAACAAGGTATGCAAGCTCCAGCGATCCATTTATGGGCTGGTGCAAGCACCTCGGAGTTGGAACATTCGCTTTGATGAGATGATCAAAGCGTTTGGGTTTATGCATACTTATGGAGAAGTCTGCGTTTACAAGAAAGTGAGTGGGAGCTCTGTAGCATTTCTCATATTATATGTAGATGACATACTTTTGATGGGAAATGATATAGAACTTTTGGACAGCATTAAGGCCTACTTGAATAAGTGTTTTTCAATGAAGGACCTTGGAGAAGCTGCTTACATATTTGGCATCAAGATCTATAGAGATAGATCGAGATGCCTCATAGGTCTTTCTCAAAGCACATACCTTGATAAGATATTGAAGAAGTTCAATATGGATCAGTCCAAGAAGGGGTTCTTGCCTGTGTTGCAAGGTGTAAAATTGAGCTCGGCTCAATGCCCGACCACGGCAGAAGATAGATAAAAGATGAGTGTCATCCCATATGCCTCGGCTATAGGGTATATTATGTATGCCATGCTGTGTACCAGACCAGATGTAAACCTTGCCGTAAGTTTGGTAGGAAGGTAACAAAGTAATCCCAGCATGGAACACTAAACAGCGGTCAAGAATATCCTGAAGTACCTAAAAAGGACTAAGGATATGTTTCTCGTTTATGGAGGTGACGAAGAGCTCGTCGTAAAGGGTTACGTCGACGCTAGCTTCGACACAGATCTGGATGACTCTAAGTCACAAACCGGATACGTGTATATTTTGAATGGTGGGGCAGTAAGTTGGTGCAGCTGCAAGCAAAGCGTCGTGGAGGGATCTACATGTGAAGCGGAGTACATGACAGCCTCGGAGGCAGCACATGAAGCAATCTAGATGAAGGAGTTCATCACCGACCTAGGAGTCATACCTAATGCGTCGGGGCCGATCACTCTCTTCTGTTACAACACTGGAGCTATTGCCCTTGCCAAGGAGCCCAGGTTTCACAAGAAGACCAGGCACATCAAGTGTCGCTTCAACTCCATTCGTGAAAATGTTCAAGATGGAGACATAGATATTTGCAAAGTGCATACGGATCTGAATGTCGCAGATCCGTTGACTAAACCTCTTCCGCGAGCAAAACATGATCAACACCAGAACTCTATGGGTGTTCGATTCATCACAATGTAACTATATTATTGACTCTAGTGCAAGTGGGGGCTGTTGGAAATATGCCCTAGAGGCAATAATAAAATGATTATTATTATATTTCCTTGTTGATGATAATTGTCTATTTTTCATGCTATAATTGTGTTATCCGGAAATCGTAATTCATGTATGAATACATAGACCACAACATGTCCCTAGTGAGCCTCTAGTTGACTAGCTCGTTGATCAGCAGATAGTCATGGTTTCCTGACTATGGACATTGGATGTCATTGATAACGGGATCACATCATTAGGAGAATGATGTGATGGACAAGACCCAATCCTAAGCATAGCACAAGATCGTGTAGTTCGTTTGCTAGAGATTTTCCAATGTCAAGTATCATTTCCTTAGACCATGAGATCGTGTAACTCCCGGATACCGTAGGAGTGCTTTGGGTGTACCAAACGTCACAACGTAACTGGGTGACTATAAAGGTATACTGCAGGTATCCCCGAAAGGGTTTGTTGGGTTGACACGGATCGAGACTGGGATTTGTCACTCTGTATGACGGAGAGGTATCTCTGGGCCCACTCGGTAATGCATCATCATAATGAGCTCAATGTGACCAAGTGGTTGGTCACGGGATCATGCATTACGGTACGAGTAAAGTGACTTGCCGGTTACGAGATTGAACAGGGTATTGGGATACCGACGATCGAATCTCGGGCAAGTAACGTACCGATTGACGAAGGGAATTGTATACGGGATTACTTGAATCCTCGACATCGTGGTTCATTCGATGAGATCATCATGGAACATGTGGGAGCCAACATGGGTATCCAGATCCCGTTGTTGGTTATTGGCCGTAGAGCTGTCTTGGTCATGTCTGCGTGATTCCTGAACCCGTAGGGTCTACACACTTAAGGTTCGGTGACGCTAGGGTTGTAGAGATATTAGTATGCGGTAACCCGAAAGTTGTTCGAAGTCACGGATGAGATCCCGGACGTCAAGAGGAGTTCCAGAATGGTCCGGAGGTAAAGATTTGTATATAGGAAGTCCAGTTTCGGCCACCGAGAAAGTTTGGGGGGTCACCGGTATTGTACCGGGACCACCGAAAGGGTCCCGGGGGTCCACCGGGTAGGGCCACCTATCCCGGAGGGCCCCATGGGCTGAAGTGGGAAGGGAACAAGCCCCTGGCGCCTCCCTCTCCCCCCGTAACACCTCTCCCTCTCGCTGAGCTTGGCGAAGCCCTGCCGAGATCCCCGCTACTTCCACCACCACGCCGTCGTGCTGCTGGATATCCATCAACCTCTCCTTCCCCCTTGCTGGATCAAGAAGGAGGAGCCGTCTCTCCCAACCGTACGTGTGTTGAACACGTAGGTGCCGTCCGTTCGACACTAGGATCTTCCGTGATTTGGATCACGACGAGTACGACTCCATCAACCCCGTTCTCTTGAACGCTTCCGCTCGCGATCTACAAGGGTATGTAGATGCACTCCTCTCTCTCGTTGCTAGATGACTCCATAGATTGATCCTGGTGAAGCGTAGAATTTTTTTTATTTTCTGCAACATTCCCCGACATGTTTATAATTCATGCTAGAATTGTATTAACTAGAAACTTAGTACATGTGTGAATACATAGACAAAACATAGTGTCTCTGGTATGCCTCTACTTGACTAGCTCGCTAATCAAAGATGGTTATGTTTCCTAACCATAGACATGTGTTATCATTTGATGAACGGGATCACATCATTAGAGAATGATGTGATGGACAAGACCCATCCGTTAGCTTAGCATTATGATCGCGACAGTTTTATTGCTATTGCTTTCTTCATGACTTATACATGTTCCTCAAACTATGAGATTATGCAACTCCCGAATACCGGAGGAACACCTTGTGTGCTATCAAACGTCACAACATAACTGGGTGATTATAAATATGCTTTACAGGTGTCTCCGAAGGTGTTTGTTGGGTTGGCATAGATCAAGATTAGGATTTGTCACTCCATGCTTCGGAGAGGTATCTCTAGGCCCTCTCGGTAATGCTCATCACTATAAGCCTTGCAAGCAATATGACTAATGAGTTAGTTACGGGATGAAGCATTACGGAACGAGTAAAGAGACTTGCCGGTAACGAGATTGAACTAGGAATGATGATACCGATGATCGAATCTCGGGCAAGTAACATACCGATGACAAAGGGAACAATGTATGTTGTTATGTGGTTTGACCGATAAAGATCTTCTTAGAATATGTAGGAACCAATATGAGCATCCAGGTTCCGCTATTGGTTATTGATCGGAGATGTGTCTCGATCATGTCTACATAGTTCTCGAACCCGTAGGGTCCACACGCTTACCGTTCGATGACGATTTGTATTATGAGTTATGTGGTTTGATGACTGAAGTTTGTTCGGAGTCCCGTATGAGATCACGGACATGACGAGGAGTCTCGAAATGGTCGAGACATAAAGATTAATATATTGGAAGGCTATGTTCGGACACCGGAAAGGTTTCAGAAGAGTTCGGACATTTTTGGAGTACCGGGAGGCTACCGGGACGCCCCGGCGGAAGTAGTGGGCCTTCATGGGCCTTAGTGGAAAGGAGAGGAGGGCCACAAGGGAGGCCCCCCCCATGGCAAGTCTGAATTGGACAAGGGAGGGGGCGGCGCCCCCCTCTTTTCTTCTCCCTCTCCTACTCCTTCCCTCTCTCCCTCTCTTGAAAAAGGAAGGGGACTCCAACTAGGATTGGGAATCCTAGTTGGACTCCCCCTATGGCGCGCGCCCCTCCTGGCCGCCGGCCTCCTCCCTCCCTCCTTTATATACGGGGGCAAGGGGCACCCCAAAGCACAACAGACAATCTCTTAGCCATGTGCGGTGCCCCCCTCTACAATTTAACACCTCGGCCATATAGTCGTAGTGCTTAGGCGAAGCCCTGCGCCGGTAACTTCATTATCACCGTCGCCATGCCGTCGTGCTGATGAAACTCTCCCTCGTCCTCAACTGGATGAAGAGCTCGAGGGTCGTCATCGTGCTGAACGTGTGCTGAACACGAAGGTGCCGTATGTTCGGTACTTGGATCGGTTGAATCGTGAATACGTTCGACTACATTAACCGCGTTACTAAACCTTCCACTTTCGGTCTACAAGGGTACGTGGACACACTCTCCCGTCTCGTTGCTATGCTTCTCCTAGATAGATCTTGAGTGATCGTAGAATTTTTTTAATTACTACGTCCCTAACAAATGTGTGGAGTAATTGTAGTAGATGCAGGCAAGAGTCAGTCTACTTGTCACGGACGTGATGCCTATATACATGATCATCACAATGGATATCGTCATAATTATTTTTCTTTTCTATCAATTGCCCAACAGTAATTTTTCTATTCACCGTATGCTTTTTTCTCGAGAGAAGCTTCTAGTGAAACTATGGCACCAGGTCTATCTTTTATTATATAAAAATACTAAAAATACCTTGCTGTAATTTTTATTTATTTTATTTTGTATTTTTGTCCCATCTGTCTATCAAATACCATACAATTCAATTTTGCTCGTAAGGTCAAGGGATTGACAACCCCATGTTCGCGATGGGTTGCAAGGATTTATTGTTTGTGTGCATGCGCTGCCAACAAGGTGTTGCTTGGTTCTCCTACTGGATTGATAACCTTGATTCTTAACTGAGAGAAATACTTATTTCTACTGTACTGCATCATCCTCTCCTCTTCGGTGAAATCCCAACGTAGTTCACAAGTAGCACAGGACGACGCCGGGGAGCACTTCGAGTACATGTCCATGGCCGACGTGGCTAGCAGTCCCCGTCCTTGATGCTGCTGGTGCCCTCCCGTCGAACACCCCGGCCCACGGCAGCCGAGCACGATGACCAGCGTGCTCACTAGCCGTGCCGGCTTGGTCACCATTGTCGCGGGGGCGTATAGTAGGTGTTCGATGAAATGTATGAGCCAAAACTAAATTTTAATCCGTTATATATAGAGGATCGGCTAGGTCCGACAAGATCTTATAGTGAAGTAGAAATACTCTACTAAGGGTTTACTCCGCCGCATGCTGAAAATCGGTTAGAAATAACCTTACTACCCGGGATAATGTGTATTTGTTTGCTAATCCCCACCGCATCCACCAAGCTCGCCCGCCCCCATCCCGCTGTCGTGTGCCGTCCCCGTCACCGGCCTTTGTTTTATAATCCCCGCCGGATCCATTAAGCAAGGAGAAATCTGCTCGTCGTGGTCTCTCTCGTGGAGTGCGGTTTCTAAATTCGAGAGAGAGAGAGAGTCCTGCCCGTTCCTCTCTCCTCCTGCGAGTCCAATCGCGAGGATAGGGATGGAGAGCTCCAACGGCAAGCCGCCGCAGGGAGAGGAAGAGGGGAAGGCGGCGGGGTCGATCGGAGGCCACGAGTCACTGCACAGGCTCCTCGAGTCCAACCTCTCCCCCGAGCTCTTCAAGGTGCGTACCCTCGGCCCTCGCTCGCTAGCTCCTCAGAGACAGTCGCTCGGTCCGCCTGGTTGGTTGGGTGAAATTTTGATTTGTATACAAATGAAAAAGGTCTCGAGGTAATCGCACTGCGTGGTTCAGTCGATGTGTATGGAGGAACCTGATGAACTATGTAAGCAGATTCAGTTGGTTGTTTCCCAACACAAACACAAGTTAACTGTCAGATAGCCGCAATCTTCTACTAGCAGTAAACGATTGATTCAGTGCGGGAAGTTGCATGTCTATCTGACCTGTGTTCGGGATCTGTTTTCTATAAAATCATTCAACGAATTATATCCAAATTATTGTGCAATGATGTTAGTAGTCTGTGTTTGTGATCTATTGTTCAGGTACCTGTATCTTTTCACACTGTACTTTATTTCCGATATATTGATGGTATTTAGATTCATTTTGTTTTAGGAACCTATTTAGGCTCAGTTTGCTTATACTGAGCTTTCTTTAACTTATGTTCTCCATTTGGTGACAGGAGGCAAGCCGGTTGCTTTTGGGGCTGAATTGTGCACACCCTCTTGATGCTGTTTCCCTGCCCGGGGCCACCACTGATCTTGCCAAAGCGCATAATTTCGATGTGCAGGTTATCTATGAATAAATTGCCTTCATTTTGAATAACTGTGGTAGATTATGAACTGATCTTGTAATTTCTAGACACCCTATTTTGAAAACCAGCAGTAGCTAACAACTGAAACTATTTGTTTGCCTTCTCTTGTTTGAAAATTAGTAACTGTTAGCTACTTGTATTACAGGCATTCCGTTTCAACGCTGACAAAGAGCATATGAGGCAACCGCGGATTGTTCGAGTTGGCCTAATTCAGAACTCAATTGCTATTCCAACGACTTGTCATTTTGCTGATCAAAAGAAGTCTATCATGGAGAAAGTAAAACCCATCATAGATGCAGCTGGTGCTTCTGGTGTCAATATTTTGTGCTTACAGGTACATCTAACATTGGTGATTTAGTTGTGGTGTTCTCTTGTGACTCTATCTGCGTCTTTGTTTTCAAACCTGGTGTCCTATTAGTCTAAGTGTATGAGACTCTGCTTGGCATATCCTGCGCTTCAACTTCTGCCAGCTAAGAAAAGTTCGAGCCTTAAATAAACAGTCGCTTTCTCTGCCCATCATTTTGAGAAACTGAAGACCACCTATTTAAATAAGCCAGAAGCTGTTGAGTAGCCGCTGCTGTGGCTTCAGAATCTCTCTGGTCTCCCGTTCCAAGCACCACTGAAGAAAAAAAAGTCCTTCCATTTGCGATTACTCGGAAAAAAATCCTTTTATCCAAACAAACCTTATAGGCCGAGTCTTCTTACCAAACAGCTTTGCCACCTTCTATGAGATGCTACCTTTTTGGGCTTCTAAGCACCAAAAACTAGCTTCTTAGAAAAGCTTAAGCCAGTCCAAACTAGCTATAATATTGAGACATGTTTGCTTATCTTTCCACAGAAGCAGATCATTTGTTCTGATTCATACCCTCAAATTTCAGGAAGCCTGGACAATGCCATTTGCCTTCTGCACGCGTGAAAAACGATGGTGTGAGTTTGCTGAGCCTGTTGATGGAGAATCGACTCAGTTTCTTCAAGAGCTCGCACAGAAATATAATATGGTAATTGTCAGCCCTATCCTTGAAAGGGATATAAACCATGGAGAGACTATATGGAATACCGTTGTTGTAATTGGAAATAATGGCAACATAATTGGCATTCATCGAAAGGTATGCATATCAGTACATTTTTCTTTCCTTTGGTTGCATTTCCCTGTTGCTTCCTTCTACCTGAAAGTATTTTTAGTCTCTAACTGAACACTATTGCAGAATCACATCCCAAGAGTTGGCGACTTCAATGAGAGCACATACTATATGGAAGGTAACACTGGGCATCCAGTGTTTGAAACAGCTTATGGCAAAATTGCTGTAAACATCTGCTACGGCAGGCATCATCCTCTGAATTGGCTTGCATTTGGCCTCAATGGAGCTGAAATAGTTTTCAACCCATCTGCAACTGTCGGTGAACTTAGTGAACCAATGTGGCCTATTGAGGTCAGATAAAACTATTCACATGGCATTTGTTATTATTTCTGCCGCTATTCATGCTGGAGCAACCCTGATGCTAAGCTGGTCCATTTCAGGCAAGGAATGCTGCAATTGCAAATAGCTACTTTGTCGGATCAATTAACCGGGTAGGCACAGAGGTATTCCCGAACCCATTCACTTCTGGTGATGGGAAACCTCAGCATGCCGACTTTGGTCATTTCTATGGATCCAGCCATTTCTCAGCGCCTGATGCTTCCTGCACCCCATCGCTATCGCGCTACCGAGATGGCTTGATGATATCTGACATGGACCTGAACTTATGCCGCCAGATCAAAGACAAGTGGGCCTTCCGCATGACTGCTCGGTATGACATGTATGCTAACTTGCTTTCAGAGTACTTGAAGCCAGATTTTAAGCCTCAGATCATCGCGGATCCCTTGATAAATAAGAGGGCTTAATTCTGGATCAGTTGGGTCTAAGCAGACGAAGTCGATGCCCTTTCCCTTCTTTTCTCTATATGTTGTATATAAATATAAAAATAAATCAGTAAACATCTTTTGATCAAGTTTCCATGGTCTGACTTTACCCAATGTTGAAATCATACATATTCACTCTTTTATGTTGTGAATATCCAAGTAAATGTTCTTTGAATAAAATACACCACACAATGGCCCATAGATAGAAAGAATCGTGGTTGGATTTACATTATGGATGTCGCACAACTACGGGGCGCAGATTCTCTGACGCAAGTTACATGCGTCTGGCTTGCTGCATCTTGTTCCTGGGCGCACATGTCAGCCACGGTAAAGGCCGGTGACGTAAGTCAGAGAATCCACAACCCGACTGAGGATCATTGTCCAAAGAGATGAACAGCTGGCATATGATTTTTTTTTCGAAAAAGGGTTTTACTCCAGCCTAGCCTCTGCATCAGAAAGATGCATACGGCTCATATTATTAATAAAAATCCAGCTAACAAGTCTCCAAATCTCGAAGTAAGAAATAAACAAACGCTCATAAGAGCCAAATAGAAAGCCACGACCGGCTGGCAAATAAAATAGGAGCACTACATGCCTATCCTATTACATGACCGTCATCCAAACCGGTTGAAAAAATCCTGACCTACCATCTCCCATCGGGTAGACGCAGTAGCCAAACACCCCCTGGCCTTCGTTGGAGTGAGTAGCGACCACATACGGATCAACACTGTGGCCCGGAAGATAACCTGCAAAAAGTGAATGTTCGTTGATCTGTTAAAAACCAAATCATTTCTGCAGTTCCAGACTGCCCAAAATAAGGCACAAACACCAACACGAATGTGCCTCGCTATATATGAGTCAACCCCATCAAGCCACGTTCCAAATAACATGTTGATGGAAGTGGGCGGATTAATATTAAAAGCAATATGAATCGAACGTCAAAGAATCTTAGCCAGCGGACAATCTAGAAAGAGGTGTTTGATAGTTTCATTATGGTCACAAAAATTACACCTAGCAGAACCCACCCAATTACGTTTTGCCAGATTATCCTTTGTCAAAATAACTTGTTTATGCACGAATCACATAAACACTTTGATTCGCAAAGGTACCTTTACTTTCCAAACGTGCTTCGAGGAAGGAATGACACTAGAGTTTATATATGACATCCGGATACATGGATTTGACCGAGAACACATCGTCCTTAGTTAGTTTTCAATACAAACAATCTGGCTGCTGAGACAGCTGGACATCCATCAAACGTCTTACAAGATGAAGCCAGGCCTCCCAACGATTTCCAACTAGCGTCCTCTGAAAACTAATGTTGAGGGGAGTGGATTGTAGAACGTTTGCAACATAAGCTTCTCAACGTTGAACAACGTTGTACAGAGTAGGATATTGAAGTGCAAGGGGCGTCTCCCCAAGCCACGTATCCTCCCAGAACCTCGTATTAGCTCCATTTCCGACTAAGAACCTTGTCCAGTTGAAAAAGAGTGGCTTGACTCTCATCAATCCTTTCCAAAATGGTGAGTCAGTCGGTCTCACTGTCACCTGGGCCAAGGTTTTAGACTGAAGATATTTATTTCGCAAAATCTGAGCCCAAATAGCCTCCGTCTCGGACGAAAGTTTAAATAGCCACTTGCTAAGGAGACATCTATTTTTGACTTCCAGATTTTCAATGCCTAGACCCCCTTGGTCCTTCGGCCTACAGATTATATTCCATTTTGCAAGCCTATACTTTCATTTAAGCTCATCACTCTGCCAAAAGAATCGAGATCGATATAAGTCTAGCCATTTCCTGACCCCCACCGGGACCTCGAAAAAGGATAGGAGGAACATAGGCATACTGGTGAGGACCGAATTAATCAAAATTAATCGCCCTCCATTTGACATGAGCTTCCCTTTCCAACAGCTCAATTTCTTCTCAAAACGATCCTTGATGCATTTCCACTCTTTGTTAGTCAGCTTACGATGATGGATGGGAATACCTAAGTACGTGAACGGTAATGTACCCACTTCACATCCGAACAATTGTTTATACGCCTCCTGGTCATCATTAGCTCTTCCAAAACAGAACAATTCGCTCTTGTGGAAGTTAATTTTGAGCCCGGACAATTGTTCAAATAAGCATAACACAAGCTTCATGTTTCTCGCTTTCGCGAAGCCATGCTCCATAAAGATGATAGTATCATCAGCATACTGAAGAATGGAGATACCGCCATCAACTAGATGCGGAACAAGGCCACCTACCTGCCCCGCATCCTTGGCCCGTCCTATTAAAATAGTTAGCATATCAACCACTATGTTGAATAGAATCGGTGGCATGGGATCTCCTTGCCTTAACACTTTGTGTGTCTGGAAGTAGTGACATATATCGTCATTCACTTTAATCCCTACACTCCCTTTTTGTGTAAAGGACTCAATATGGCTTCTCTAGGCCGTGTTAAATCCTTTCATATGCAAAGCTTGTTGAAGGAAAGGCCATTTAACTTTATCATATGCTTTTTCAAAATCCACTTTAAAAACAACGCCATCAAGTTTTTTTGAGTGAATCTCATGGAGCGTTTCATGCAAGACGACAACCCCTTCAAGGATATTTCTATCTGGCATGAAAGCAGTCTGGGACAGTTGCACAACTGAATGCGCAATCTGCGCAAGTCTGTTCATCCCAACCTTGGTGAAGATTTTGAAACTAACATTTAGCAGACATATAGGCCTAAACTGCTCAATGCGAATAGCCTCTGTCTTCTTAGGAAGAAGAGTTATAGTTCCAAAATTCTGCTTGAACAAATGAAGCTGCCCAATAAAAAACTCATGAAACATCGGCATCAGGTCTCCTAATGAAGTGCCAACATTTTTTTATAAAACTCCGCCGGAAACCCATCCGGTCCTGGAGCCTTATTGTTTTCCATTTGTGCGATGGCCTCAAACACCTCTTTCTCCGTAAAAGGAGCAGTCAAAATCTCATTCTCGTCTGTCTCAAGTTGAGGAACATCCTCAACTCTTGACTCATCTAAAGACACAAAATTCTCTTCCGCAGGTCCAAACAACTGCTTATAATAGTTGGTAATGTAAACTTTCAAGTTTTCTTGACCAACTATCGTACCTTCGTCTTGTTCTAATTGGAAAATTCTCTTCTTACGATGCTTTCCATTAGCAATCATATGAAAGAATTGGGTATTATCCTCGCCTTGGACGATTTTGCGCACCTTAGCTCGCAAAGCCCAATTCAACTCCTCCTCGCAGAGAAGCTCTTTCAGCCGCAACTCAGCATCCATTTTAGTTTCCAGCTCACTGGTATCTAAGATAGAGGCTTCAGCTTTTACTTCAAGGGACTGAATAAGCAGAAGGAGTCGCTCCTTCTCCGCCTTATAAATCCCATGCGTATGCTTAGCCCATCCACGAAGGAACCTTCGAAGATGACGAATCTTGCATTGCCATCGCTCAATGGGAGACCTCCCACCCGAGTCTTTAGCCCACTCTCTAGCTAATAACTCGAGGAAACCCTCTCTTTCAAACCATGCAAGTTCAAACGAGAAAATATTCTTGTTACCCACATGAGTTCGAGCCCCCGAGTCGACTAGTAACGGCGTGTGATCCAAGATGCCTCGTGTCAACGCCTGCACTGTTACCAGGGGAAACTTTTGTTCCCATTCGACACTTGCCAAAACACGGTCAAGCTTCTCAAAAGTCGGTACCGGTAACGAGTTAGCCCAAGTGAATTTCCTACCCGAGAGCTCTATCTCTCTGAGATCCAAGCTTTCAATGATAGTATTGAACATAAACGACCATTTGTCGTCAAAATTCGCATTGTTCTTTTCCTCCTTTCTTTGAATGATGTTGAAATCACCACCCACTAAGACAGGTAGCTGCTCGTTACCGCATACACGGACCAGATCGGCCAAGAAGTCTGGCTTTAGTTCTGGTTGCGCGGCTCCATAAACCGCCACCAAAGCCCAATGGAAACCATCTGCCTTAGTTCTGACCCGAAACTTTACCGCAAACTCACCCAAAACTACACTCCGAACTTCCAAAGTTTCACACTTAACCCCAAGTAGAACCCCACCGGATCTTCCTCGAGGAGGGAGGCAATGCCAGTCAAAATCTACTCCCCCAGATAAAGTGCTAAGAAATTGTGGAGTGAAATTGCCTCTTCCAGTCTCAGACAAAGCAATAAATTCTAAATGACGTTCAAGAGACGCATCCGCTAGAAACCTTCTTTTAGCCAAGTATTTAAGACCTCTGCTATTCCAAAAAATGCCTCTCATATTTCATCATGAATTTTTTTAGAAGTATGGATCCTAGCACTACGACGCACAGCCGACACTGGATAAACCTTCCGTTTCCAAGTCCGTTTAGGCTTAATGCAATAAACAGATTGGTCACCACACTCGGGCTCTGTCGCAATCAACAAAGACTCATCAACATGGTTAGAGGTCTCAGGATAGGCATACTCCTCCTCCTCCTCAGTCTCCGGTAACGCAGGGTCAAGATCGGCACACAGACCATCAAGAACCCTAACCCCAAGCGCATCAATCTCCGACTCATTCATAGGCTTAACGGCAGTTATGTGACGAATCATTTCTAGCGCTCGTTCAGATTCCAAATCAAGAATATCATTAACAGACCTAGAGATCTCTAAATCATTATTACCAAGTGATACTCCTAGTTGGTTTGCATTGTGAACAATCTCATCATTGGTAAAATGCAAAATTGAATTTGATTTATTAACAGACATACCCGTGGAAATCTGGACGTCACGCAGCTCGGCCACCCTCATAGCACACCTGAGCTGCATGTCATCAACGTCCGGCTGCTCCTGCAGCCGCTCACTGACCCGCCTCCCAGCAGAGACAGGATCCGGGATCCCACCAAAGGCGATGACCTCCTCGCGCGAAGCTCTGCTAGGGGAAAGGCCTCCTGCCTGTCCCCCAACAGAGGTGACCTGCGCTGGAACCACTGGCACATCACCCAAAGACGGCGCCAACTCCCGCGACCTATCCACGGAAGTCCCGCCGAAAGCCTAGACCGGCGAGACCATCGGCGGGCGAACCGGGGATAGTGGCGACGCAACGGCCACGCCACCTGACCCGCCCACCGAAGCAGAACGCAACCTAGCAGTAGGGGAGACGGCGGCCTCCTGCGCGCCCACTCCTCCAGCAGCGGCCGACCTCAAGGGAGGGGACGCCGAGCTCACCCTCGGCGCCGACGGCGATGGCATCTCAGAGGGCCGGGCCGCCTGCTCTTCACCTCCAACCGAGACCACTGTCGCAGCTACCTCCACTAAAGCCGAGGGAAAGGTAAGAGCAAAGTGCGGGGCCTCCTGTCCCGCGGCACCTCCCACCTCAACAGGCTTCGTCACAATTGGACTCACCACAGGACTCACAGGATCAACTCGGTCGCACCAAAGCCTAGGCGGGGCCGAGAACGCCCCCAACGAGCCAAGCTGCAAAGTGCTCGTCGGAACCACACAAGTTGACCCAGCAGGAACAGTGTCACCAGAAACAGACGGACCCGAAGGCCCCTTTGCCTTATCATCATCACTCTTAGCTTTTATCATCCTGGTTCCCGGAAGCACCTCCTCCCTCAGAAGTGTTCATGGGACTATCATCCTCAAACTCGCTGAAAAGGTTAGGATCCTCATACTCAACATCCAATTGATACAGAACGCCTGCATGCGTCCAAGGCACCACATCTGGCAGAAACTCAATGTTAGCAACACTAACGAGTAAACGCGCCACCCCGTGAGCATGTGTGAACTGCATATCCACCTGCTCGGTCTTGCCAAGCAAAGAACCCAGGCTCCACGTCACCAAGAAGCTGTCCAGAGAAGCAGAAGGCGCCCGAGAGAATCGGACCCATATTTGAGTTAACAGCGTGCCCTGCGGCTCCTTCTTTTTCCACTCATCAAATCGCAACACATAACTAGTGCCTGTGCCCCTGCTCATACCGAATTTGAGGATTCTCAGCTGATCCTCCTTAGACGGGAAATCCACTTTATACGACGAATCTGAGAGCTTAAGCAACGACCACTGAAAGTTTCCCGGCGCGAGCTCCCTTGTAGGACCTTGAGAAGAGGTGTCTAGAGGGGGGGGTGATTAGACACTAAGAGCCAAAGTTGCAGTTTTTAAGCTTTTTAAATCTAAGTGGAGTTTAGGCACAAGTTTAACATTCACAACACATATCAAGCAAGCATGCAAAGAGTATATGAGCAGCGGAGAGTAAAGCATGCAACTTGCAAGAATGTAAAGGGAAGGGTTTGGAGGATTCAAACGCAATTAGAGACACGGATGCTTTTGGCGTGGTTCCGATAGGTGGTGCTATCGTACATCCACGTCGATGAAGACTTCAACCCATGAAGGGTAACGGTTGCGCGAGTCCACGGAGGGCTCCACCCACGAAGGGTCCACGAAGAAGCAACCTTGTCTATCCCACCATGGCCGTCGCCCACGAAGGACTTGCCTCACTAGCGGTAGATCTTCACGAAGTAGGCGATCTCCTTGCCCTTACAAACTCCTTGGTTCAACTCCACAATCTTGTCGGAGGCTCCCAAGTGACACCTAGCCAATCTAGGAGACACCACTCTCCAAGAAGTAACAAATGGTGCGTTGATGATGAACTCCTTGCTCTTGTGCTTCAAATGATAGTCTCCCCAACACTCAACTCTCTCTCATAGGATTTGGATCTGGTGGAAAGAAGATTTGAGTGGAAATCAACTTGGGGAAGGCTAGAGATCAAGATTCATATGGTAGGAATGGAATATCTTGGCCTCAACACATGAGTAGGTGGTTCTCTCTCAAAAATGGTAAGTTGGAAGTGTAGGTTTAGTCTGATGGCTCTCTCCATGAATGAAGAGGAGGTGGAGGGGTATATATAGCCTCCACACAAAATCTAACCATTACACACAATTTACCAAACTCGGTGGGACCGAATTGAGAAACTCGGTCAGACCGATTCAGCAAATCTAGTGACCGTTAGGATTTTCGATGCGACCTAAATGCAACTCGGTAGGACCGATATGGTTAGGGTTAGGGCATAACTCGGTGAGACCGATTACACAAACTCGGTGAGACCGATTTTGGTAATTAGCTAACCAGAGAGTTGGTCAGGCAAACTTGGTTGGGCCGATTACTCAAACTCGGTGGGACCGATTTTGGTAATGAGTCAACCAGAAAGTTTGCATTGTAATCTCGGTAGTACCGATTGCTCAAACTCGTTGAGACCGATTTTGATAATGGACATACACAGAGAGATTACAATCCCATCTCGGTGAGACCGAGATCCCTATCGGTGAGACCGATTTGCCTAGGGTTTGTGGCAGTGGCTAAGACATCCAAACTCGGTGGCGCCGGATAGGAAGAATTAGTGGGGCCGAGTTTGACTTTAGGTTTAGGACATATGTGTGGAAGTGGGAAAGTAGTCCAGGGTGTTTGGAGCATATCACTAAGCACTTGAAGCAAGAGGCTCATTAAGCAACACCTCATCCCTCCTTGATAGTATTGGCTTTTCCTATAGACTCAATGTGATCTTGGATCACTAAAATGTAAAATGAAGAGTCTTGAGCTTGAAGCTTGAGCCAATCCATTGTCCTTAGCATCTTGAAGGAGTTCCCACATCCTTTAGTCCATGCCACTCCATTGTTGAACTTATCTGAAACATACTAGATAAAAGTATTAGTCCAACAAGAGATATGTTGACATTAATTACCAAAACCACCTAGGGAGCACTTGTGCTTTCAATTCCCCCTTTTTGGTAATTGATGACAACATACATCAAAGCTCTAGATAAAGATATAAAGAGCAGCAAGTAAAGCTTTGGAAAGACATGTAACAAGCATAGGCTCCCCCTACATGTATGCAATCATGTGAATATGGAATATAGAAGCATGTGAGAGCATAACCATGATAGAGCAGGCAATGTGTTACATGTATCTTGGCCATATGCATCAGAGCAAAAAGTATTAAAGGAAATATCTTCATGCCCATGAGTCCTTCTTGCAGACAATATGTACATCAGCAAGAATTCCTCATACACATGATTGTGATGCATATACTTACCTTGTAGTCTTGAGTTGGCTTGGGATGGAATGAACCTGCGTAAACAAGGTTAGATAACACAGATACATCTACTAGCCAGAGCAAACAAAAGAAACCACAAGAATACCAAGATTGGGATGACATGTAGAGAGTGAGTACTAAGTGCTACATTGGATTAGACATGTCCCCAAGAGTAAAGATATGCAATGAATTTAGATGATTTCTTTCCCTTAGATGTCTTGCTCCCCCTGAATCTAGCATGGGATACTGGGAGAAGATAGGGAACAGAAAATCAGAGCTGAAAGATATAAATGAACAGAGCTAATGCAAACTAATGCAAATAAGCACATATGAACATGTCTTTCCCCTCAAGAAGACATGTGGCATCTCTCCTCTTGAACACCAAGCATCTGGGATCCTTGAGAAATACTCTCTACTAGTATTCTCTCCCCCTGGAGATCTCTCTCCCCCTGAGAAGGTGATACTCTCTCTCTAAATGATAAGCTTTGATCTGATCTCTCTCTCCCCCTTTGACATCAATTTCCAAGAAGGGCTTGATAAAGATGTAATCTCTCTCTCTCCCCCTCTGGAATTTGTCGTGAATGCATTTGATCCTTGAGTCACAACATAAAGCAATGATAAAAATGTGATGCTTGTAGAGGACAAGATTCATTGAGTGGAGCTGGATCAGAAGAAACACAGAATAAGTGGAAAATTGTTTTTCCTGTTGTGAAGTCGATGGCACCGAGAGGTATGCTTCGGTTGCATCGAAAGGATTCGGTTGGACCGAAAATAACAACTCGGTGAAGCCGAGTTCATCGTAGAGAAAACACTTGTCACCTCAGCTCTCTAGACTAATAAGATCTCACAAAGATCTGCAAGGAATTAACTGAATGATATGCCATGAATTTGATGCAGAAAATGCAGAGCAAACAGAAAGAAATCTAGATGAAGTTTTTTTATGCATGAGACAAATGCAAAAAACACAGAAGAGAACACAAGAGAACTTCATCTAGAGATGGTCGGCGACAAAGTCACCTATGTTAGAGTATATTGACTTAGGAGTCAAGAGAGATCACTTGATCATAGGTCATACTCATCGTTTAAGCTCAAAATGGGGCTGCCATTTTTCATTTAAGCATCTTGATGTATTCACATCTTGTTGAGTTGCTTTAGCTGATGACTTGGAGTAAAGCTTCTCTAAGATGGAATAACATACCTTGGTTGGTGGGGATGTCCATGTAGTTGAACTTGTGTGGCTTGCTCAAGGTTGATGTAGCTCATCGAGAGTTGGGAGCACCACTTGGAATTTGAGTCCATCTACCTACATGGGTTAGTTCTTGCAAGGAAGAGCACTTGTGTATCCAACAATGACAATCATGAAGCTCAACATAGAATTTGTCAAAGGATATGTTTGAATGGTTCCGTGCTTCCTTGTCTTCAACCACCATAGTGTAGAGACTTGGTGATGTAGAGATTGCTCAAGATATGAGTAGGTTACAATCTCATGGAATTTGATTCGACCAAGTACCTACATGGGTTAGATAACATGCAAGATACAAATATATCCAAGACATAAGATTTCCATCATAAGAGAGATGTCAAGGATTAGGCATAAGCTCATGTCTTGCATGTATCCAATAGAGTTTCTACTCCAAGTTTGAAGCATCAATGATGTTCAATTCTCCTCTTAACCTGCAAAACACTTTCTCATCAAGAGGTTTAGTGAATATATCCGCTAATTGCTTTTCGGTGCGAACATGCTTAAGATCAATGTCACCCTTAGCAACATGATCTCGAATGAAATGATGACGAACTTCAATATGCTTAGTTCGAGAATGTTGCACAGGATTATGACCAATTTTGATAGCACTTTCATTGTCACAAAGCAATGGAACATGTTTCACATAAATTCCATAATCTTTAAGAGTTTGGGTCATCCAAAGTAATTGAGCACAACATGAACCAGCGGCAATGTCGCGACCGGTTTTCCGGGTATTAAATTCTAGAAAATGGCCGTTGTGCTCACCAGCCCATGATAACTGTTAGCTGATGAGGCACCAACATGATACAGAAATTCCAAGCAAAATACAACATATGTAGTACAAGACCATTTTGTCCTGTGAGTACAACAAATGGTTCTAGTGGTTGATGGCGGAAGCGGTCTGTGAATCATCAACGTCTATGGGACTCCATTTCTCATAGGAACAGCTGACCAGGTTAACTCCTATCTTCGCGAGGCTGCTATCACCGTTGCTTAGGTTCCGGGGCTGTCATCACGTCGCTCCTCTCCGTGCAAGAAATCTGGCCAAGAGAATAGCCAGGGACAAGCCAGTGAGTACTTTGAATGTACTCGCAAACATTATGAACACTGGGATAATATAACTGAAAATCATGCACTGAAATATTCTATGATCACATCGTCAGTCATAAATAAAGATCTTTTATGCATGCAAGCAGGTTATTTATGTGCAACATGATATGCAATAATGGAGTGGAAATAAAATGCCACAGTCGGGCGTCTGTGCGACACCACATAAAGGGTTTATAAAGTAAATAAATAACAAGCAATGCCACAATCGGGCGTCTCAGCGACACCACATAAAGGGCTTATAAATAAATGACAAGCAATGCCACAGTCAGGCGTCTCAGCGACACCACACAAAGGGCTTATAAGGTAAATAAATAACAAGCAAGGCCACAGTCGGGCGTCTGTGCGACACCACATAAAGGGCTTATAAAGTAAATAGATAACAAGCAATGCCACAGTCGGGCGTCTCAGCGACACCACATAAAGGGCTTATAAATAAATGACAAGCAATGCCACAGTCGGGCGTCTCAGCGACACCACATAAAGGGCTTATAAGGTAAATAAATAACAAGCAAGGCCACAGTCGGGCGTCTCAGCGACACCACATAAAGGGCTTATAAGGTAAATAAATAACAAGCAAGGCCACAGTCGGGCATCTCAGCGACACCACATAAAGGGCTTATAAGGTAAATAATCACAATGAATATCCACGAGGTAGAACCGTCCCAGGGATACTCAATAATTCAGATAATACAATGGGTTAGTCCATAATAAAAAAAATAAACATAATTATCACGAGTCATCAGTCATGATCCACGTTCTGGTCTAGTAGTTTCTCCTCCGAAGACCGACACTAAGACCGACACTTGACCCATCCCAGACAGTAGTCCGTAACCATGGACACGGCTATTCGAATAGGTTTAATCTCTATAGAGGGTGTACTCTTTACCCGCGAGTAACGGATTCCTTTAGTCCTTCGAGACTAATTTCGTCTACGGTCTTTTAATTGAAAACTCACCTGACTTGCATACACCAGCTTAACTCACCGGTGTCTGGAATCACCCACGACACCTGTCAAGCAAAACTCCAAGTGGGGAGGCTACAACCTCGCGTAGCATGGGATCAAATTTACATCGCGCACTCTAAGGGGTGGCCTCCCCTCTCGGTCCCAATCGGAAACACCCATGCCCCCGGACCAGGTGGCCTGCCTACCGGCTACAACCGATATCTTCCACCATGGCCTCTCTATACGGTGTGTGCTAGAAAGGGGTTGACGACTTACTGAACCGTACCCTACTTGTTGTAGGGACAAGTGGTAGTACGAAACAAGTATGGGGGTTACTGGAACAAGACTCGATCTACGGTCGACTCAGGAGGTTTATAATTTCCCTGCATGATTAGCATAATGAATGTATTTCATCCAACAGATAGAATCACCACTCATCATACCCCTCATGCCATGCCGGACACACTCGTCTTGACGAGGAACTAGGGACAAGCTCGGGTCTACCCAAGATAGAGACTTTCCCGTTTTCCTTCCGGTAGGCACGACAGGCATACAAGGATGATCACTATCACAAGCATGTCCATTTCCAACAACAAGGAAATTTCCAATAAGCATTCATGCACAAGATCACATCACCACATAAAATAACGAGTTCCACGTATTGAGGTGGTGTCATAATCGTGTCAAACAATGCACGCAAGATATTATGCCAGGGTTCAGAATGCTTGCCTTCAAGTTGTGGGAAGGCATGGTGCACTCCAAAACTTTTGAAAGCTTTCTCCTCTCTCCAAAATCCTATTTAAAATATTTTTGAATCAATATATAGTTTCAAAAACAGTACCAAAAAGTTGTCTGATTTTTTTTGAAATAAATATTAAAATAAACTAGACAATATTTGAGAGAGGTAGGAAAAAGAATCAACTCATTTGGAGTTATAATTAAAAAGTTATAGGCAGTCAAAGTTGTGGTCAAAACTGGTTTTTAAATAAAACAAAAATAAAAAGGAAACGGTACACGTCGAAGACGTACTTGGGAATCTACACTTCCACTTACTCCAGCGTGGACGGCGTGTGAGTCACTAACAGTGGGCCCGGGGGACCCACTGGTCAGCTTTGACTAGTCGACCTCCCTCCTCTTCCTCTGCCCCAAGCGGAGGCGGGACTCCGACGATGCTCGCCGGCGAACGGCGGCACCGTTCGGGAAATGGAAGTCACCCGCGGGCTCAGGGGATCGAGGCGGTCACTCTGGTAGTTGCTACGGTCTCTGGGGTGGACGGAGCTGCCAGCGGCGAGCTTCGCAGCGAACGGTGGTCGTCGGGCAAAGTGATTTTTCGCCCGCGGTGAGTCCCGATCAAGATTGAGTAGGGGGATGGACTCACGAGAGGGAGAGGGGGCTCCTGGTGAAGAGAGTGGTGAGGGGGAGACCCTGGTGGCGCAGGAATGGCTGGGGCAGTGGCGGCGGCGGCAGTTGCCGGAGATGGGGAAGAAGACCTCCCCGGGTCGATTGGCTGCCAATGGGGTCCTAGGGAGATGGCTTGAGACTGCCTGCGTGCGGAGACGGGCTCGGGGCTCCTTAAATAGGCGATCGGGGTCGGTTCCGCGGCGGCCGGGGATAAGGTTGCCGGCGACCGTCTTTTTGTAGCTAGGGCGATGTCGCGGTGGCGGGTGCTAGATGACGAGGCCGCGGATGAGCTTGAGATGCTCAAGGGGGCAGCTGGCGAGCGCTGGTGGCTTGGGCGGCACCGACTGAGGCAGGGGCGCGCTGCGGAGGCCGGCGTGCCACCAAGGGCCCTGACAGCGGTGCTGTAGGGCGCCAGGGCTGCTTGGCGTGATGCGGTGAGGAGGGGAGTGAGTGGCGTGGTGCTACAGAGCGGGCAAAAACCAGGGGCGCGACGTGTCGGCTCGGGTGCGGCACGTGCAATACGCGTGCTCTGCTCGCGCCCAGAGCACGCACAGAATGTGCTCGACGAAATGCTAAGGCATGTTAGGTGGCTCTAAATCACAAGAGGGTTATCAGGGTGGGGTTATAGGCTAGGGCAAAACCATTGGACATGCTGGTCTGGTCAGGGGATCAAGTTCGTAATGCAAACAAAAACTCATGCCAAATCTGTCCATGCTCACAAGGTGTTTGACAAAATGCCACAGGCACCTAGGCATTTCTTGGGGTGGCCAAAACTTCCAGAGTGGGGTCTCTTTAGATGGATGAGAGGGTGGTGAGGTTAGTTTGTCCAAAGCACAAACTTGCTAGTGCAAGTTTTGCAAAACTTCAATTCTGGACAGGATGTAAATGACATCATTACATGGACCAAAAATGTTCCAAAGGGTGCATTCTCCTGGACTTAGGGGTTTAGTAGGGGGGACTACAAGTAGGAAAAGGAATCATGGGTAAAGGAGCAACTTAAGAAGTAGTTGCTGTACAAATCCTCAAGTTGGACCAGTATGGAAAAGAGGTTGATTCACTCAAATTTTTCAAAGAACATCACTGGGTTTTTGCATGATGTTGAATCATATGCTACTACTAACGTCCCATAATTTTGGTGGAAGCTAGAAAGAAATGTTTAAATAGGCTGTAGTGCAAATTTGCCCACTGGACCAGATTTGAAAATATGGTGTAGAGCTCAAAATATTCAATGAATGAAATATCCTTTAGCATAAAAGTGATTTAGAAACATCACATGACATCTCCAAATTTTGGTGGGATTTTTAAAAGAATTTATCAAATGGTTGTAGTTCAAATAGGACCACAAACCATGGAAAACGATTTTTAAAGGAATAAAGATCAGGGAAATAATTTTATAATTAACTCCTCTGATAAAGAGAAAAGTTTATTTGAGGGTGTAAGAGAGTCCAATAAAATTGGGAAGTTTTTCACTTGAGGTAAAAACTCCATGATAATAAGAAAATAAATGTTTCAAAAATCAAAAGTGAGCCCAGAAAATAAAAATTTTAATTTCCTCGCAAAATTTTAATTAACAAAACAAGGTTAAAATTTTGGGGTGTCACAACACTACCCCCCTTAAGAAAAATCTCGTCCTCGAGATTTGCTAAGGATTGTTTTAAAAAAAATATTTACCGAATTGAAACAATTTCTTAAGCGGTAAAAGCGGCTACAGTGAGAGGGCAATAAGTGGTGCAAAAATACAGTGTGGGACACTGGCGCGGCGTGGAAAAATCCACGGTTATGGGGAAAAACAAGCGATTCCTACGTCGGATGCAGTAAATTTAGAATAAATTCTATATCTTAAAATACGCTGGTTGTACCCGAGAGCACAGTGCTCCCTCTGACTGACAGGTGGACCCGGGGCCCACTGTCAGCCTCTTCTTCTTCCTCTGGCTCTTTCTTCTTCCTCTCTCCCGCGTGTTTTTCCCGCGCTTTCTCCACCGGCGACGCCTAGCGCGTAGGGCATCTAGGCCGTACTGCGGTAGTGCGCGGCGTGCTAGCTGCCGGTGCAGCGTGCACTCACCTCGCGGGCCAGTGCGCTGTCGGCACTGCTCGCGGATTCGCCTCCGGACACCGGCGGTCGGGCGACGAGTGGCGCTGGTGGACCTCGCCCACCGTACACCAATCTCGAGCTATAAAACGACCGGGGTGCTCCTTTCTTCTTCCTCACACCTGGCCTCGCTCCTCCTTCTCCTTCCTTCTCCTCTGTTTCCGTTTGCCGGAGTTCGAAGCGAGGCTCTAATGGCGGAGGTGGTTCTGGACTGGTACGTGATCTTGTTGTGCGGAGGATTGGCAGCGGTGCTGGGGCTCTTCGTGCTCCTATGCACGATGATCCTCGATGATCGTCGCGATGCTGCTGCTCGGGTGTTGGCTCTCCCCGGTGGCGGTGATCACGAGGAGTAGGTGGGGTGTGTCGGGTGCTGACTGTTGTTCGGTGGTGCTCAGTTAGATGTAACACCGTTGCAAGGTTTTGCAAGCAGTGTATGCGTTCAAATGATTGTGGTTGTGAGTATGCGGTCGTGGTGCTGTGTGAAATAAAATAAACCACGTCGTGAGAAGGTGTACGATGCAGCAACTCAGGGAAAAAGAAATCTCACTCTAGGATTTTTCACGAGGGAAAACATTAATAGAGTCAAACCGCAACAGAACTACTCACGTTAATATGAACTAAATGATTTACTCGCTACGCAAACTCGGGGTATCACGCATAAGCTAGAACACATAAATAAATTTTACAGCAATAAACACAACGGCGACGTCTAAAACAGTAACTGGACGGGGTCCCGAGAAAACGTCTCTGGTACTGGGATACACTCTTCTTCTATCGGGGAAAGTGGATTGACTAGACGATGAATGTGTCTCTCCTGGTCGGGCCTCAGTGATCTGCCGATGGCGATCTGAGGATTTAAATCCACGAGGCTCTGGAGATATCCCATCACACGTTGGGTTAAATGCTCTTGAGCGATGATGTACTAGAGGAGGTTGGCCAGGACTGGGTCTCTCTCAATTCGTCCACTGGGAAAAGATGTTACTCCTCCGGGTGCTGCACGGCTCGGAAAGTAATAATACCCTCGTTCGCTGGCATAGGGTACCACGAATCGAAGGCGAGCAAGCGCTTCGTATGCAGCAGCTTCTATGGCCATATGTGGGGTCGGCATAGATTTCCCCACGAAGGAGACCTCCGTTGGGTCTTGGTTTGGGTTTACGGGAGGGATGTGCACTGCTGCCCAATATTTCGAGGTGGACTGGGTGATTCTCGATTTTAACAGCTCGTACTGGGGTGGCTGGGTAGCGCCCATGGCACTGCAGGTAAAATCCCACAATATTTTGACAAAACTACCTGGGGTTGCATCTGGGGTTCTCAGATAAATACTAGGGCTCGGCATGGCAAGAAATGGTGCACAAGGTGAGAGGTGCTTGGCAAGGTCACGCGGTGGCCTTTTTATAGCACTGGAGCTGGGTTGTTTTACCGTGGTGAAAGGTAATGAATTTGCTCATCCAGCTCCAAGGGTCGGGGTCAAAGCCACAGATACGCACATCTCACTAAAGTGACGTATCACTATGGGGGTCGTCGAGGTGGTTTTTGGTAACTGTGCTTGGGACAGAAATTTATACCGCATGCTGACATATCCATGCAAGGCTACTATTTAAAACAGAGGCACGACAACAGGCTGCATTTATTTACAAGGTCACACGATTACAAAGCGGGGATACACTGGGACTCGACACTACTCGAGTGACTTAGTCTACCTCGTTTACATCCAAGCGGGCGTGCCTTGTGGATGTCGAGGCTTCTCCACGGGTCTCACCGTCGGGATTAGCTGGAGGGGGTTGAGGGGCTGCAGGCTCGGGGTAGCGATGATGACCATCTCGGGGATTGTTGGCCACAACCCCGTTGGAGTGTGCTCCCAAGAGGCGACGAAGTACTTCTGGGGTCATCAAAGCACCATGACCGACGGCTGGGGCAGACCTCAGGGACTCGATTGGGTGTCCGAACAGCACGACTAGGTTGTCGGCGTCGGGTTCGTTCTCTTCTCTTGCCGGGGCTCGGCGAACCAACTCTCCACGAGCTGCGATCAGATCAATGGTGATTTGATCGAACAGTTCCTCTAGTGCACCTACATAGCGCACTAGGTGCAACAATGCAGGATTCGTCTCGTGATCTCCGTTGGCAACTTGGGGTGGTCTACCATACCCTTCACGTCTGGGGTAGTAGTAGAACGAGCGACAGTTAACTCTGGGCGACAACTGCCGGAAATGAACTATAGCCTCTCGCGCCGCTAGCTGGACGGCTTGTGGCTCAAAGGAAGTTGTCCTTCCGGTGAACCTGTAGGGGCGTTCTGGCGATAGACCCCTACCATAGATGTGTACAATGGCCCAGAATTGACGGCTCTCACCGCTCATGGGTCCTTGGTACACAACATATTCTGGGGGCTCTTCTAACGCATAGGCATGACGGGTGAGGTTTGCGAGTATGGTCACAAAGCCTCCAAGGTTGGTTGATGTGGTCTCATTGTGCACGACGGGGCCAGGCATTATGGCTCGGTTTGGGGTAGGGTTGTGTTGTGCTGGATTGAGGCGAGCGTGCCCTTTTTATAGAAAAAGGGGACGGAGTCTTCCTTCGCACGCTTGTGAATGAGACATCTTGGGTGCTGGTCACTGGTGCGTGATCGACAGGCTAGGTTGATAGGTTGGGTACCGACTGCCAAAAGTGTCGGGGTCACTATGTGGCTATCTTGCACGAGAAGCTTGGTTGGGGTTTGGTTAAGGTCTGGTGGGTTGGTCTGCCTAAGTTTTTCGACCTGGCTAAGATAGGATTAGCCAATGGTCAGCCTGGCTCTGTGATAGAGGCGGAGGTGTCCCGTCTTTCGATGAGATGATGGATTTCACTTTGGTGGAAGTCGACTTTGACGATCCGACTACGAACGTGCGAGGACGTCGCGCCTTAGCAATCGCTAAACCAACTCCGAAAGGTTATTGACCACGCCGGAGCACGATCAACCTGACCACGAGGGTTTGTTTCCTGCGAGGAAACGAAGAACAAGCAAGAAACTGAGATTGCAATCTGGATATTGCGAATATAAGATGAAAGCTTTATTGATCAAGGTGGGGTTCTGTGATGCCTTTGTCTGGTCGTTGAACACAAACGAAGTACGCGAAGTTGCAGCTATGGCGAACTTTTAATCTAAACAAAACCCAAAGTCTAAACGGTGCCCTAAGGGCTGTATATATGGAGGAAGAGAGGGGGAATTTCGTGGCCCTTGGTGGAGGGGTCCGAAATCAACCCTATCTCTTGTTTCCCCACACATACGGACTCTAAAAATAGCCTATACTAATGTATTTCGAAATTACATGGGCCTGGCCCAATAAAAAGGTGATGCAGCATCTATAATAGCCTCGGGACGAAATTTATGAAGTGGCATCTTGTATATTTCGTCCAAGGCTTCATGCACCCATTATGGTGGCTTCAAAGTCCTGAAATCATCACTTGTAACTCCGTTCTTGTTCCCCTTGCGCATGGCATCATCTCCATGCTTGTTCTTGCTCCTATGTTCATCCTTCTCCAAGCTAGGCCCTTCATTTGTAAGCAAAACAAATGTATCCAATTTAGGCAGCATCATATTCTCATGAACATTAGAATCATTACCAAGAAAAGAAAGTACCTGATAATTTAATTGGCGTGCACGAGCTCTAGTAATTGGTCCCGTATATGTAGCAGTAGGGGCTGTGGGTGTAACAATGGTATTGATGTCCTCATCATCCTCCCCTTCTTGAAATGAAGTCGTCCTCGACGGAAGCTCATCTTCCTCACCCAAATAAGGCTTCAAATCTGCAATGTTAAAAGTGGGACTAACCCCAAAATCTGCAGGCAGCTCAAGTTTATATGCATTATCATTTATTTTCTCTAACACCTTAAAGGGAGCATCAGCACGTGGCATTAGCTTTGATTTGCACAAATCAGGAAATCTATCCTTACGCAAATGTATCCAAACAAGATCTCCAGGTGCAAACACAACATGTTTTCTACCCTTATCTCGAGCAAGTTTATATTTAGCATTCATACGCTCAATGTTTTCCTTAGTTAACTCATGCATCTTTAAAATCAATTCAGCACGTTGTTTAGCATCAAAATTAACCTTCTCCAAAGATGGAAGAGGCAACAAATCAATAGGTGCACGAGGTAGGAAACCATACACAACTTCAAAAGGGCACATCTTAGTAGTAGAATGCAATGAACGATTATAAGCAAATTCAATATGAGGCAAGCATTCCTCCCACATTTTCTTATTACTCTTCAAAACAGCCCTAAGCATAGTAGACAATGTTCTATTGACTACTTCAGTTTGTCCATCAGTTTGGGGGTGACAAGTAGTACTAAAAAGCAGTTTAGTCCCCAACTTAGCCCATAAACATCTCCAAAAGTGGCTAAGAAATTTAGTATCACGATCTGAAACAATAGTATTTGGCACACCATGCAAGCGAATAATTTCACGAAAGAAGAAATCAGCAACATTAACAGCATCATCGCTTTTTATGACATGGTATAAAGTGTGCCATTTTCGAGAATCTATCCACGACAACAAATATGCTATCCCTCCCCTTCTTTGTTCGAGGTAAACCTAAAACAAAGTCCATAGATATATCCTCCCAAGGAACACTAGGTACAGGCAAAGGCATATATAAACCATGAGGATTGAGTCGTGACTTAGCTTTTTGACATGTAGTGCAGCGAGCAATAAAACGCTCAACATCCCATCTCATCTTTGGCCAAAAGAAATGTGTAGCAAGTACGTCCTCCGTCTTCTTCACGCCAAAGTGTCCCATTAATCCTCCTCCATGCGCCTCCTGCAACAACAAAAGATGAACGGAGCTAGCTGGAATGCATAGCTTGTTAGCACGAAACACAAATCCATCGTTAACGACAAACTTGTTCCACATTCTTCCTTCTTTACAATTCTGCATTACATCTTTAAAATCAGCATCCTGCACATATTGATCTTTGATGGTCTCCAAACCAAATATTTTGAAGTCAAGTTGTGAAAGCATAGTATAGCGACGAGACAATGCATCAGCAATAACATTTTCTTTTCCCTTCTTGTGTTTAATGACATAAGGGAAAGTCTCAATGAATTCAACCCATTTAGCATGTCTACGATTCAGTTTAGCTTGACTTTTAATATGTTTCAAAGATTCATGATCAGAATGTATAACAAATTCTTTGGGCCATAAATAATGTTGCCATGTTTCTAAAGTCCAAACAAGAGCATATAATTCTTTATCATAAGTAGAATAATTCAGACTAGGCCCACTCAATTTTTCAGAAAAGTATGCAACAGGTTTGCCATCTTGTAATAACACACCTCCTAATCCAATTCCACTAGCATCACATTCAAGCTCAAAAGTCTTATTAAAATCAGGAAGTTGGAGTAAAGGAGCATGTGTCAACTTATCTTTCAATACTGTGAAGGCTTCTTCCTGTGCGGTACCCCAAAGAAAAGACACATCTTTCTTTGTAAGCTCATTGAGAGGTGCAGCAATGGTGCTGAAATCTCTCACAAAACGCCTATAGAATCCAGCGAGGCCAAGAAAACTCCTCACTTGTGTGACCGTTTTGGGCTGCGGCCAACTCTCAATAGCTTCAATCTTGGCTTTATCAACTTCAATTCCCTGTGGAGTAACAACATAGCCAAGAAAAGATACTCGGTCGGTGCAAAAGGTGCACTTCCCAAGGTTACCAAACAAACGTGCATCACGTAGAGCAATAAAAACAACACGTAAATGTTCCAAATGTTCTTCCAAAGATCTGCTATAAATCAATATGTCATCAAAGTAAACTACCACAAATCGTCCAATGAAAGCACGTAAAACTTCGTTCATTAATCTCATGAAAGTACTAGGTGCATTAGTTACCCCAAAAGGCATGACTAACCACTCATATAATCCAAACTTAGTTTTAAATGCTGTTTTCCATTCATCTCCCAATTTCATACGAATTTGATGGTATCCACTACGCAAATCAACTTTGGAGAATATTGTAGAGCCACTCAATTCACCAAGCATATCATCGAGCCTAGGAATAGGATGAAGATAACGAATAGTAATATTATTAATGCCTCTACAATCAACACACATACGTGATGTACCATCCTTTTTCGGCACTAGAATAATAGGAACAACACAAGGACTAAGGGATTCGCGTATATAACCTTTGTCGAGAAGCTCTTGTACTTGATGCATAATCTCCTTCGTCTCTCTGGATTGGTACGGTATGGTGCACGGTTTGGCAGTGAAGCACCGGGAATTAAGTCAATCTGATGCTCAATCCCTCGAATAGGCGGTAATCCCGATGGCACGTCTTGTGGAAAGACGTCAGCGAACTCCTGCAAAATGTTAGTGACAGCAGGAGGCAAAGAGGAAGGCACGTCCTCGAATGAAAATAATGCCTCTTTGCACACAAAAGCATAGCAAACAGATTTGCTGAAATCTAGCTCATCAATATCAGATTTGGTGGCAAATAAACATGCACTTTTCAATTTAATTTCAGAAGCAACACTAGATGGTTTATTATTAGGCTTCATTTCTTGCTCAAATTCTTTTGCCACAATCTGATTTTCACTCTTATTCTTCTCCTGTTTTGCTTTATTAGCTCTATTAATATCATCTTTCAAAATGGAATCAGGAGTCATAGGAAGCAAAGTAATATTTTTATCCTTATGAACAAGAGTATAGTGATTGTTTCTACCATGGTGTATAGAGTTTTTATCAAATTGCCATGGTCTACCAAGTAATAAGGAACATGCTTGCATAGGTACCACATCACAATCAACATAATCAGCATATGTAGAGATACTAAAATGCACACGAACAGTACGTGTTACCTTAACCTTGCCACTGTTGTTGAACCATTGGATGTAGTAAGGATGTGGATGTGGTCTTGTGGTGAGAGAAAGCTTCTCCACCATCTCCATGCTAGCCAAGTTGTTGCAGCTCCCTCCATCTATGATGACGCGCACAGAACGTTCTTTCACAACTCCCTTGGTATGGAACAAATTGTGCCTCTGATTTTGCTCAGCTTGTGTGACCTGCACACTCAAAACACGTTGAGCAACTAAACATTCATACCTGTCAGCGTCTTCAGGAGCCATGTATTGCGTCTCATGATCAGAATCATCTCCACCATGTTCTTCACGTGTAATAAGAGCCAAAGTCTCCTCATCATAGTCACTAGCGGACTCATATCCACCATCCGCGGTAGCAATCATCACACGCAGAGATTTGCATTCTCTCGCATAATGACCTCCTCCCTTACAACGACGACAAATAATATCACTTGTGTGCCCTGTTGATGCCATGGAAGAAGAAGAACTCTGTGCAGGCCCAGCAGGTGCGCTCTTGGCAGATAATGGTGGTTGTGCCTGTTTTCTTGTATCACGACTGGAGGAGGCACCTGATTGAGGTGCTGGTGCAGTTGAAGTAGAAGATGCACGCGGTGTCCATGATGAAGGTCGGCCTGCAGAAAAGTTAGTTCGCGCCAATGCGTGTCGATCCTGCACTTCACGTTCAGCTTTACAAGCAAGATGGAATAAACGAGTGATATTAGTATACTCCTTATAGTCTAGAATGGTCTGAATCTCTCTATTTAATCCACCCAGAAAACGTGCAAGCATAGCTTCATTCTCCTCAAAAATACCACATCTAATCATGCTAGTTTGTAATTCCTGATAATATTCTTCTACAGAATTTTTTCCTTGTCTTAACAGCTGTAATTTTTGAAGCAATTCACGTTGATAATATGGTGGAACCCAACGAGTACGCATAGCAGTTTTCAAAGCAGCCCAAGTAGTTGGAATAGGATATAATCTACAATGTTCAGACCACCATACACATGCAAAACTAGTGAAAGCACAAACAGCAGCGGAAACCCGTCTCTCCTTGGGATATTGTAAACATGTAAATCGTTGTTCAGTTTCTAACTCCCAAGTAAGATATATATCAGGAAAATATCTACCCTCAAAAGGTGGAATATTCAATTTCAGTTTAGGAAGATGGTCATGATCTCGTACCTGAGGGAAAGCCCTACCATTGTGATTATTTGCATGTGGACGACCTGGTGGTTGTGGTGCAAGTGGTTGCACGTAGTTCTGATTTTGAGCAACCTCATCCTCGTAATCTCCCACATAATCATCCTCCTCCACATCAGCAGCAGGAGCCACAGAAGTATCAACAGCAGCACCAACAGTTTGGCCAAACGCAAGAGGAACACGGCTCGCTCGGCGGAGGTCTGTTTCCCGACGTGGAGGTAGTCGTTGTTGTTGTTGTTGGAGAGGTGCGTTAGGTGCAGCGGGTGGTGGTGGTGGAAGACGCGCGAGCAATTCATTAAACTTGTTATCGAGCTTTGTTTTGAACGTCTTCTCCATGCCATCTATCTTCTCCATGGCCTCTTCAAATCTGTTTAGCACATCTTGCACCTGTCCACTCATCATTTGCTGAAATTTATCATGCAAATCCTTATTCGTCATGTTCTCCCAGTCAGTCTCGTCGGCTTGTGATCCTGGCATGGTTAGCAGCAATAGAAACACACAAGAATATGATCCTACAGACTACTAATAAGAGGTGGTGGTGGGTGTCACAAATCCGTCAAGCAAATCTCAAATTCTTACCAGTTCTTACCCAGCAGCAGGCGGTGATCGGCAACCGTTGTAGTCAAAAACTCTCAAAGCTTGGATAGAGCGATTACCAGGGAGAGTCAAACGCACGATGTAGATGTATGTGGAGCTGGGAAGGCTTATAATATGGTAGCAAAAAGGGTCAGCAATAATCAATTCAGAGATGCAAAGTTGAATAAACGCTCAACGACGGTACTGTGCTGGTCCTAGGCTAGACTGTGCTAGAGACGCGAGCCTAGAACACCAACAAAATCACGGCGCAGCACGTAAACAAGGGAAAAGCACACTCTGGATTTTTTTTTCGCTCTTATTTTTTGCGCTTTTTTTGCGCTGCTTTTTTTTGCGAAAAATCACTATAATGGCGAGTGTCTCAAAACTCTTCCTAGGTCAAACTGACAGGATGGGCACGAAATTTTTTTCGACAAATATTTTTTTTTCGACTGCCCGGACCCAAAAACTGGAAACGGGTCAGAAAAAACTTCCTATAATGGCACCTGTCTCAAAACACTCAGAAACACCTAAAAATAGGATAGCCAGATTTTTTTTTGAAAAATGTGTTTTCGAAAAATTTTGGGCCTAAACGGAGGGTGGTTTCCGGACTCTTTTTTTTCCGAAACCTACTCCGGCAAGGAAACACGAATCAGAAACTAGATGGATCTCGAAAACACACCTAATATGCAAGGAACTCGGATTGGTGGTGGATATATGGTGGTGGTATATGGCAGCGGTGGTGGTATATGGCAGCGGTGGTAATATATGGATATGGATCGGTGGTCGTATATGGATACGAATTCGGAGCGGTGGTGGTAGGTGACAGGGGCGATGATGATGGTGCGGTGGCGGCGTGACAACTTATGACCAGAACTCGAAACTCTAAAAGACTAACGCTAAGACCAGCAACTAGACACGACGATGCAACCGCAAATTCAACAAAGCAAAACCCTAAAAAGATTACGCAAAGGCTCAGATTGGTTCGGATATGATGAACTAACCCTATTTTTTTTGGGCTTTTTCGTGGACTGTAGGTATGAAGAACAGACTCGATCTAAACTACGAAAAACTGTAAAATCTCACCGAGCAACCTGGAAATCTGATACCACTTGATAGAGGCGGAGGTGTCCCGTCTTTCGATGAGATGATGGATTTCTCTTTGGTGGAAGTCGACTTTGACGATCCGACTACGAACGTGCGAGGACGTCGCGCCTTAGCAATCGCTAAACCAACTCCGAAAGGTTATTGACCACGTCGGAGCACGATCAACCTGACCACGAGGGTCTGTTCCCTGCGAGGAAACGAAGAACAAGCAAGAAACTGAGATTGCAATCTAGATATTGCAAATATAAGATGAAAGCTTTATTGATCAAGGTGGGGTTCTGTGACGCCTTTGTCTGGTCGTTGAACACAAACGAAGTACGCGAAGTTGCAGCTATGGCGAACTTTTAATCTAAACAAAACCCAAAGTCTAAACGGTGCCCTAAGGGCTGTATATATGGAGGAAGAGAGGGGGAATTTCGTGGCCCTTGGTGGAGGGGTCCGAAATCAACCCTATCTCTTGTTTCCCCACACATACGGACTCTAAAAATAGCCTATACTAATGTATTTCGAAATTACATGGGCCTGGCCCAATAAAAAGGTGACGCAGCACCTATAATAGCCTCGGGACGAAATTTATGAAGTGGCATCTTGTATATTTCGTCCAAGGCTTCATGCATCCATTATGGTGGCTTCAAAGTCCTAAAATCATCACTTGTAACTCTGTTCTTGTTCCCCTTGCGCATGGCATCATCTCCATGCTTGTTCTTGCTCCAATGTTCATCCTTCTCCAAGCTAGGCCCTTCATTTGTAAGCAAAACAAATGTATCCAATTTAGGCAGCATCATATTCTCATGAACATTAGAATCATTACCAAGAAACGAAAGTACCTGATAATTTAATTGGCGTGCGCAGGCTCTAGTAATTGGTCCCGTATATGTAGCAGTAGGGGCTGTGGGTGTAACAATGGTATTGATGTCCTCATCACTCTGATACCAAGTTTGTCGCGACCGGTTTTCCGGGTATTAAATTCCAGAAAATGGCCATTGTGCTCACCAGCCCCAGGATAACTGTTAGCTGATGAGGCACCAACTTGATACAGAAATTCCAAGAAAAATACAACATATGTAGTACAAGACCATTCTGGCCTGTGAGTACAACAAATGGTTCTAGTGGTTGATGGCGGAAGCGGTCTGTGAATCATCAGCGCCTATGGGACTCCATTTCCCACAGGAACAGCTGACCAGGTTAACTCCTATCTCCGCGAGGCTGCTATCACCGTTACTTAGGTTCCGGGGCTGTCATCACGTCGCTCCTCTCCGTGCAAGAAATCTGGCCAAGACAATAGCCAGGGATAAGCCAGTGAGTACTTTGAATGTACTCGCAAACATTATGAACACTGGGATAATATAACTGAAAATCATGCACTGAAATATTCTATGATCACATCGTCAGTCATAAATAAAGATCTTTTATGCATGCAAGCAGGTTATTTATGTGCAACATGATATGCAATAATGGAGTGGAAATAAAATGCCACAGTCGGGCGTCTGTGCGACACCACATAAAGGGCTTATAAAGTAAATAAATAACAAGCAATGGCACAGTCGGGCGTCTCAGCGACACCACATAAAGGGCTTATAAATAAATGACAAGCAATGCCACAGTCAGGCGTCTCAGCGATAACACATAAAGGGCTTATAAGGTAAATAAATAACAAGCAAGGCCACAGTCGGGCGTCTGTGCGACACCACATAAAGGGCTTATAAAGTAAATAAATAACAAGCAATGCCACAGTCGGGCGTCTCAGCGACACCACATAAAGGGCTTATAAATAAATGACAAGCAATGCAACAGTCGGGCGTCTCAGCGACACCACATAAAGGGCTTATAAGGTAAATAAATAACAAGCAAGGCCACAATCGGGCGTCTCAGCAACACCACATAAAGGGCTTATAAGGTAAATAAATAACAAGCAAGGCCACAGTCGGGCGTCTCAGCGACACCACATAAAGGGCTTATAAGGTAAATAATCACAATGAATATCCAGGAGGTAGAACCGTCCCAGGGATACTCAATAATTCAGATAATACAATGGGTTAGTCCATAATAAAAAAGATAAACATAATTATCACGAGTCATCAGTCATGATCCACGTTCTGGTCTAGTAGTTTCTCCTCCAAAGACCGACACTTGACCCATCCCAAACTGTAGTCCTTAACCATGGACACGGCTATTCGAATAGGTTTAATCTCTGCAGAGGGTGTACTCTTTACCCACGAGTAACGGATTCCTTTAGTCCTTCGGGACTAATTCCGTCTACGGTCTTTTAATTGAAAACTCACCTGACTTGCACACACTAGCTTAACTCACCGGTGTCTGGAATCACCCACGACACCTGTCAAGCAAAACTCTAAGTGGGGAGGCTACAACCTCGCGTAGCATGGGATCAAATTTATATCGCACGCTCTAAGGGGTGGCCTCCCCTCTCGGTCCCAACCGGAAACACCCATGCCCCCGGACCAGGTGGCCTGCCTACCGGCTACAACCGATATCTTCCACCATGGCCTCTCTGTATGGTGTGTGCTAGAAAGGGGTTGACGACTTACTAAACCGTACCCTACTTGTTGTAGGGACAAGTGGTAGTACGAAACAAGTATGAGGGTTACTGGAACAAGACTCGATCTACGGTCGACTCAGGAGGTTTATAATTTCCCTGCATGATTAGCATAATGAATGTATTTCATCCAACAGATAGAATCACCACTCATCATACCCCTCATGCCATGCCGGACACACTCGTCTCGACGAAGAACTAGGGACAAGCTCGGGTCTACCCAAGACAGAGACTTTCCCGTTTTCCTTCCGGTAGGCACGAAAGGCATACAAGGATGATCACTATCACAAGCATGTCCATTTCCAACAGCAAGGAAATTTCCAATAAGCATTCATGCACAAGATCACATCACCACATAAAATAACGAGTTCCACGTATTGAGGTGGTGTCATAATCGTGTCAAACAATGCACGCAAGATATTATGCCAGGGTTCAGAATGCTTGCCTTCAAGTTGTGGGAAGGCATGGTGCACTCCAAAACTTTTGAAAGCTTTCTCCTCTCTCCAAAATCCTATTTAAAATATTTTTGAATCAATATATAGTTTCAAAAACAGTACCAAAAAGTTGTCTGAATTTTTTTGAAATAAATCTTAAAATAAACTAGACAATATTTGAGAGAGGTAGGAAAAAGAATCAACTCATTTGGAGTTATAATTAAAAAGTTATAGGCAGTCAAAGTTGTGGTCAAAACTGGTTTTTAAATAAAACAAAAATAAAAAGGAAACAGTACACGTCGAAGACGTACTTAGGAATCTACGCTTCCACTTACTCCAGGGTGGACGGCGTGTGAGTCACTGACAGTGGGCCCGGGGGACCCACTGGTCAGGTTTGACTAGTCGACCTCCCTCCTCTTCCTCTGCCCCGAGCGGGGGCGGGATTCCGGCGATGCTCGCCGGCGAACGGCGGCACCATTCGGGAAATGGAGGTCACCCGCGGGCTCAGGGGATCGAGGCGGTCACTCCGGTAGTTGCTACGGTCTCTGGGGTGGACGGAGCTGCCGGCGGCGAGCTTCGCAGCGGACGGTGGTCGTCGGGCAAAGTGATTTTTCGCCCGCGGTGAGTCCCGATCAAGATTGAGTAGGGGGATGGACTCACGAGAGGGAGAGGGGGCTCCTGGTGAAGAGAGTGGTGAGGGGGAGACCCTGGTGGCGCCGGAATGGCTGGGGCAGTGGCGGCGGCTGCGGTTGCCAGAGATGGGGAAGAAGACCTCCCCGGGTCGATTGGCTGCCAATGGGGTCCTAGGGAGATGGCTTGAGACTGCCTGCGTGCGGAGACAAGCTCGGGGCTCCTTAAATAGGCGATCGGGGTCGGTTCCGCGGCGGCCGGGGATAAGGTTGCCGGCGACCGTCTTTCTGTAGCTAGGGCGACGTGGCGGTGGCGGGTGCTAGATGACGAGGCCGCGGATGAGCTTGAGATGCTCAAGGGGGCAGCTGGCGAGCGCTGGTGGCTTGGGCGGCACCGACTGAGGCAGGGGCGCGCTGCGGACGCCGGCGTGCCGCCAAGGGCTCTGACGGCGGTGCTGTAGGGTGCCAGGGCTGCTTGGCGTGATGCGGTGAGGAGGGAAGTGAGTGGCGTGGCGCTACAGAGCGGGCAAAAACCAGGGGCGCGACGTGTCGGTTCGGGTGCGGCACGTGCAATACGCGTGCTCTGCTCGCGCCCAGAGCACGCACGGAACGTGCTCGACGAAATTCTAAGGCATGTTAGGTGGCTCTAAACCACAAGAGGGTTAGCAGGGTGGGGTTATAGGCTAGGGCAAAACCATTGGACATGGTGGTCTGGTCAGGGGATCAAGTTCATAATGCAAACAAAAACTCATGCCAAATCTGTCCATGCTCACAAGGTGTTTGAACAAAATGCCACAGGCACCTAGGCATTTCTTGGGGTGGCCAAAACTTCCAGAGTGGGGTCTCTTTAGATGGATGAGAGGGTGGTGAGGTTAGTTTTTCCAAAGCACAAACTTGCTAGTGCAAGTTTTGCAAAACTTCAATTCTGGACAGGATGTAAATGGCATCATTACATGGACCAAAAATGTTTCAAAGGGTGCATTCTCCTGGACTTAGGGGTTTAGTAGGGGGGACTACAAGTAGGAAAAGGAATCATGGGTAAAGGAGCAACTTAAGAAGTAGTTGTTGTACAAATCCTCAAGTTGGACCAGTATGGAAAAGAGGTTGATTCACTCAAATTTTTCAAAGAACATCACTGGGTTTTTGCATGATGTTGAATCATATGCTACTACTAACTTCCCATAATTTTGGTGGAAGCTAGAAAGAAATGTTTAAATAGGCTGTAGTGCAAATTTGCCCACTGGACCAGATTTGAAAATATGGTGTAGAGCTCAAAATATTCAATGAATGAAATATCCTTTAGCATAAAAGTGATTTAGAAACATCACATGACATCTCCAAATTTTGGTGGGATTTTTAAAAGAATTTATCAAATGGTTGTAGTTCAAATAGGACCACAAACCATGGAAAACGATTTTTAAAGGAATAAAGATCAGGGAAATAATTTTATAATTAACTCCTCTGATAAAAAGAAAAGTTTATTTGAGGGTGTAAGAGAGTCCAATAAAATTGGGAAGTTTTTCACTTGAGGTAAAAACTCCATGATAATAAGAAAATAAATGTTTCAAAAATCAAAAGTGAGCCCAGAAAATAAAAGTTTTAATTTCCTCGCAAAATTTTAATTAACAAAACAAGGTTAAAATTTTGGGGTGTCACAGGCAATGTATTCCACTTCGGCGGTAGATAAGGATACCGAGTTTTGTTTCTTGGAAGACCAAGACACAAGAGATCTACCAAGAAATTGACAAGTACCCGAAGTGGACTTTCTATCAACCTTGTCTCCGGCATAGTCCGAGTCGGAGTAGCCAACAAGATCGAAAGAGGCCCTCTTAGGATACCAAATGCCAAAATTTGGTGTATGGATTAAGTATCTCACTATCCTTTTCACGGCCTTAAGATGACATTCTTTAGGAGCAGGTTGATATCGTGCACACATGCACACACTTAGCATAATATCGGGACGTGAAGCACATAGGTATAACAATGAACCAATCATAGAGCGATAAACCTTTTGATCAACCGGTTCACCATCTTTGGTTAAGTCAAGATGTCCACTAGTAGGCATGGGTGTAGTCATACCTTTGCATTCTTGCATATTGAACTTCTTGAATAAGTCCTTGGTGTACTTGGTTTGAGAAACAAAAGTTCCTTCCTTAGTTTGCTTGATTTGCAACCCAAGAAAGAATTTGAGTTCACTCATCATAGACATCTCAAACTTCTCCGACATTAGCTTCCCAAACTTTTCACTAAAATAAGGGTTAGTTGAACCAAATATAATATCATCAACATAAATTTGGCACACAAATAGTTCACCATTAACCCTTTTAGTAAAAAGTGTTGAATCAATTTTCCCAATTTCAAAGCCTTTTTCAATAAGGAACTTGGTCAAGCATTTATACCATGCTCTAGGAGCTTGTTTAAGACCATAAAGAGCTTTGTGAAGTTTGTAAACATGATTGGGTTTCTTAGGATTGACAAAGCCGGGAGATTGCTTAACATAAACTTCCTCCTCTATTTTACCATTTAGAAAAGCACTTTTAATGTCCATTTTGTACAAGGTGATATCATGGTGATTAGCATAGGCAAGTAAGATGTGAATGGACTCAAGTCTAGCAACGGGGGCGTAAGTCTCACCATAGTCCATACCTTCGACTTGCGTGTAACCTTGGGCGACGAGACGTGCTTTGTTGTGAACTACTTGTCCATCTTCATCTTGCTTGTTGTGAAACACCCATTCGGTATCGATGATGTTGTGGTTCTTGTCGGGCTTCTCAACCAATGTCCAAACTTGGTTCCTCTCAAAGTTGTGTAGCTCTTCATGCATAGCATTTATCCAATCCGGATCTTCCAATGCTTCTTCAACCTTCATAGGTTCAACGATAGAGATGAAAGAATAGTTTTCACAAAAGTTAGCTAAACGAGTTTTAGAGCGAGTGATTCTCCCGGTTTGAATGTCATTGTAGATTTTCTCGACGGGATGATCTTTAGCAATTCTTGCTCGAACTCGTGAAAGCTTTTGCTTGGGTCTTCGTTGAACATCTTCTTCATCTTGTTCTTCTTCTTGGCCTTCTTCATTGTTGGCGTTGTCGTTATCTTGTCATGGTGGAGAAGGATGTTGTTGACGTTCATCTTGATGCACTTCCTCGTTTTCTTCATCTTGGTGTGTCCCACTTGTGGATGCTTCCATATCAACTCTTGGTTAACCTTGTCGTGAAGTAGAAGCTTCCACTTGGACGGACGAGGTACTCTCCTTCACCTCGGTTGGACGGACCTTGCCAATAGACAAGTCTTGGATTGCTTCCGAAGGATCTTTGTCTCCTACATCAATTGGCAATTGCTCTACTTGCGAGCCGTTAGATTCATCAAACTTCACATCTACCATCTCTTCAACCTTTCGGTGAAATTGTTGTAGACACGGTAAGTGTGAGAGTTTGAGCCATAACCTAGTAGGAAACCTTCATGAGACTTAGGAGCAAATTTAGAACGATGATGCTTATCAAGAATGTAGCATTTTAAGCCAAATACTCGAAAGTATCCGACTTGGGGTTTGTTACCGGTGAGGAGCTCGTATGCTGTCTTGCCGAGTAGCTTGTGAAGATACAAGCGATTTGTTGCATGACAAGCTGTCTCAACCGCTTCTGCACAAAAGTGCTTCGGTGTCTTGTACTCATCAAGCATCGTTCTCGCCATTTCGATGAGCGTCCGGTTCTTCCTCTCAAAAACTCCATTTTGTTGAGGTGTGTACGTAGCCGAGAACTCGTGTGAAATCCCTTCTTCGTCAAGAAAGGTGTCCACATTTGCATTCTTGAACTCCGTTCCGTTGTCGCTGCGAACCTTCTTGATCTTCACTTCAAATTGATTTTGGGCCTTAAGTTTTTGAAGATCTTTTGGACCTGCGATTTATCATCGAGAAAGAACACCCATGTAAATCTGGAAAAATCATCAACTATAACTAGACCAAAAGAATTTCCACCGAGACTCTTGTAAGAGTTGGGACCAAAGAGATCCATATGAAGTAGCTCGAGTGGCCTCTTTGTGGTCATGATGTTCTTCACAGGATGCCTTCCTCCAACCTGTTTACCTGCTTGACAAGCACTGCAAAGTCTATCCTTATCAAATATGACATCATTAACTCCAAGGATATGATTCCCTTTAATAAGCTTGTCAAGGTTTTGCATACCAACGTGACCTAATCGTCTATGCCATAACCAACCTTTTGAGGATTTAGCAGTGAAGCAAGTTTTAGGTTGAGCCTTTTTAGTGAAATCAACAATGTATAGATCACCTCTACGTATACCGGTAAAGACCATTTTATGATTGTCTCAACGAAACACTTGGCAATCTACTTCAGTAAATAGGATATTGAAACCGAAATCATCAAGTCTAGATACTGAAAGTAAGTTGTACCCAAGAGATTCAACGAGCATGACATTTTGTATGGAGCTATCATGTGATATGGCCACCTTACCGAGGCCAACCACCTTACCCTTTGAGTTGTCACCGAAAGTGACATACTTTCGAGGACTATCATTATCAGCAAGCTCACGAAACATGTCTTTATCTCCGGTCATGTGATCGGTACATCCACTATCAAGAACCCATTCCTTTCCTCCTGACATATATCCCCGAAGATTTGCCATAAGACCAAAATGTCTCATTGCATCATCAAGATCAAAGTCACTATCATCATCCTCATCATAGTATCCATGTTCAACATCGTTGTGTGGTGGATCAAATCGTAGAGAGGGTGATTCGTTAGAGTGAGTTTGACAATGATCTTGTCTATGAATTTTTATAGCTTCGGAAATAATGTCACTAATAATACCAACATTTCCTTTGGCACGCATAAGGTTTGTAAGCTCAAATAGACGATCACCAAACATAGGATCACAAGTATTCATTTTACTCAAAGCAATAGACTTATGGAGAATTTCATCTAGATTTTTCAATGAATAATCTGGAAATCGTTCCTCAAGAAATTTCCATATAGTATAGGCACACTTAAAAGTAGGCAAACATCCAATCAAGTTTCTAGGCAATCCTCTAATGATAAGTTCGGCAGTTCTAAGATTCCTAACCATGTCAATTGACTCATCATGGGTAGGAGGCGTAGGATCAACATGAGGTGCACAAGGGCTAACAATATACTTGTTCAAATGATATTGATTGAAAATTACAAGCATATCATTTTTCCACTCATGAAAATACTCTCCATCAAGAATAGGCACTCTATGTCTAAGACTCCCCAAAGTAGACTCATCTATCTTCCTCCAATGGTGATTAAACCAAGGCAATGGAGACCAATGCTCTGATACCAATTGTAGGACCTTGAGAAGAGGTGTCTAGAGGGGGGGTGATTAGACACTAAGAGCCAAAGTTGCAGTTTTTAAGCCTTTTAAATCTAAGTGGAGTTTAGGCACAAGTTTAACATTCACAGCACATATCAAGCAAGCATGCAAAGAGTATATGAGCAGCGCAAAGTAAAGCATGCAACTTGCAAAAATGTAAGGGGAAGGGTTTGGAGGATTCAAACGCAATTGGAGACACGGATGTTTTTGGCGTGGTTCCAATAGGTGGTGCTATCGTACATCCACGTTGATGGAGACTTCAACCCACGAAGGGTAACGGTTGCGCGAGTCCACGGAGGGCTCCACCCACGAAGGGTCCACGAAGAAGCAACCTTATCTATCCCACCATGGCCGTCACCCACGAAGGACTTGCCTCACTAGCGGTAGATCTTCACGAAGTAGGCGATCTCCTTGCCCTTACAAACTCCTTGGTTCAACTCCACAATCTTGTCGGAGGCTCCCAAGTGACACCTAGCCAATCTAGGAGACACCACTCTCCAAGAAGTAACAAATGGTGCGTTGATGATGTACTCCTTGCTCTTGTGCTTCAAATGATAGTCTCCCCAACACTCAACTCTCTCTCATAGGATTTGGATCTGGTGGAAAGAAGATTTGAGTGGAAAGCAACTTGGGGAAGGCTAGAGATCAAGATTCATATGGTAGGAATGGAATATCTTGGCCTCAACACATGAGCAGGTGGTTCTCTCTCAGAAATGGTAAGTTGGAAGTGTAGGTTTAGTCTGATGGCTGTCTCCACGAATGAAGAGGAGGTGGAGGGGTATATATAGCCTCCACACAAAATCTAACCGTTACACACAATTTACCAAACTCGGTCGGACCGATTCAGCAAATCTAGTGATCGTTAGGATTTTCGGTGGGACCAAAATGCAACTCGGTAGGACCGATATGGTTAGGGTTAGGGCATAACGTAATCTCGGTGAGACCGATTACACAAACTCGGTGAGACCGATTTTGGTAATTAGCTAACCAGAGAGTTGGTCAGGCAAACTCGGTTGGGCCGATTACTCAAACTCGGTGGGACCGATTTTGGTAATGAGTCAACCAAAAAGTTTGCATTGTAATCTCGGTAGTACCGATTGCTCAAACTCGGTGAGACCGATTTTGATAATGGACATACACAGAGAGATTACAATCCCATCTCGGTGAGACCGAGATCCCTATCGGTGAGACCGATTTGCCTAGGGTTTGTGGCAGTGGCTAAGACATCCAAACTCGGTGGCGCCGGATAGGAAGAATTAGTGGGGCCGAGTTTGACTTTAGGTTTAGGACATATGTGTGGAAGTGGGAAAGTAGTTGAGGGTGTTTGGAGCATATCACTAAGCAATTGAAGCAAGAGGCTCATTAAGCAACACCTCATCCCTCCTTGATAGTATTGGCTTTTCCTATAGACTCAATGTGATCTTGGATCACTAAAATGTAAAATGAAGAGTCTTGAGCTTGAAGCTTGAGCCAATCCATTGTCCTTAGCATCTTGAAGGAGTTCCCACATCCTTTAGTCCATGCCACTCCATTGTTGAACTTATCTGAAACATACTAGATAAAAGTATTAGTCCAACAAGAGATATGTTGACATTAATTACCAAAACCACCTAGGGAGCACTTGTGCTTTCAATCAACTGCTGAATGATCTGCGCCTCGGTCAACGGTCCATTAACCACCTTGACCACACTAGGGAAGGAAGTTTCCACCGCGGGTGCCAGGGGTTCCACACTAGGAGACTCAAAAAACATCAACTCCAAACAACAAACCCCGTAAATCTGAATGGACGGTTTGGGACCCAACTTAAGAGGACACTCAATAGCTGTATGTTTAGGTTTCCGGCACAAATCACATAACTCCGTAGTGCACTGAACCAAAAAGTGTCCCGGTTCTCCACAACGGAAACAGGTGAGCTTCTTCTTTTTAGCCGCCCACTTGGACACCTTGTCACCCTTGGCCTTCCCCGTACCTTGCTCAAAAGCCAAGTCACCAGTCTGCATGGGCTCCGGCAACGTGATTGCAGCCAGAGCTTGAACCGTCTCCACCGCCACCTGCGGTAGAGCTGCTCCACTGTCAGCCACCTCTGTCTCGGCAGTGATCTTCGGCTGCCTTGGCGGAGGGTGACGCCGGTTCCCACCCCGACCTCCACAGAAACATCCTCGGAAAGTACGATTATTAGGGCCAACCGCACCCTCAACAAAGTTGCCGGTCGGTCCTTGGAAACCCCGGTTGTCATTGCCGTTGTCCACCCAAGCATATCCACGGCCACCTCCGGTGGACGAAGAGCCCCGATGCAAACCAGAACCATACGCATCATACCCATCATTGCCCCACTGACCGCGCGGGGGGATACGATCGTCACCCGCCGTCGCACCTGACCCGTGGCCGATCGCGCCCTGGCCCGAGGCGCCGCGACCCCCGACCATCTGCCTCGGCCACGGCCGTTGGGGAGGCTGCGGCTCTGTCCTAGGTGGCGGCGGTTGAGGAGTTGCAGGGAGGGCCGCCCTAGCCGAAGGCGGAGGAGGCGCACCCCGAGGCGGCGGTGGCACTGCCCGAGGCGTAGGCGCCACCCGGAGCGGCATCTGAGCCGACCGAGGTGGGGGCGCAGCCCGCGCGGTAACCGGCGCAGCCACAGCCGCAGCCTGAGCAGCGGAAGCTCCCACAGCCCCGGACGGGTTCCTCGCAGCCGGCACGACCCGCGGCGGTGGCGGCTTGGGCGGCATCGAAAGCCAGCGAGGTCCAGGAAGCAGGCTGCGACTAGCACCGGCGATCACCGGACCACGACGGCGCAAAGGCACAGTCGGGAAGCCAGGCGAGCCGCAATGACGAACACTAGCAGGAGCCCTAGGAGGAACGAGGTGAGAGGGAGAAGGAGATCGTGCATGTGGGGGCGCCCGACCCGAGGCCTCTACATGCACGTCGCTCGTACTCGTCGCACCGCAAGCCTGGCCAGCCCCCTGGGCCTCTAGCCCAGTACTAGCCAAGCCCACAGCGCCCTCGATCGCTTGCGGCCCATCGGCGCCCAAAAGCGATTTCAAACGTGCGCATCTGGCCACCCGAATATCACGAGCACCGGCCACCGCTGGTGATCGCTGTGACCCTATCTGACCACCCTTCTTCTTCCTCCTGGTCACTTTCGTCCAGAACTCGGGATGGAAGAATTCGGACAAGGTCATAGCCGGCGGCCCCACCTTCGGCAACAGGCCACTCCAGGGTTTCATTTTCGACTTCTGCGAATGAACCGAAGAACCGAGCAAAAAATATTTCTTGCAACTCACCATAGGTTTAGACACAGGGATAGATGTTACCAAGCCTAGCGTAGCTGACGGCAGAGCTGATGCTTCCGGATATCATCCTCATCTTCATCTTCATCATCATCAACAAGAATCCAGAAGCGTCCCCCAAACCTTTGTGTAGGCTTTGGATCGTCGACGTCCTCCGTAAGATCAACTACGACTGCTTGCTCTTCGCTCTCCATGGGCGCCTGCACACACTCAAGAACCTCGATATTGAAAATATCAATCGAAAAACGCATACCAATATGAAGATCTTCCTCAACATTGAGATGTCGTCCGGCCAAAATATCTCCTTCATCTCGGATCGTCATCGAACGAGACGGATGCGAGTAGATCATGCCATTGATCCATCGCCCCAACTCATGAGCATCTTCAAATCTGACTTTCCATTTCATCGGATTCAAAAAATCCTGATCCCGATCCTCCGTCGAGGAGTCTCGATGAGAAACCAGGGAAGGGGGCAGATCGAGCGCCGCCACGGGATCCACCACGCACGCCGGCCACATCTCATCCGTAGGGGGAGGTGGATCCGGCGATAACCGCATCGGCGACAAAGGCGGAGGCAACTCCCCGCGGGACGAAGCAGGCAGGCAGATCAGCGGCGGGGAAGGACCCCCTCTGTCGTCCCCCAAGTCCACCCCATCATCCGGTGGGAGCGGCGGCGGTGGCTCTGATTGGATCGGCGGTGGCGGAGACTCACGGTCATCGCCACGCCCGTCGCTACACCCGTCGCCAGTCGCCATAAAACAGAGTCAGGGGAGCGGCGGCGGGATCACAGCTGGCATATGATGTTGTGCATTCTTTTTTAGACTAGCCCAATTAGAGCAACTCCAACGGGCCGACCCAAACGGATGGCGCTTTTGTCCCCTTTTTGTCCGTTTGGGTCGGCCATCCGCCTGCCGTCCGCCCTCTTTTAGATTTGGGTCGGCAGTGCACCCAACGCGCCGACCCATTTCATGACTGCATGCTCTTTTAGATCATGCCAGTGCGCGGGAAAGGTTCGCTCACGCGGGGGAAAATCGGCATAGAGCGCGCTGGCTTTGGAGCTCCGAAGCGCGGGAAATGTTCGCGCGCTTGTTTTGGCGCGCCGAGGCTGGCGCTTGTTATAAGAAGGCGCTCCCTCCCCACTCCTCTCGCCCCCTCTCACTAACCTCGCGGCTTGTGCGCCACCATGTCGATGCGCATCCTCGGCGCTTCGGATTTTCGCTGAGTCCGCGAGCGGCCCTCCGTCGCCTTCTCCGCTGAGATCTTGTTTGGCGAGAAACGCCTCATCCTCAGCACCTTCGACACCGCAGAGCAGGCGGCCCGCGCGTACGATGCGGCGGCGTGGCGCCTTCGGCGGCCTAGTCGGGAGATGAATTTTCCTGACGTGTCGATCCAGCGGGAGTAGGATCTGGCGCCTCTCCCGCGGCTTTTCACCTACGAGGATCGTCGTGTCCATCGGAGGCGGCAACATCGCCTTGCCATCGCCGAGATGGACGTGCAAGCCTTGGTGGCGTGGCGCGAACGCTTCCCACAGGACATCGTCGACGAGCGTCTCTATGAGCGAAGGAGGACAGAGAGGAAGGCGAGGAGGACGGAGCGAGCCGCCTATCGGGAGGGAAAGTGTGCGCGGAAGCAGGCCGCTCAATTGAGACTAAAGCTACGAGAAACATCGGGATAGGAATTCACGGACGAGCAGGCTGCTGACGCCTCGGAAAAAATGGCCGACGGTGTCGGCGACGAAGCAGGCCGTGGAGGTTGTGCACGCGCGGGGAGGAGAGAGGGCGAGCGTGCGCGTTCGTCTTGTCTCCGCGCCGACGCAAATCCGGCTCAAAAATGGACCGGGAATGGGTCGGCAGGCAGACGAAAGCAGACGCGCGTCCGTTTGGGTCGGCGCGTTGGGCCGACTTTTCTGTCCGCCTCGACCCAAACGGACGGTGGCAGACGAAATGGATCGCCCCATTGGAGTTGATATTAGGCCAACCTAAGAAAGGGGATTGGCTATAGAGTGCATAATCCTTTAATTTACTAAGCTCCCTAGGGGTTAAAGCTCTTACAATCAATTGAGGTGTATAATTTGAGATTTTTTCCCCATAATTTTGACTTGGGCATTTTCTCGGTGGGTCCCTTTGTTAAGTGTATGTTAATTTTTTTTGTCACTGCATGGGATCTTAGTCTGGGCATTCGGTCTAACCGTTTGGTTCTTGTGATAAAGAAATTATGTTCCTACATATATGTGATGACTTGTCGGTTACTCCTCAAATGAAAAACCAATTGTTTGTTGCACCATGAACTCGGTTCGGTCCCCGGTCATGATCGAAGAGGAGATATATTTTATGGAGGAAGAAATCAGGGTCAAATCTTGAGCAAGAAACGATAGAATATACGAGTAGGAATCAAGCATGGGCATAAATGGTGGGAGGAAGGAACTGTTGTAAAAAATAATTGCAAATCATTGTTGGTGGGCCGCCGGTCGCTTTGCGAGTGCTACAAATGCCATCTTTGGCCATGAAGGAGCCATGGCCGTCGCGCATGGAGGCCATCTGGCCATGTGAACAACCGGCCGCTATGCGTCGGAGATACAACCACAACGTTCGATGAAGGAGCCATGGTCGCCACCGCATACAAGTCATGGGCACCAGTGGTTGTCGTGACTATGCGAGGTAGGGGAACGGAGGCGGCGACGTTGCAATGAAGAATGAAACACATTAAGGTTAGGGGTTGCGTACGTTTTGGCTGAGGTAAGGCTACGTGGTATAGTTCAGTTCTGAACATTTGCTAACCTTTTTTGACATCGGTCCTGGTTTTTTCATCCAGTTTTCGGTTCGCGGTTTTCTGCCCACCCATCGGTCAAACGCTTGTTACACCTAGCCCGGTCTGATATCCTCATGTCACCTAGTTGCCCTTTTCGACAGTGTGTGTCTCCTTCGCATGTGTTTCTTAGTTGGGTTCCTAGGGAGAGACAAGAAGGGGCGCTTTGCTACTTCTGTGTGTGCGTCTGGAGACTGCAGTGTCAGTTCATTCGATGGTTGTGTGTTTGGCCTTCAAAGATTGAATGATGTTGTGGCCTTGCGGATGCTGATTTAGGTACCGTAGATACCATGACAGATGAGCTGAGGAACTTCCTGTATAGTGAACCTATCAAAGATGAAGGAGGGAAAGAAGACCAAGTTTAGTGTGATAGTGTCAGCATCATGGAGCACAAGGTTGGGTTCCACATCACCGAGGCCACCAGAATATGTTTTGTTAACGGGTAAAATCAACTTTCGACCAAGCGGTATCCATAGTACCGTGGTCAGAAATTAGTGAGGGTGTGTACGACGACCTTATGTCAAAGGTCGTCGTACACTCAACAAAGTGGCACGATTATCTTTTTAATAGGTTCAGTTGCCTCATCGGAGCGTGACCTACATCGCATAGGAGGTCGTTGAGAGTGGTGCCCGGCGCACAGGGTACCAACTAGTACGAGCCTTACAAGGTCCCTTAGACTCTGAGCTCTCAGCCTTTGTTTGCCCTCCTGAATGGTCTTGGAAGGGAGAGTGACCCTCCACTTGAGTGTACTCAAGTGAGAGTGAGTTGGTTACATGCTCATGGGGGCTTTATATAGCCTAAGGAGGTGAGAGGGTAGAACTAGGAGGTGGGTTGTGGCCCATTAGGTGGGAACCCCTATAGTAGGATAGGCCTTTTTGCTTGGGCTTGGGTCTCTTTGCTCCCCTGTCTCCTCTCTTGACTTATTCTTTTTTGGGGTCTTCTTCTTTTGACTTGACCGATCTCGACTGGTGGTGTGGCATACCATGTAAGATAGGGGTGGCGCCTTAAATAGGGTTGAAATCCACTACTACAACATGTTCCGAGTCCAACGAGTATGTGTAGGAACTACTACATGTCGTGTGACTACTGCACTTTGATTACTTTAACGATCATGCTTTGTTTTCCCTTTTGTCACAATCCTTCTTTTAGTTTCAGTTTGGGGATTGGTCCAGAGGAGAGGTCTTGTCATCCTGACTCCTAATAGTCGAAGCGGATGGGGAGTTTTGTCAGTGGGTTATGGAGTTATGGTTGTTGTGATAGTGCACGAGTACCACAATTCGTTCTTGCATTGAGGGGAACGGCGTTGTTTGTCTCTTTATTATGGGCGGTGTCTCATGATTTTCTCTATTTTTGTTGTTCGTGTGCATTTGTTGGTTGGAGTCCTTCGATTTATTTGTTCCTCTGTTGCCTATGGCTTTGATCTTGTGTATGTGGCCGGCATGTGTTCTGCTAATAAAAGGAACACTAAAGCAACCTTAGGATGATCACTCCACTAAAAAACAATAGCAACAACATTAGCTAAACACATTAAATACAAGAGCAATTACCAGAGAGACGCTCGGAGGCAAGCGACGCGGCAAAGCGTGCATAAGCTTCTAGTAGTACATTAATTCCAATCCAATTTTTGTCCTGTTTAGAGCATCTCCAGCTATACCCTCGCCATGTCCATGTCAACAGTCCAAACATGAGAGAGAAGAAAAAAGCCTACCCAACCGCCTATTTGTCAGGGTTTTTTGACACCCCTCAAACCCAACCATATGTTGGGAGGGGGATATGATGGCGATGGCATCCGGGCCTATTTGGACAGACTGCCACGTCAGCCAAATCCCACCCAACCCACTTAGGCCCATCTGCAGCTACACTTCCTCTTTCCCCCTATCTCTCAGTTTCCCACAAGGACGGAGCATGGATGGCGGCTCCACCATGCCGGGAGCTCGCGGCCGCCACCCGGGTCACCGGCCTCGAAGGCCAACCTCTGGTACTCCTCCACCAGGGGAGGTTCACCTCCTTCTTAGGGGCACAGAGGCGGCTGCGCGCCCCTGAGCTGGACTCCGGAGTGTCATGGACATCGTCCCGTGTCGCGATCACCACCAAGCCACACGGAGTCGCGATCGCCGCAACGCTGAACAGAGCCGTGGCCACCACCTAGCGGCACCGGAATGCTGTTGGTGCCGGCCTGCGCATGTATGGGGCCACGACTTAATGAAAAGTGCGCCCATACCAGATGTCGTGTAGCCTGTCATCGTTGTGTCATATGTAAGAGTATGGGCCCTCGAACTAGTGAATTTGGGCATGGTGATTGACGACAAGGATCTCCGACCAAAAAGGGTTGTGGGTGGTGTACTACGAATCCTCCAGCGCCTCCGGCGACAGGCGCGCCCGATACATGGCGATGGAGCCAAAGGGCATCGGCGCTACCGGAACGCCGTAGATGCTCAGGCGCCATCCGACGCGCGCGGGGATGCCTAAATGGGTGAGCTCCTCTGCCTAGGCCATGGTGTCTTTGTTGTGCACCATCGTCGTGGAGGTGCACAGTGGCAGACTATGGTTTCGTTGGGAGGTGGCGGCGATTGATGTTGTACGACGAAGAGGGGTGGGAGCGCCATATATGGGCAAGGAAGGGGAGGTGGATGGGCGCCGGTGGAGGAGAAAATACTACCATTAGGGGTGCATCAGATGATACCGAACCTTAGACCCCAAGGTGACTATGAATTGGGATATCGAGGGGAATGATTTTAACTTGAGGAGTTCATGTATTCAAAGTGTGTTAATGCTTTGCTCTGGTTCTCTATTAAAAGGAGTGTCTTAATTACCCTTAGTTTCCATTAGAACCCCGCTGCCACGGGAGACAAAAGATGTTACGCAAGTTCTTATCACAAGCACGTATGACTATATAGGGATTACATGCCTGCATATGAATGATGAACTGGAGCTTCTGCGTATCGCTCTATGTTGTGACAGTTACATATTGAATCTCATCTGAATATCCATCGCTACTCCATGCATACACTTTAATACTATTGCCTTTGATCAAGTTACTACTACTCTGCTTGCTACTAATCTGCTACTACTGTTATTACTGCTACTATTACTTTGCTATCATATTACTGTGCTACTAATAAATTGTTGCAATGAAGTGATTCTCAGGTGTGATTGAATTGACAACTCAACTGCTAAGGCTTATAAACATTTTGGCTCCCTTGTGTTGAATTAATAATTTTGGGTGAAATACTACCCTCAAAGACGGTTGCGATCTTCTATACTTGTGGGCTATCAAAATACCGTAGTAACTTTTGATCAAGAAAAAAGTTGTTGAAATATACCCCAGTATCTTAAGTGTAAGTAGCAACGTAGTATACGAACCGAGACCTCAAGACTTACATACAAACACCACACTTTGACCAGGGAGGAAAGTTGTTGAAACATACCTGTGATAACTTTTGTGTAAATAGCATGATAATTTATGACATGATACATACAAATACTGTGATAATTTTGACCCAGGGAAAAAAATTGAAATATACATCGGTAACTTCGGTGTAAACACCATAATAACTTACTCATGCATGGTAACTTTTGACCGGATCAAAAGTCATCAGAATGAAACAACATGCAATCTAGTTTCGAAGCTCTCGCCGCATGAATTTATCAGTGAAACTGGATTTTGAATCGGAGCGACGGTTTGAACTATAAAACATTTTGAACTTTCAAATTTATGTGTAATCTTTGCCGACATCAGCAGGCATGCATGCAAATGTCATTGCCATCGAGTAAACATTATAATCGACATTGAGAATGAAAATGACATTGATATTATCTTCAGGATATCAGAAAATAAAAATTATAATAAATTTACGCTGATTTTTCTTTTCTAAATTTACGTCATTGAGAAATTGATCATAGACTCATCATCATTTTTTATGCAGCACAGTGCGGTGCGAAAAACCGAGCCACATGACTATCTTAATTTTCCTTAAGGTAGCTTCAGCCCGCTAGTAATGATCAAATTGGTTAAAAATGCCATAAACATTATTGTGCTCAGAATTGTCACACTTCACACACAATAATAAATTCAAATAAAACTTTAATTCTAATGATGATTCATAATTGTACTTAGAATTAATATTATTTTATAACATTAATTTCATCATTGAAATAATATTTGAAAGGTGATCTTCATAAAAGATGACACAAGAAAATGACATCAACATCAATATGAAACCACGTTTTGCAAATAAAATTTTCGGTTTGTTCCATTCTTCTCTGAAAATTGAATCATAATTTACAATGCATTTTAGTGGCAATTTTATTTATAGCAGTGCAATTTTTTTAGAATAAACATAATATGGGAAAAAAGGCACTGAATAAAATGAAAAGTCCAGAACATAACATGGCCCACGGATGCCAATTAGACACATATCCCACCAGATTTTAAGAGACCTCCTATATGGGAACTCCTATTGGACGCGTTCTGCGTCAAAATGTCGTCACCACGCACAGGGGCGCAGCCTGACTGGGCCGGCCCATCGCGCTGTACCGGTGGAAAGAAAAGGAAGCAAAAAAAGGGGAAGGTGAGGCGCCACTCGAACCTGCGACCTACAGATTCGAAGTGCATGCTCCCAGCCAGTCCACCTGACTAGTATTGCTCGTATAAATACAAGGCGACACTGTTTTTCTTACACATCCAGGAGCTAGGCGTTGTGGCTACTGCGGTGTGTATGTATACAAGAGGTCGTTGGTTCGATCCCTGGAGCGACAGCGACGATTTTTGCGGTTTTTAATCTCGCGAAGCGAAACCACTCGAATGGCCCGGCCCAGGTAAGCTGCACCCTGTGCGAAGCGGCGACTAGTTGCCGCAGTTAGCGGCAAATAGGGAATTCCCTCCTATATGACGCATTTTGCGTCATACAAGGAGTTGGACACACAGGCTGGCAGCGTCCAGATTCGGAAACCATTTTGAGAACATTTTTTGAAAATTGCGAGCTGTTTTGAAAAGCCGCAGTTTTTTTATATTCCAATTTCTTTTGTGAAACTGAAGATGGTTTGTAATTCCGATTGAAAAACAAAACACGAAAATATTTTGCAAATCCCAAACAGTTTTCACAAGCGCGAACAATTTTTCCAAAAGTTAATATTTTCACAAAAAGCGAACAATGAACAAAAAACAAGAAAGTCTTTTCTAAACTTCCGAATATTTTCTGAGATAGTAAACAACTTTGGTTTTTTAAACAAAAATGGAAAACAGGAACAATTTTTTTAAACTCAGAACAAAAAAGATAAAACACAACTTTTAAAAAGAAATGTGAACAAAATTTTATTGTACGCTATTTTCAAAATGAGAACAAAATTTGAAACATCAGAATATTTGTTGAAATTGTGAACAAAATGTTGAAATCTCGAACATTTTCTTAAACATGAATATTGTTCTAAATGGTGAACAAATTTTGCGTATGAGAACATTTTTTGAAATTCTTGATGGTTTTCTCAAACACGAATTTCCCTTGAAATTGTGAACAAATTTGAAAAAAATGAGACATCTTGTAAAACAAGAATATTTTTTTGAAATTGTGATCGAAATGTTGGTATGGCGAACAGTTTTTGAAAGCACGAACATTTTTTTTTTGAAATTGCAAACATTATCTTGAACAACCTGAGCATTTTTTGAAATTTATGAATATATTTTAAATGCAAACAGTTTTTGAAAATCTGAAATTTTTCAAGTTTATAAACATTTTGAAAACACAAACATTTATTAATTGGAGAACATTTTTTGAAAACGCGAACATTTTGTCAAATTTGTGAACTTCTTTTGAAAATACAATTTTTTTAAACCCCAAACATATTTTCGAGTTTTCGAACAATTTTGAATTCTCAACATTTTTCAAATTTGCGCATTTTGAAAAAAGAAGAAGAAAAAGAAATAAAATAAAAAAGAAGAAAGAAACGGGAAATATAAAAACGAAAGTGAAAATAATAAAAGAAACATAAAAGGAAAAAAGAAAATAAAAAGTAAATGAATACCAGCCAGGAAAAACAATAGGAAAAAAGAAAAACCGATTCAATGAACCTTCTAGAAGGTTCCCAAAACCGGAGAAAGCCATAACTAGGTAAGCGCTAACGGGCCGGCCCGCATCACGTCGCTCGCTCCGAATCCTGTGCGAACCCTGTGCGAACCCCCGACAGTTTGACGCAAAGTGCGTCGTATAGGATTTTCCAGATTTTAGGGGGTGTTTGGTTCAGGGACTTGTTAGTCCCAGAGACTAAAAAAAGTCCATAAAAAATCCCTAGGAACCAAACGGGAGGGACTTTTTCTACAGGGACTAAAAAAAACTTTACTAGAGAGTCTTTTTTGATTAGTCCCTGGGACTAGAAAAAGTCCTAGGACTTCTCAACCAAACACCCCCTTAATCCTCGAACTAGAAAGAAAAACATTTCTTCGCTCCGCCAGGACAACCTAGGCCGTTGCCCATGGTCAGATTTGGCCCGTTTAGCACCCCCGTTCCAGGCTGTGTCTCCGCTCTATCGCCAGCCGTTGGATCAGATCGAACAGCTCCGGACTTATCCGCTCCTGACGAGAGAGGCGATTCCAGCGGCGATTCCTATCCGGCGACACCATCCATGGCGGCGCGGTGGCTATGTTCGGCGGAGCAGCGTGCGACGGGCCAAGTCCTGCGCGCTCCTCCGTCGACCGTGGCTGCCGGCGACGCGCGCATGGCGTCCGGTGACGAGGTTGTGGAGGCGAGCGGCGGTCACCACGACATGAGGAGACGGCGACGTGCGCGGACGGGTGCATCTTTCCGCGCGTCGTCCGAGGAACGGCGGCGTTGCCGGCGTCATCGTCCTCACGCAACAGCACGACAGTGCAGACTCCGAAGGCCTTCGCCATCCCAGCTAATCCCCCCACCTTTTCTTTGATTTCTGCATTTTGGGCTTCAAAATTTGGGGATTTTCGATCTAGGGTTAAGGTTTCGTATTTGGGGAAAATTGGGGATTTCATAAATTTGCTAATTCCGCTCCTCGTTGCTACCCAAAACGTTTAAAGTGTTAATCCATCATAAACATGAAGTATAGTCCCTTGATCATGATCAGATAATCAATCACAGAGAATATTTGTGCCCTAAACATGTAACTAAGACCATTATGCTTGGACAAAAAACCATTTAGATTGCAATCAGATCGCGTGGTGAAACCATTATCGTTAGAATATAACCGAAATAAGTTAGCAGTAGAACATGAACGTTGGTTGCTAACTGTAAACCATTAGAATTTAATCATGTTCAGTTAGCACTAGCGTATGAAATTAGACCGTGGCGTTAGCAATCAACTTCAACCATGATCTACCAAACATGCTCATGATACCAATATTAGAATGAACATCATTAGGATCTACTCTCTCTATTACTTGTCTCGAAAATGGATGTATCTAGAACTAAAATACTAAAAGATACATCCATTTCTGCGACAAGTAATTCCAAACGGAGGGAGTAGATCTCTGATTGGAACACCTTAAACCATTGTCGTAAGTCAAAGTTTTGAAATTTTGACCAACTTTATAGGGAAAAGTAGTGGACAGAGGGAGTACATAAATAAACCAGTGTTTCTTTAAGCACCGGTGCTTATTTGTATAGGACAGAAGCTTACTTAGGCGTCTAGAAATAGGCACTGGTGCTTTAGAAAAATCTGGTTTATTTTTCTAAGCACCTCCCTAAGCATCTAGCATTGTACAGGGCCTAAGTGTAGCGGAATATGATGTACTAACCGTTATTTGCAGGGACCAGTAGAGTATAGCCCATGTACTAACCGTTATTTGCAGGGACCAGTAGAGTATAGCCCATGCTGGATGCACCTTGGGATCTCCAGCAAGGGGGAGATGGCTGGGGAAGAAAGGCGGCAGCAGGGTAGATGGCAGCAGGAAGCCACCGGCTCTGCCTTGCGGTGTCCGGCGGTGGATGTTGGCCTTTTGATCCCCTTAGCACCCTTTTAGGATCAGCGGTTAGGAGTTTGTTGGGGTTTAACCCATGTATACCTGTGTACATCTGCCCATGGGGCACAACCTCCTACTTTTATATCTTACTAGCAAGATGTCCGTGCGTTGCACGGAACATCAAGATCTTATGGGAGAAAAGGATGGATGAGGGAAGGCCTTATTATCTGCAAATGTGGAGAGGAGTGCGGGTAAATTTTTATAGTTTCCTTTCTATCCGTTAGATATAGATCGGACGGCCTATATTCCAGGATGGCAGGCACACCATCATCACCAACTCTGCTTTTTATAGGAGTAGAGATATCCAATAACCGAAAAACAGGACGAGCCTACACAAAATTACCTCCCATCAAACAAAGAGAAATATCCTAGACGGACCTACTCCTACATATCTACACTAATTTTCTTCTGCACCTCCTTTTGGCATTCATGGTAAATAGAGAAATGCTCAGATAGAACATTTGGATTGAATTTTGGGTATATGATTATCAAACAAGAGAAAGGTCCCAGATTATTCAAACTGCAGGATACCAGCAACGAACACAGCGTTTTTCTGGAAGCCAGTGTACTAGGATGCTATTTCTTTTACAGACCAGAAAAAGGGGGGAAATATAGTTACATGGGAATTGAATCTGCATACACAGCAGGCATGCAAAACAGAATCCCTGCAAAAGCTGTCAAAAGCTATACTCACATATCAGCTAGCTGCTCAAAACATCAGGCTAGCAACGAGCCGAAACAAGGGAAATGAATAGTACTAGTATTGTGTTGCCAGGAGAAGCACCAGCAATCTTCAACAAAGAACACACTTCCTTCGGTTACAGCACCACCCTCAATAGATTAATCTTTGTATCGTGCTTTCGCTGCATTAAACACCTCCCTTGCTGCCTACTCCAAACAACTCTGTTCCCAACAGCAGCAGCAGATTTTGCATCTCCTCCTTTAACCGCAGCGCGAAGACCAAATTATGAAGCCAATGGCTTATCAGTTTAACAACTATTACCTCCGTCCAGAAAAGCTTGCGTTCGATTTATCTAGATACGGATACATCCATTTGAGAGACAAGCTTTTTGGGACAGAGGGAGTATGTTGGAAGCATGCTCTGTTTCTAGTATTAATTCCAGACCGACCATAACACAGCTGCTAGTCCAATCAGAACAAGGCACTTAGTGTTGCCAGTAAAAAGAATGAACCAAACTTGCCAACGGACTGAATAATGACAGTTATATTAGTAGCAAGAGAAATAGAGATACAACAATGGTGATATCTATTATAAATCAGCTCTTAACACTTCCATGCCAAAGAGTTAGTAATTGGGCTGTTGGAGTCCATGATTTATCAAGGATTCATGGGAGGAACAAGGTTGATGATCTGAAGTGACAAGACATACGTGTTGGTGTTTAGATCATTCAAACATGGGAAGCGCTGTTGCTGTTCCAATACTGATTCGGTTACTTTCATATAAGATGGTCAGTGAAGATCTACCTTACTGGGCTTCAGCCTTCAAGAAGGGTCTTCTGAGACAGAACCACGAATACGCCGTCCAGTGATTGCTTCTGCCCGCGCCCTCCATCTGCTCTCCGGGATATGGAATTTGTTGGAAAACATTTGACCCCAAGTCTAACACAATAGCCCAATCTTGATGCTTGACTGTATCGTGCTCTACAAAGTAGACACAATTCCTCCGGATCATAGTGAAGTCCTTTGCACAGAGGGCAAACGCGTCACCACGGCCCAAGAAGAGCGAGTACTCGCCAAGATCTGTGACCTTGTCCCGCAGCTCCAGGCGCTCCGCTTCCCAATCCGGGCGGTAAACTTCGACAGCCTTTATGTTGGGCGCACGGTACATCACAACAAGCAGCAACTCTCCATTGAATGCGACCACATACCACGTCGGCCTGCCACCGCCAGGGAACTGTCGAAATCCATGGCGCTCTCGCAGAGCACTGTAAAGGTACGTGCTCCGGACAAGCTTGGGAGGGGAGCGGTCAAGATCATAGACGTGAAGGGTCCACCCGATGTCGGTGAAGTAGAATTTCCCCTGATGGAATGCTGCGCTATCGATTCTGCCGTTTGGCCGCTCGAGCTGCATAGTCCATGCGGCATCTTCAGGCCGCCAGAAGAAGAGCGTCTGGCCCATGCAAGTACCAGTACTGTAGAGCTTCTGGCTCGCGATCGCCATCCAATCAGGCGAGGTGAGCGGGTCTCCTGAGAGGAAGACTTGGACAACGGCGGGCAAACAGGGCAGAAAGATCTCAGCTTCGGAGAGGGTCTCCCGGAGGACAAACCGCGTTGGGGATTGCAGGTTGTCCATGAGAGCAAGCCAGTCAAGGGGCGTGCCGCAGCAATATGGTAGGCCCGCCGGCGTGGGCGTGCCCAAGTAGATCCGTCGGCCGCCAAGGGGCAGCCAAAACGAGTGCTCGCCGACCGGGCCAACCAGGTTCCATGGTTCGCGGCCGGCGACGATCCATGGACGACAGGCGGCCAGCCGGGAAGTGGATGCGCGCCAGTGGGAGCATACCTGATGGATGTGGATCCGGTCCGCGTCGCCTGGCAGGCGGCCGGAGATTTCCGTGAGGAGCTCCGCCGGGATGGAGGTCCAGCCGGCCATCTTTTGAGGGGTAGCGAGGTGATGCGTTGGACGATCGTGTGTGGTTTCTTGGTCTTTTTATTATGGAAAACGTTATGTTCGGCCGGTCGCTGGCATACCGCTCGATCGCCCAGCGATCTATGGCTAACACGTAGGAGTATTCATTGTTTGCGTTGTTGGATTTTCCTCCTCGGCCCACCACATGCCCTTGGCCCATCATGGCTGCTTTTTCTCTCTCATCCTTCAATGCGTCGTCCTTTACTTTTTGTTATCTTTTTCCCATATGAGGAGCTTACCCCAAGTGGCGGCCGCATGCTGGAACCAGCGATTTTTTTTCTACATCCATTCACGATGGAGATACGACCGCGAAGACGAAGACGGCCTCTTGCTGCAATCGTTGTTAGTTTTTGTTACAATCGGCGAGAAAATTTGCTACATCCATTCATGACAGAGATGCGACCCGAGACGGCGGTGAGGATGATTTTTGCTGGACCCGTAATTATTTTTTGCTACTACCGGTGAGGTTGTTTTGCTACATCCATTCATGGCGGAGATGTGACCAGGGACGGCGGCGACGAGGATTTTTGCTGCACCTGTAATTGTTTTTTGCTACTACCAACGGGGTTACCAATGAGGTTTTTTTTGCTACATTCATTCATGGCGGTGACGCAACCCGGGACGGCGGCGACGGTGATTTTTGTAGCACCCACAATTGTTTTTTGCTACTATCGGCGATGTTTTTCGCTACACTCATTCATGGCGGAGATGCGACTAGGGACGACGTCGACGACGATTTTTGTTGCGCCCGTAATTGTTTTTTGCTACTACTGGAGAGGATTTTTGCTACATCCATTCATGACGAAGATTTGACCCGTGACATTGGCGACGATGATTTTTGCTGCAATTGTTGTTGTTTTTTTGCTATGACCGGCAAGGTTTTTTGCTACATCTATTAAATGGCGTTGGTTGGCTACTCGTTTCCCGTGCAGCGAGCGTCGATGATGAGGGCGGCGGCGGCGCACCGGGGGTGCTTCAACCAAGTTACTTTTTGAAAGTATTTGGTGATTATTGTTTGTAAACAAGCTGGGAATCTACTTCCAAGGAATTGTTATTGTTTCTTGATGGAATGCTACATGAGTGCTTTTTTTTAGAAATATGGGTGAAAGAACATGCGGTGCCCGCATGTTTGGTTTTGATAATTGATGACAATCTCTATGAACTAATGGTTGTCTTGAGTTGTATTTGAAAGATTTGTCCATAGGTTTTTCTTGAAGTCCATGTGTTGGTTTCAAGGAGTTTTTGAGTTGACCAAGGTGCTATTAAGGAATTATCCAAAGATTGGTCATGCGAGTGTTGAGCTTATTGCAAGCATGTCTTGAAGAAGAAGGTTGTGTGATCATTCATGTTTACCTTCAAGACATCATCCAAATGAAGAGAGTTGCAAAGATTCAAGGTTGATCAAGACTAAGTCAAGAGTGAATCAAGTTGATCAACTCACAAAGCATAGAAGATGTACCGAGAGGGATCAAGTGATCCCATGGTATGGTAAGCATTGTCCATTACACTTTATGTACTAACCCATGGTCTATGTGAGAGTTGTATGTGGGGTTAGGTACGTATCCATGGGCTTGCGTCAAGAGGAAGATATCATACAACCCATGGAAAGGATGACATCAAGTGGTGATCGTCATCAAGATTGCCGTGTGCAAGTTCAAGTGGAGCATCACGAAGAGATCAAGTGCTTGAATCTTGCCATCCATTGTGGTGTCAATGGACTTGTGAAGATGTGCCGAAGAGTGGCTCACCCATAGTGAACTATGGGGGAGCAATCATCTAGTCTTCATCGAGCCAACGCAATCAAGAAAGGTGGTCCAACTTGAGGGAGTCAAGATCGTCTTCATCTAGCTCAAGTGGACCATGTGCAAGGCAAAGGTTTTCCCTTGATAGGTTTTCTATTTTACCGGTCTTGTGGTGGTAGTTGGGAGACCGAGTTATAGGATCGTTTGCCGTACTATCAAGGGGGGCTCTCAAGTTGGTAGCTTGATCGTATCGTTAGTAGAGAGCTCAAACCATTGCATCCTTGCATCATGTTTCTTGGTTCTTGTTTGGTTATCTTTGTGAGTCTTAGAGCTTATGGTCATCTTGATGACAAGCTTGAGTTCATCGAAAACGGAGTTCGCATGCGTCTTCTATGATGTTTTCGGTGTTGGAGGTTTTACCGGTCTTATCCGATGAAGGGTTCTCACCATTTTCTTATGGGACTTTTCTCATTTGCTTATTCTTGATATTTCTATCAATATTGTGTTAGCCCATGTCGTTAGCTTTCCAACAAACTTGGTTTCGTTGAATTCGGAGTCCGTTTGCAAAAGTTGTGGCTGTTTTGGTAAAGGCTGCAGCGGTACTACCGCGACTAGAGCGGATGTAATTTTTTACTACCGCTCCAGAGCGGTACTACCGCTGCTCCTGAGCGGTAGTACCGCTCCAGAGCAGTACTACCGTGGCTCCTAAGCGGTAGTACCGCCCCGGACCAAAATCTCGTGTTTTCTCTCTCGTTTGGGCTGTTTTGACCGTGCTAAGCGGTAGTACCGCTCCTCCAAGCGGTAGTACCGCTTGTGCACGACCTGAGCACATAACGGTTGGATTCGGGAGGTCCTATAAAAGGGGGTCTTCTTCCCCAATGAACCTAATCCTTTGAGCTCGTGTTCTTCCCCCATTGTTGACCTTCTTCGAGCTTGCTAACTCTCAATCCCTCCATGGATTCTTGCTAGTTCTTGAGGGAAAAGAGAGAGGAGATCTAGATCCACGTTTCCACCAATCACTTTCTCCTCTAAGTGAGGGGAACCCCTTGGATCTAGATCTTGGAGTTCTTCGTGTTCTTCTTTCGTTCTTCCTCTCATTTTCCTCCCTAGCATTAGTTGCTTTGGTGGGATTTGGGAGAGAAGGACTTGGGCACTCCGTGTGCCCTTGCCATTGCATTTGGTGCATCGGTTTGAGTTCTCCACGGTGATACGTGGAAGTTACAAGTTGAGAAGCTTATTACTCTTGGGTGCTTGGTGCCCTTGAGCTTGTTCCTCTTGGGTGCCTTGGGCGCCCTAGACGGTTGGTGGTGTTCGGAGCTCAATCATTGTGGTGTAAAGCTCCGGGCAAGCGTCGGGGTCTCCAATTAGGTTGTGGAGATCGCCCCGAGCAATTTGACGGGTACCGGTGACCGCCCCCAAGGGTTGCCAAAGTGTACGGGTTCGGTGACCGCCCCCAAGGGTCGCCATTTGTACGGGTTCGGTGACCGCCCTCAAGGGTCCCTTAGTGGAATCACGGCATCTTGCATTGTGCGAGGGCGTGAGGAGATTACGGTGGCCCTAGTGGCTTCTTGGGGAGCATTGTGCCTCCACACCGCTCCAAACGGAGATTAGCATCCGCAAGGGTGTGAACTTCGGGATACATCGTCGTCTCCGCGTGCCTCGGTTATCTCTTACCCGAGCCCCTTTACTTATGCACTTTACTTTGTGATAGCCATATTGTTCTTTGTCATATATCTTGCTATCACATAGTTGCTTATCTTGCTTAGCATAAGTTGTTGGTGCACATAGGTGAGCCTAGTTGTTGTAGGTTTTGTGCTTGACAAATTAACCGCTAGGTTTATTCCGCATTTGTTCAAGCCTAAACCGTAATTATTTTAAAGCGCCTATTCACCCCCCCCTCTAGGCGACATCCTCGATCTTTCAATTGGTATCAGAGCCTCGTCTCTCTTTGTTAGGCTTAACCGCCTAGAGAGTAAAGATGTCGACTAGGGGATTAGGATTCTCTGACACTCTTAGTTTCGATGGCACAAATTTTGATGTTTGGGTAATTCGCATGCTTAATCTCTTTAGGGTCATGGACCCAAATTTAGAGCGAATTGTAGATATGGGTTTTTCTCCTCCAAAGGATCCCCAAAGATTATCTTTAGAGGATGAGAAAAACTCTTATCTCAATGCTCAAGCTTCTAATGTGCTTTTTGATGCTTTGAGCAATGTAGTTATTTTTCAACTCATGCCGTTCCGGGATGCTCATGAGTTGTGGACAAAGCTTCAAGATAAATATGGTGTGTCCAATATTTGTGGGGATGATTGTTCCCCTCCACCTCCGGTCGTATAGTCTTCTCAACTTCTTCTACTTCACCTACATGTGGTTTGCCACAAGGTAATGATATGGTGAGTAGTGTTGGTCATTGCAATGATGATAGTATGCTTATTGTGGATGATCCTTCATCACTATATTATTGCAATGCTCCTTCTTTGGGCTTTAACACTTCGAGCACTCCAAATGTTTCACATGCTTGTGTTGATAGTCCTTGCATATCATGTAGAAATTGCTTGACTAAATCTCATGATGATATGCTTGCTATGTCTTGTTGCCATGATAAAAATGCATCTATTTCCTCGAATTGTTGTGCTAACAATGTAGAGGAAACCGAACACTCCATGGAACAAGATGTGGTGTTTAATGGTGCCTCAAGGGATCCTACATCATCATCTATTGCTTTTTGCCTTATGGCTAAGGCGTCAAAGGTATCTCCTACTTTGTACCCCAATATGTCTCTTGATGATGATGTTGATGCTAATGATGATGAGGATAATGATGAAGAGAATGATAATGTTGCCTCCTTAAAAACTAAGGGGGAAATGATTTTTAAAGCTCTTCATAAAAATAAAATTGCTCGTTCCAACTTCATGGAAATTATGTCCATTGCCATTGAGGGCAAGAAATATATTGAGGAGTTGGAATCTCATCTAGAGGAGCATGAGGTCACCATTGAGAAAATGGAAGGTCATGGGCGTGATTACGCTAATGAGATTGCGGACCTCTCTCAAGCTCTTGAACTTGAACAAACCACCAAGGAATCTCTTGAGGAGACTTTTGCTCTAGAATTGTCTAGAGTGAAGGAATCTATGATAGAGCTCTTGAGGTGGCCAATGTTTTTGAAACTAAAAATGCTAAGCTTGAAGTTGCTCATGCTAGACTCCTTGAGGATTTTGAGCACCTCGAAAATGGCTCAAGGGTCATCAAGGGTGAGCTCATCAAACTCACCGAGTCTCATGCTCAACTTGAAGCTTCTTATTTAAAAGAGCTTGCCAAGTTGCCTTCTCCTCTTGTTGTTAATGATGATGCTTGTGCTACTAATTCTATTACTTGTGAAGCATCCATTTTGAAGGAGAATGTTGAGCTACGGGCTCAACTTGAGGTGCTATCTTGCAATTATGGGAAATTGGAAGAAAGTCATGAAAAGCTCTCAAGCTCTCATGATGATCTTCTAGTATCCCATAGTGTGCTAAAGATAGCTCATGAGGCCATGATTGCTAAGGTAACATCTAGTGAGCCTCATGTGGATACTAGCACTACTTCTAGTCAAAATAGTATATTGCCATGTGCTAGTCCTTGTAATTCATCTACTCACAATGTTGGTACATCTTGTGATGAATTGCTTTCCTTGCCTTGTTGCTCTAACGATGAAGCTTATACTTCCTCTAGTACTTGTGTTGAGACTAACCATGTAGAGGAAATCAAAGAGCTCAAGGCCCAAGTCACTTCTTTGAAGAAAGACTTGGAAAAGTGTCATGAAGGGAAGGCCACACTCAACAATATCTTGAGTGTGCAAAAATCCCCCAATGACAAAGGTGGACTTGGATTCAACTCCAATAAGAAGAAGAAGTCCAAGTTGAACAAAAGAAGGGCCAAGAACAAGTCAAGAATTCGGCCAAGATTGTTTGCTTCAAGTGCAAAGTCGAAGGGCATCATGTTAGATCTTGCCCATTGAAGAAGAAGGCCATTAGTGTCAAGCAACAAGGGAAGAGGGCACAAGTTCAATCTCATGCTCAACATCAAGTTGAAGAAAGGCCTCTTCCCAAGAAGACTCAAGTTAATGCTTCTCAAATTGAGAAATCAAGTGAGAAGAAAGTGAAGAGTAGACGTTGCTACTTATGTCGTGAGAAAGGTCACGTCGCTTCTTCATGCACTAGTGGTAACTTATCCAACCCAATTATTATTGATGATATCTATTCTCTTGGTAAGGATAAGGTTGGCAATGTGTTTGCCAAGTTTGTTGGTACTCAAAGTGGTGTCAAGCAAAGAACCATTTGGGTAGCCAAACCTATTGTGACTAACCTCTTAGGACCCAACTTGGTTGGGGACCAACAAGCTCAAACTTGATCAATAGGTGTTGTTGGAGGGCATTGGAGACTTGGCTACATTATGAAGAATTAAGGGGACTTCATCACTCTTATTGTCTCAAGCCAAGTCAATTGAATCATCAAGTTTATATCTTATATCCAATGTGCCTCCTTGCGGTAACTTGTACTTAAAATTGCTTACATTGAAAGTTACTTGACCCCTTGCATGTTTTGGTTTTGTTCCTTGCATGTGTTTGTATATGTTGTGATTCCAACTTGCTTATCTTGAGCAATCAAGTATGTGTGTGTTGGTTTGCACACCATGTACGTGTGTGTCGTGCGTTGAGCCTTTATGCTTCTTGTTTGTATCCTAGTTGGCTCGTGTGAGAGATTAATGGAACATCCCATTTTGGGGGAGTGATGTGCTTTGTGCACCTCACAATCCTATAAATGTGTGTACATGAGGAATACCATCTAGTATTGATATTACAAGTTTATCTAGTCGCTAGGTGGTATATCTCTCATGAGAAATTCAAATTCTAAATAGTCCATTAATTATCTCTTGTTTGTTCCTCTTATTGCCTCTTGTTAAGTTCTTATTGGTATCACATTATGGGGGAGTAATATGCTAAGTGCATATTACAAGCCTAGAAAATGTGTACATTGAGATATTGTCACCTAGAATTGATATTGTAGATTATCTTGTTCCTAGGTGGCATGTTAGCTCTACAAGTTGCAATTTGCTTGTGTTTGTTGTGAAGATGATGTTGGATGTCCTTGTTATCTACCACCGGGAATTATTTCCAAATACTTCTTGTCTTTTGACAATTGGTAGTCACTTATGTGTGGTAGAATTTGTTGATCATCTTTACTTTGGCTTTTGTTTTTATTTGCCTTTTCTCTTGCCAAGGTTTGTGTCAACTCCCGGTGTCTTCCCTACCACTTGTGGATCTTGTTTATTTCTTGTTCTTGTCTAGTGTTTTCTAGATATAGTGAAAGTAGTGATCCCACCTTGTGCATTTTGTATTCAAATGCAAATCCTATATAATGCACAACTCGTGGGGGAGCTATCCTATTTTCTTTAGAACACTCTTCTTGTGATCCTTATCAAGTGTGTTTTGGTGGAAGGCAAGCCATTTATTTTTGGTACTTTGTGCCATCATGAAACTTTGTTGAGAGCTTGGTTTGTTTGGAACCATCCTCTCTTTGGGAGTTTGACATCTTTAGTTTAGTGTGTATCAATGGATATCTCATTCCTTGATGTATCTTTAATGATATCTTCCAAGTGATGATTTCTCCATTTGGTATCCTTTTCACTTGGCATTTCTTTGTTTTTGGTTTCGGGTTTTGAAAGTCTTGAGCATGCATGTTTACTTCATGTATTTCATTTGGCATGCTTTCTTTCTTTGACTCAATATATAGGGGAAACTCCACCTAGTCTCAATTTGGATGAGATGTGCATGAAATTCATTTTCATATCTATATGCACATAGTTATGTAGAGTTTGTCCTATGTATATTGGTGTTTCTAACTCTTTGGTCCCAATGAGTTTGGGTACCATTTTGTTTGTGTTGTTGTTCTAGGAACAAGTGGAGATGCATTGGATGCTCGGCTCACTCACAAGAAAGGTGTTGTCACCATGTGCTTATTGGAGTCAAGCTAGGATGATCAATGAACTCTTTGTACCTTCAATTGGTGTCTACTACATCCTTCCAATGTTATCTCGGTAACAAGTTTCTTCATATACTTCATGCACACATTTCTTGCATCAACCTTGTGTAGGTTGTATCATGGCATGTTATCCATTCTTTCTTGTGATACTTGTTTCCTTTCTCAAAGCATCCCAACAATGATGTCTTGTTGCTAGTTGTGATGTCTTTGATGTTCGTGTGGTTGGAATTCATTTATATACAATAAGACCATATCTAGCCATGTGCTATGCTCTCAAGCAAATATCTTATTGGTATATTTATGACTTCCTTGTGGATATCTTGTTCCTTCGTGTTGTAACTATTTCGGGTGTACATCCTTCTTTGTAGATATATATCATCATGATTTCGTCTACATAGAACCTTATACACTTGAGAGAAATTACATCTCTAGTTGATATCTTTTCTTTCACGTCCACCTTGTCTTTCTTATGTTATTTCTTTGGTGGCTCCGTGAAAGCTTTTGCCTTGAGTGCGTGTCCTCTATCGTTGCATCTTGTTGCACTCTTGTGTGGTGAAGATTATTTTCCTCTTGCTTATCTTTACGAGGTTTTTGCCATCTTAATTGGTATCCCTCGTCTTGATGAGCCTCCCCTCGTCTATCTTCACCACGGGTTGTCACAAGCATAGGTTCTCTTTTGCTTATTAGTAAGCTTGTGAACCCATTTGCCAGTTGTGTGTGGGAATGATAGGCCTTGCACCGTGTGCCTCATTCTTTCAAGACTATGTTGATGCTTAATGCTCATCCTAATCTTAGTCTTCTCAAGTGCTTCGCCATGACTCACACACATCATTTTGGTTGAGCCTATTCTTAAGTTGCCTCTTTTACATGTTGCTCAACCATGTGCTTGTTGCAAGCGCTAGGCTTTGTTTCCTATATGCTCACTTGCACTGGATGTGAGTTTCTATTGATTTTGGGGGAGCTATGATCCTATTTTGTGCACTTTGTATTCAAATACAAAAATTCTTATGTGTGCACAAATCATGGGGAGCTTCTCTAGTTTCTTTAGAACACTCCTTTGCGCTTTTCATAATATCTTTATTCTTGTGGCATGTAGGATCATTGGTCTAGTTGGTTCAATTGATATCCGTTGATTGCTTGCTTCAATTGGTATCTTCTGATTGCTTGTGTCTCTCTTTGTTATGTCTTTGTGGCATATCTTTTTGTTGCAATCTTTGGGCATCAATATAGTTTGTCTTCCTCCAAGTATTGGCAGTTGGGTATGTGTATTGCATTCCACTCTCTTGTTGAGAAATACACAATTTATGGAGGACCACAATTTATATTGGCCTTCTTAGATTTTCGCCCATTTTGGCAATCGATGCCAATGGGGGAGAAGTTTCAGAGAGTTTTGTGGAGAAGTTTAGAGAGTTATCTCTTCTTGCTTTGTTTTTGTTCCTTAGCATTTGCATCTCATTCGCATGCACTATTAGTTGTTGCATTGCATGGTGATGCATAATTCCTTATATAAACTCTCTTGAAAGTGATTGTCATCAATTACCAAAATGGGGGAGATTGAAAGAACATGCGGTGCCCCCATGTTTGGTTTTGGTAATTGATGACAATCTCTATGGACTAATGGTTGTCTTGAGTTGTATTTGAAGGATTTGTCCATAGGCTTTTCTTGAAGTCCATGTGTTGGTTTCAAGGAGTTTTTGAGTTGACCAAGGTGCTATTAAGGAATTATCCAAAGATTGGTCATGCGAGTGTTGAGCTTATTGCAAGCATGTCTTGAAGAAGAAGGTTGTGTGATCATTCATGTTTACCTTCAAGACATCATCCAAATGAAGAGAGTTGCAAAGATTCAAGGTTGATCAAGACTAAGTCAAGAGTGAATCAAGTTGATCAACTCACAAAGCATAGAAGATGTACCGAGAGGGATCAAGTGATCCCATGGTATGGTAAGCATTGTCCATTACACTTTATGTACTAACCCATGGTCTATGTGAGAGTTGTATGTGGGGTTAGGTACGTATCCATGGGCTTGCGTCAAGAGGAAGATATCATACAACCCATGGAAAGGATGACATCAAGTGGTGATCGTCATCAAGATTGCCGTGTGCAAGTTCAAGTGGAGCATCACGAAGAGATCAAGTGCTTGAATCTTGCCATCCATTGTGGTGTCAATGGACTTGTGAAGATGTGCCGAAGAGTGGCTCACCCATAGTGAACTATGGGGGAGCAATCATCTAGTCTTCATCGAGCCAACGCAATCAAGAAAGGTGGTCCAACTTGAGGGAGTCAAGATCGTCTTCATCTAGCTCAAGTGGACCATGTGCAAGGCAAAGGTTTTCCCTTGATAGGTTTTCTATTTTACCGGTCTTGTGGTGGTAGTTGGGAGACCGAGTTATAGGATCGTTTGCCGTACTATCAAGGGGGGCTCTCAAGTTGGTAGCTTGATCGTATCGTTAGTAGAGAGCTCAAACCATTGCATCCTTGCATCATGTTTCTTGGTTCTTGTTTGGTTATCTTTGTGAGTCTTAGAGCTTATGGTCATCTTGATGACAAGCTTGAGTTCATCGAAAACGGAGTTCGCATGCGTCTTCTATGATGTTTTCGGTGTTGGAGGTTTTACCGGTCTTATCCGATGAAGGGTTCTCACCATTTTCTTATGGGACTTTTCTCATTTGCTTATTCTTGATATTTCTATCAATATTGTGTTAGCCCATGTCGTTAGCTTTCCAACAAACTTGGTTTCGTTGAATTCGGAGTCCGTTTGCAAAAGTTGTGGCTGTTTTGGTAAAGGCTGCAGCGGTACTACCGCGACTAGAGCGGATGTAATTTTTTACTACCGCTCCAGAGCGGTACTACCGCTGCTCCTGAGCGGTAGTACCGCTCCAGAGCAGTACTACCGTGGCTCCTAAGCGGTAGTACCGCCCCGGACCAAAATCTCGTGTTTTCTCTCTCGTTTGGGCTGTTTTGACCGTGCTAAGCGGTAGTACCGCTCCTCCAAGCGGTAGTACCGCTTGTGCACGACCTGAGCACATAACGGTTGGATTCGGGAGGTCCTATAAAAGGGGGTCTTCTTCCCCAATGAACCTAATCCTTTGAGCTCGTGTTCTTCCCCCATTGTTGACCTTCTTCGAGCTTGCTAACTCTCAATCCCTCCATGGATTCTTGCTAGTTCTTGAGGGAAAAGAGAGAGGAGATCTAGATCCACGTTTCCACCAATCACTTTCTCCTCTAAGTGAGGGGAACCCCTTGGATCTAGATCTTGGAGTTCTTCGTGTTCTCCTTCTTGTTCTTCCTCTCATTTTCCTCCCTAGCATTAGTTGCTTTGGTGGGATTTGGGAGAGAAGGACTTGGGCACTCCGTGTGCCCTTGCCATTGCATTTGGTGCATCGGTTTGAGTTCTCCACGGTGATACGTGGAAGTTACAAGTTGAGAAGCTTATTACTCTTGGGTGTTTGGTGCCCCTTGAGCTTGTTCCTCTTGGGTGCTTGGGTGCCCTAGACGGTTGGTGGTGTTCGGAGCTCAATCATTGTGGTGTAAAGCTCCGGGCAAGCGTCGGGGTCTCCAATTAGGTTGTGGAGATCGCCCCGAGCAATTTGACGGGTACCGGTGACCGCCCCCAAGGGTTGCCAAAGTGTACGGGTTCGGTGACCGCCCCCAAGGGTCGCCATTTGTACGGGTTCGGTGACCGCCCTCAAGGGTCCCTTAGTGGAATCACGGCATCTTGCATTGTGCGAGGGCGTGAGGAGATTACGGTGGCCCTAGTGGCTTCTTGGGGAGCATTGTGCCTCCACACCGCTCCAAACGGAGATTAGCATCCGCAAGGGTGTGAACTTCGGGATACATCGTCGTCTCCGCGTGCCTCGGTTATCTCTTACCCGAGCCCCTTTACTTATGCACTTTACTTTGTGATAGCCATATTGTTCTTTGTCATATATCATGCTATCACATAGTTGCTTATCTTGCTTAGCATAAGTTGTTGGTGCACATAGGTGAGCCTAGTTGTTGTAGGTTTTGTGCTTCACAAATTAACCGCTAGGTTTATTCCGCATTTGTTCAAGCCTAAAACGTAATTATTTTAAAGCGCCTATTCACCCCCCCCTCTAGGCGACATCCTCGATCTTTCAATGGGGAATATGCTGGAAACATACACCAATTTTGCTTTTATGGTTTTTTTTTGGTTTATGCTACAAGCATACACCAATTTTGCATTCATGGTTTTTGTTTTTTGGTTTATGCTACAATGCTACATACTTTTTTTGCTTTGATTTGTAGGTTGTGAAGGTTTGCCGACATAGGTGATACACTCTAAAAACAAGTGCATACTCCCTATATAGATAGCAGTGAGAAGTGTAGCATCATTAGGGTGGGCTCTACACACGAAACAACATGCAACATGCACGGCATGGCGCTAATGCACATGGGATTAAAATAGTCAACAAATCGTATGTGCGCTGTCGTGGAATTGTCACGGCAGATGTCCTAATGAAAGGACTTAGTCATGGAGTCATCGCAACTAGGAAGCTTAAAGGAGTTAAAACGGGATAAAGGACACAAAAGTTTATACTGGTTTGGCCCCTTGCGGTGAAGGTAATGGCTTAAACCAGTTTGAGGTGGGATTGCTTATGTCTCGATTACCAGGGAGCAAAATCGCTTGACCTAGCTCTCGATCTGATGTTACTTGTCCTGAACCGCCGTCGGGTCGTCCCTTTATAGAGAGGTCGACGCCCAGCGGCTCATAGAGTCCCGGCCGGCTCATAAACAGTGTCCGGCTCGGTCTCTCTCTATTCTTGCCTTACAATACAAGTTATATACATATGACGGTTTATCTCTACGGGCCTTAAGTCGCCTTTAGGCTTTGGACCCTTAACTGAGCGGCCATCTTCAAGCATCATATTGGGCTTCATGAATCGTCATAGGTATAACCCGGCCCCTTCTGGGCGGGTCATATCTAATAGTTATATCCCAAACATTAGGCCCCAGATTGATTTGAACTGGTTCATGTCAATCTTCAATACTTCGAAAAAATCTTCTGCTCTTCGTTTGTACAAAAATTTTGTAACCCGCCATGACGTCATCCTCTGGATCTGTGATAACCCACCATGACATCATCTGTCTTTAATTCATACTTTGTCCAACATATCTCAACAGATCCTTATCTTAATGACCATCCCGAGAATTGAGGCGTCCTAGTAGCTGGATAACCATATTTTTGGCCTCCTCATTTTTCGCGCCCATTTATCAGTCTTTCCCTTATAAATAGGCACGACCCAGTCTTTCCTCATTCTCCCCCTTTCCAGCGTCTTTTTCCTCTCGCAACCCTTCTGCCGCTCGAGCTCCGCCGCCTCCGCAGAGCACCTCGTCTTCCTCAACTTCGGCCGCTGCATCAACCTAAGTCGATCCAGAGAACGGCGGCGACCCTTCGCAGTAGATCCGCATTAGGGTTTGCGAGTTTCTCTGTGTTCTTCGTAGTTCATCGTAGTTCATCTTCAATGCTCATACCGCGAGCCTCTTTGATCTGAAAACGGTGTAAAACCAATGCGGTAGTTGTTTTGTTTCCACTTTTGATACTAGTAGATCCTCTTTCCTAGAAGAAAAGATCTTGCGAGAGCTCATGAACTCATTTGTACTGGTTTGTAGGTCTAGATTTATTTTATTTCCTGAACATCTGTTGATCCAAAATAATAGCTGCGGCCTGTGAAACTTGTTTGTATAACACTTAGCCAAAAACTGCACTTTGCTAGATCCATCTAGCCATGGAGGCTCAAACTGCCGACTTAAATTGCAATGCTCAATAGACATCATCCAACTTATCATGGCGGCTTAAATAATTTGCACTGCTCATGGCGGTTTACATAACTTGACTAATTAGTCATATACCATTAGGCCCCTTTATAAGCCGCCATCTTAAATATGAGCTGTAATCTTTTTTTCCTCCGGCTTAAATGTGAACCGGCATTTTACACTTTGTTAGGCTTCCTTCGTCACAATGCCACCCAAAACAAGCACTTCATGCAACTGGGTCAAATCCATTGTCACTGATAGTACCCTTGATGACTTTGTGAAAACCGGCTATTTGCTGAAGAAGGAGGTCATGTCATACCGCGCTCCTGATCGAACAGAAGAAAAACCTCAGCCCAAAGAAGGGGAAGTCGTTGTTTATACTGATCACATGATCCGAGGCTTTTCGCCACACGGCTCAAAATTCTTCAAAGATGTTCTGCACTTCTTCGACCCCCGCCCTCAAGACATCGGACCCAACTCCGTGTCTAATATTTGCAACTTTCAAGTGTTCTGTGAGGTGTATCTCGAAGAAGAGCCCAACTTGCTACTCTTTAGATAGTTGTTTTATTTGAACCGCCAGAACGAATGTGCCAATGGACCTAGTTTGGAGCTCGGCGGGGTCTCAATCCAACGACGGAGAGACGCCATTTTCCCTTATGCGAATCCACCAAGTCACCCCAAAGACTGGAACCAGACATGGTTCTACTGCCAAGATACTTCTCCGGATGATGAGAACCCTCTGCCCGGCTTTCGCGCCCTGCGCCTCGAGTCTAATCATCCTCTTCCAAACAAGTTGTCAGCTGCTGATCGCCAGAAACTCGCCCCCACCATGGCTAAAGTCAAGGCTCTTTTGGGGAACGGTTTAAACGGTATTGACTTGGTCCGGGTTTGGGTTGCCTGGCAGATCATTCCATTGAGTCGCCGCTCCGGTTTGATGTGCACCTACACGGGCAAGAAGGATGACCCTCTGCGGCACAGCCCGAACGATTTACTTGACGACGTCATTAACGATATCACCAAGTCACTCTTGAATGAGAGCCTAGCAGATTGTGGCAAGGTGGGCTTAAGCCCTTTCTGCAAAACTAACCCGGCTCCAGCGGTAAGCCGGCCGCGGCGATGGTCACGAGCGGGACCCCCTCCCCCTCCGACTCGCTGGACTCGGAGTCCTCGTCATCATCGACGACCTCGCACCGAAGCGCCTTCTCCTGGGCCGCGACCTCCGCCTCGTCCTCCGAATCATCGTCGTTGGAGCCCAACGCGTCGTCGAGGGTGGCAGGGGCTGGCCCGTGCCCGGCGGCACGGACCTTGGCCTTGGCGGACTTGGCGGAGACCCTGGCGTCGCGGCGCGCGGTGCGGCGAAGCTTGACGAGGTTGCCCTCGATGCGGCCTTGCAGGCGGAGGCGCTTCACGGCGAGCCCGCCCATGGACCAGTGCGCGTCGCGCGCCCAGCAGAGCAGCGCGTCGGTGACGGGCGCTGGCGGGTCGACGCGGTCGCTGGGGAAGACACGGGGGCGCGGGAGGCTGCCGCCGTAGAACCTGCCGGGACCAAGCGCGACCACCATGGTGACTTGAGATCCGGCCGGCTGAACTGTCTTCTTCAAACGTATCGGACAGTAGTACTACTGTAGCGACTCGTCAATTAATCGAGATTGATTAACCATTCTTGACCAGCAAAAAAGGAAAGGCGAGGCGAGGCAGGCGGCGGCGGCGGAGGAGGAGCGCACATGTACAACTCCTCTTCCGAAGCTCCCAATGGCATGTGATAGAGCAGCCCTTATAAAGGGGTCTCACTCTCACTCCACTAGCAGTATGGAACTAAACTTTCCACCACTTAACATGCACCTAAATGGGTCTTAGAGATTAACCAGGCAATTGAATTGTTATTTTATAATTGGAAACATAACAAAAAAAAAAAGAAATCCAAATTTCCATTTGTAAAACAGACATGTGTGGGCCATCCTCCAAAGTTTGCTCTCATGGAATTTTATCTTCCGCTACATTGATCACACCACTTCTGTCTTTACAATCCACAACTGCTAGCAGTGGTGCACATACGTACTGCCACCTGCCAACCACACCAACCACAGTGTCAAGGTATTTACATTGTGCTTATAAGTTTTACTGGTTCTGTTAACCATATTGGTTATGCAATGTTAATAATCAAATTGTGAACGATTTCCATACTGCTAATTGGGTCACACACACAGTAGATGAGTAAAATACAAAGTGATTTTCTTTTAGGATCAAAGCAGCCACTCATGTTTTCCTTTCATCTCACCCAACCCAAACCAAATCACGGTCTCTAGGAAAATGACGCACACTGATCAGATCGGCTAAAGCCTACAGTTATGTGTTGTGTTGTTGCCCTGAGGAATAGGTTGCAGTGTGCTTTTACTTAAAACTAGATGACGTGTTGTGTCCATGGCATAAAAAGTGAGAGCGAGCCAAGCATTCAAACCATGCAAGTGAGACTGATTTAGAGGCAATTTAATAGATACTTAGGTACACAGTGTTATATATTTCATTACATGGTAGCATGATAGCTCAAAAGAAAGTTATGAGATTACTTGATGATAGCTTACATTGGCTTTATAAAGCAAGCTATGTTACTTGAGATGCATCATATAAACAGAGCTAGTCTCTTAACCCCTGGCCGAGTCTTGTATCTGTTGCCAATAAGAAAGACCAATACATGAAGGCGTTGATATTATGTAGAGCCATCACTGCATGCTTCATCAGTATCGAACATAATTTCCTCGTCTAAACAACTAAATTTCAACGTTGAAATTTAACATATATTTGTTAAAGTCATCAAAATATACTCAAAATGAATCTTATTTAAAAGCATTGGTCACGAGAAACACAAATATGAAAACAGAACTTAATTTCATTTTTCTTTTAAAAAGATATACTCCCTCCATTCGGAATTATGCATAAATGGATGTATCTAGACGTATTTTAGTTCCAAATACATTCATTTCCGAGACAAGCAATTCTGAACGGAGGGAGTAGAACTTTAGAAATCACAAGCCAAAATAAACAGACAGACACCAGGGACTTGCATGCCCCGAGACTCACATGCCCTAAATCCTCATCCACGCATATCGCCGCTTTATTGTCTGTTTTATTTTTTTGCGAAAAAATATTAATTTCATATCAATTAAGGTGGCTCATTACAATCCTCTTGGCAAAGAGTGCCAATTTCGTCTGGGCCATGGAGGAGCCAGACGGCCGTGCGAGTAGATGATCTACCCATCTGTGCTAAAGCATGAGCTACATTATTTTGGCTTCTCCTAACATGTGCTATAGAATAATCACGCCTAGACTTAAGTAGTAGTTTCCCTTCCTTGACTAAAGCAGCCATGGAAGATCTATTTGGCGTGTAATCCATAAGCATTTGAGCAGCCACAGAACAGTCCGTTTCGATGATAAAAGTCTCTGTGCTCCACTCTAAGGTGAGTGCAATGCCTTCTGCACATGCTAAAACTTCCGCTTCAAGGGCGCTAGGAGATGTTAGAAAAAAATGACATGATGCAAAGATGATATGTCCTTCACGGTTCTGCAGTATCATAACGGCTCCTCCATCCCGTCCTCCTCCCTAAACGCTCCGTCTGTATTCAGTTTGTTCTAGTCCGCTGGCGGCCGGCTCCATCTTTTACATGTACTTGCATCTTTTACTTGCACCGGTTGGCATGCATGGCTGCGTCCGTCCTGGTACACCACCATCTTCCCCTTCTCAAAATTTGCTGCAGGATTCTGCTCACAAGAGCGACATCATATAACTATTCAAAAATCGACGGGAGGTAGCAATGGGAGTCGCCGGCTTGTGGTGTGTCAGCTCGTTATGCACATGCCAAGTTCTCCATAGTGTCATCAATATATGAAGTCGTTCCTCCTCACTGCACTTGTTAAGAAGATGCAGCAACCACTCTCGTCCAATGCTCACTCATCGCACGCCAGAGTCCTTGGGCCATCGGACATCTGCGAAAAGCGTGGAAAGTATCCCCGCGTTCCACACCACAGATCATGCATATGTCAGAAGTCTCGATCTTTCTCTTTGCCTTATTTTCCATCGTAGCCAGAGAGTTTGTGACAAAGCCACCAAACGCGTGCCTTTGGAGGGGCAGGGCACCCCCACAATCATTCCCAGACAGCACGTGTGCCGCCTGGTGCCCTGCTTGTGGCGCACGATGACGTGCGGTTCCTCTCATCAATGGTGAAAGGATCGATATAGTTGACTAGGGGTGGGGGGTGAATAGGCAACTAAATTTTTTTAGCTTTTCTTTACCAAATTCAACTTTGCATCAAAGTAGGTTGTCTAGATATGCAACTAGCTGAGCAACCTATATGATGCGGTAATAACAAGCACACAAGCAAGCAAGAGATGCAACACAATATAAGCTTATACAAGTAAAGGTGAGAGATGACCAAAAGGGGAACCGATGGAGACGAGGATGTGTTACCGAAGTTCCTTCCTTTTAAGGGGAAGTACGTCTCTGTTAGAGCGGTGTGGAGGCACAATGCTCCCCAAGAAGCCACTAGGGCCACCGTATTCTCCTCACGCCCTCACACAATGCGAGATGTCATGATTCCACGTTTGGTGCGCTTGAAGGCGGCAACCGGACCTTTACAAACAAGGTTAAGGCTCTCTCCACAACTTAATTGGAGGCTCCCAACGAAACCCCGAAGCTTCACCACAATGGAATGTGGCTCCGAAGTGACCTCTTCCGTCTAGGGCACCCAAGCACCCAAGAGTAACAAAATCCACACAAGAAAGTACGAGGGGAATCAAATATCCTTTGGTGGAAGTGTAGATCTAGGTCTCCTCCTTCAATCCCTAGAAAATCAACGAGATTGAGTGGCTAGAGAGAGAGAGATCGGGCAAGAGAGCTTTAACGACAGTAATGAAGGAGAGAGATGCAAGAGGTGTTGGAAATATGCCCTAGAGGCAATAATAAAAGGATTATTATTATATTTCTTTGTTCATGATAGTTGTCTTTTATTCATGCTATAATTGTATTATCCGGAAATCATAATACATGTGTGAATACTTAGACAACAACATGTCCCTAGCGAGCCTCTAGTTGACTAGCTCGTTGATCAATAGATAGTCATGGTTTCCTGACTATGGACATTGGATGTCGTTGATAACGGGATCACATCATTAGGAGAATGATGTGATGGACAAGACCCAATCCTAAGCATAACACAAGATCGTGTAGTTCGTTTTGCTAGAGCTTTTCCAATGTCAAGTATCTCTTCCTTAGACCATGAGATCGTGTAACTCCCGGATACCGTAGAAGTGCTTTGGGTGTACCAAATGTCACAACATAACTGGGTGACTATAAAGGTGCACTACAGGTATCTCTGAAAGTGTCTGTTGGGTTGACACGGATCGAGACTGGGATTTGTCACTCCGTATTACAGAGAGGTATCACTGGGCCCACTCGATAGTGCATCATCATAATAAGCTCAAAGTGACCAAGTGTCTGGTCACGGGATCATGCATTATGGTACGAGTAAAGTGACTTGCCGACAACGAGATTGAGCGAGGTATTGGGATACCGACGATCGAATCTCGGGCAAGTAACATACCGTCTGACAAAGGGAATAGTATACGGGGTTGCTTGAATCCTCGACATCGTGGTTCATCCGATGAGATCATCGAGGAATATGTGGGAGCCAACATGGGTATCCAGATCCTGCTGTTGGTTATTGACCGAGGAGCCGTCTCGGTCATGTCTGCATGTCTCCCGAACTCGTAGGGTCTACACACTTAAGGTTCAGTGACGCTAGGGTTGTATGAATATGAGTATGCAGCAAACCGAATGTTGTTCGGAGTCCCTGATGAGATCCCGGACGTCACGAGGAGTTCCGGAATGGTCCGGAGGTAAATAATTATATATAGGAAGTGCTGTTTCGGCCATCGAGAAAGTTTCGGGGTCACCCGGTATTGTACCGGGACCACCGGAAGGGTCCCGGGGGTCCACCGGGTGGGGCCACCTATCCCGGAGGGCCTCGTGGGCTGAAGTGGGAGGGGAACCAGCCCCTGGTGGGCTGGTGCACCCCCCTTGGGCCCCCCTGCGCCTAGGGTTGGAAACCCTAGGGTGGGGGGGTGCACCACTTGCCTTGGGGGGCACTCCACCCCCCTGGCCGCCGCCCCCTTGGGAGATTCCCATCTCCAGGGCCGCCCCCCCTGGGGGCCTATATAAAGGAGGGGGGAGGGAGGGCAGCCACACCCTGAGTCTTGGCGCCTCCCTCCCCTTGCTACACCTCTTCCTCCTCCCGCAGTCGCTTGGCGAAGCCCTGCCGGAGTCCTGCTGCATCCACCACCACGCCGTTGTGCTGCTGGATCTTCATCAACCTCTCCTTCCCCCTTGCTGGATCAAGAAGGAGGAGACGTCACGCTGACCGTACGTGTGTTGAACGCGGAGGTGCCGTCCGTTCGGCGCTAGGATCTCCGGTGATAGGATCACGACGAGAACGACTACCTCAACCCCGTTCTCTTGAACGCTTCCGCACGCGATCTACAAGTGGTATGTAGATGCATCTCTCTCTCGTTGCTAGATGAACTCATAGATTGATCTTGGTGAACGCAGAAATTTTTTATTTTATGCAACGTTCCCCAACAGTGGCATCATGAGCCAGGTTTATGCGTAGTTCTCTATTGCACGAGTAGAACACAAATCTGTTGTGGGTGTAGATCTTGTCAACTTGCTTGCCACTACTAGTCTTCTCTTGCTTCAGCGGTATTGTGGGATGAAGCGGCCCGGACCGACCTTACCTGCACGCTTACGTGAGACAGGTTCCACCGACTGACATGCACTAGTTGCATAAGGTGGCTAGTGGGTGTCTGTCTCTCCTACTTTAGTTGGAGCGGATTTGATGAAAAGGGTCCTTATGAAGGGTAAATATAAGTTGACAAAATCACGTTGTGGTTATTCGTAGGTAAGAAAATGTTCTTACTAGGACCCAATTGCAGCCACGTAAAAGATGCAACAACAATTAGAGGACGTCTAACTTGTTTTTGCAGCAATTGTCATGTGATGTGATATGGCCAGAAGTTGTGATGAATGATGAATGATATGTTGTGATGTATGAGATCATGTTCTTGTAATAGGAATCACGACTTGCATGTCGATGAGTATGACAACCGTCAGGAGCCATAGGAGTTGTCTTAATTATTGTATGACCTGCGTGTCAATGATTTAACGCCATGTAATTACTTTACTTTATTGCTAAGCCGTTGGCTATAGTAGTAGAAGTAATATTTGGCGAGCAACTTCATGGAGGCACAATGATGGAGATCATGATGATCTAGATCATGGTGTCATGCCGGTGACGATGATGATCATGGACCCCCGAAGATGGAGATCGAAGGAGCTATATGATATTGGCCATATCATGTCACTACTTTATATAATTACATGTGATGTTTATTATGTTTTATGCATCCTGTTTACTTAGAACGGCGGTAGTAAATAAGATGATCCCTTATAATAATTTCAAGAAAGTGTTCCCCCTAACTGTGCACCGTTGCTAAAGTTCGTCGTTTCGAAGCACCACGTGATGATCGGGTGTGATAGATCCTTACGTTCACATACAACGGGTGTAAGACAGTTTTACACATGCAAAACACTTAGGGTTAACTTGACTATCCTAGCATGTACAGACATGGCCTCGGAACACAAGAGACCGAAAGGTCGAACATGAGTCGTATGGAAGAAAAGATCAACATGGAGATGTTCACCGATGATGACTAGTCTGTCTCACGTGATGATCGAACATGGCCTAGTCGACTCGGATCGTGTAACACTTAGATGACTAGAGGGATGTCAATCTGAGTGGGAGTTCATTAAATAATTTGATTAGATGAACTTAATTATCATGAACTTAGTCTAAAATCTTTGCAAAATATGTCTTGTAGATCAAATGGCCAACGCTCATGTCAACATGAACTTCAACGTGTTCCTAGAGAAAACCAAGCTGAAAGATGATGGCAGCAACTATTCGAACTGGGTCCGGAACCTGAGGATCATCCTCATAGCAGCCAAGAAAGCATATGTCCTAGAAGGACCGCTAGGTGAAGCACCCATCCTAGAGAACCAAGACGTTATGAACGCTTGGCAGTCACGTGCTGATGATTACTCCCTAATTCAGTGCGGCATGCTTTACAGCTTAGAACTGAGGATCCAAAAGCATTTTGAGCGACACGGAGCATATGAGATGTTCGAGGAGCTGAAAATGGTTTTTCAAGCTCATGCCCGGGTCGAGAGATATGAAGTCTCCGACAAGTTCTATAGTTCTAAGATGGAGGAAAACAGTTCTGTCAATGAGCACATACTCAAAATGTCTGGGTTGCACAACCGCCTGTCCCAGCTGGAGATCAACCTCCCGGACGAGGCGGTCATTGACAGAATCCTTCAGTCGCTCCCACCGAGCTACAAGAGCTTTGTGCTAAACTACAATATGCAGGGGATGGTGAAGACCATTCCTGAAGTATTTTCAATGCTGAAGTCAGCAGAGGTTGAAATCAAGAAAGAACATCAAGTGTTGATGGTCAATAAGACCACTATGTTCAAGAAGGGCAAGGGTAAGAAGAACTTCAAGAAGGACGGCAAAGATGTCTCCACGCCCGGTAAGCCAGTTGCCGGGAAGAAGTCAAAGAACGGACCCAAGCTTGAGACTGAGTGCTTTTATTGCAAAGGGAAGGGTCACTGGAAGCGGAACTGCCCCAAATACTTAGCGGACAAGAAGGCCGGCAACACTAAAGGTATATGTGATATACATGTAATTGATGTGTACCTTACCAGTACTCGTAGTAACTCCTGGGTATTTGATACCGGTGCCGTTGCTCATATTTGTAACTCACAGCAGGAGCTGCGGAATAAGCGGAGACTGGCGAAGGACGAGGTGACGATGCGCGTCGGGAATGGTTCCAAGGTCGATGTGATCGCCGTCGGCACGCTACCTCTACATTTACCCACGAGATTAGTTATGAACCTCAATAATTGTTATTTAGTGTCAAGTTTGAGCATGAACATTGTATCTGGATCTCGTTTAATACAAGATGGCTACTCATTTAAATCCGAGAATAATGGTTGTTCTATTTATATGAGAGATATGTTTTATGGTCATGCCCCGATGGTCAATGGTTTGTACTTAATGAATCTCGAATGTAATGTTACACATATTCATAGTGTCAATACCAAGAGATGTAAAGTTGATAACGATAGTCCCACATACTTGTGGCACTTCGACCTTGGTCACATTGGTGTCAAGCGCATGAAGAAGCTCCATGCTGATGGACTTTTAGAGTCTCTCGATTATGAATCATTTGACACATGCGAACCATGCCTCATGGAAAAAATGACCAAGACTCCGTTCTCCGGAATAATGGAGCGAGCAACCAACTTATTGGAAATCATACTGTCACGCCCAATATGCGACCCTATCCAAAAGGAACTCGAAGGTCCCACCAAGGATAGACCCGCATATTGAAACGCTTTTGTAAGGTGGATATCATTACATCAACATTACATAATAGATGGGGATACATACATAAGGCACACAATGCCACACGAATACAACATCACAATACATAAGAGCATCATCCGACTACGGATGAAACACAAACAGAAACTCAAACAACATCCACCCTGCTAGCCCAGGCTGCCGACCTGGAACCTATCCCCTGACGAAGAAGAAGCAGAAGAAGTACTCCAAAACAAGCAAACATCACCCTCGCATCATGATCATCGCACAACCTGTACCTGCAACTGTTGTTGTAGTAATCTGTGAGCCACAAGGACTCAGCAATCCCATTACCATGGGTACCAAGACTAGCAAAGCTTAAAGGGGAAGGACGGGGTAAAGTGGTGAGGTTGCAGCAGCGACTAAGCATATATGGTGGCTAACATACGCAAATAAGAGCGAGAAGAGAGCAAAAGGAACAGTCGTGAAGCTGGCAATGATCAAGAAGTGATCCTGAACTCCTACTTACGTCAAACATAACCCAAAGACCGTCTTCACTTTTCGGACTCCGCCGAAAAGAGACCATCACGGCTACACACACGGTTGATGCATTTTAGTTCGGATCTGGTGTCAAGTTATCTACAACCGGACATTAACAAATTCCCATCTGCCTATAACCGCAGGCATGGCTTTCGAAAGATTATACCCTGCAGGGGTGTCCCAACTTAGCCCATGATAAGCTCTGGCGATCAACGAAGGATATACCTTCTCCCAGGAAGACCCGATCAGACTCGGAATCCCGGTTTACAAGACATTTCGACAATGGTAAAACAAGACCAGCAAGACCACCCGATGCGCCGACAATCCCGATACGAGCTGCACATATCTCATTCTCAGGGCAACACCGGATGAACACTACGTACAACTAAAACCAGACGTCAAGTTTCCCCGAGGTGGCACTGCAAGTGGCTCTGGTTCGGACCAACACTTAGACAAGCACTGGCCCGGGGGGGGGGCTATAATAAAGATGACCCTCGAGAGAGCGACTCCCAAGGGAAAAGTAGGTGGTGGTGAGGCAAATGGTAAAACCAATGTTGGGCCTTGTTGGAGGAGTTTTATTCAAAGCGAACTGTCAAGGGGGTCCCATAAATCACCCAACCGCGTAAGGAACGTAAAATCCGGGAACATAACACCGGTATGACGGAAACTAGGGGCGGCAAGAGTGGAACAAAACACCAGGCATAAGGCCGAGCCTTCCACCCTTTACCAAGTATATATATGCATTAATAATAATATAAGAGATATTGTGATATCCCAACATAATCCTGTCCATCATGGGACAATCTTCAACTTCACCTGCAACTAACAATGCTATAAGAGGGGCTGAGCAAAGTGGTAACATAGCCAAGCAATGGTTTGCATAGGAAAGGTGTCAAAGGTTAGAGGTTCATGGCAATATGGGAGGCTTGATAAACAGGTGATAGGTAGTGCAGCAAAGCGATAGAACGAACCAACTAGCATAGCAATGATAGTAGTGAGATCCAGGGTAGCGGTCATCTTGCCTGAAATCCCGCTAGGAAAAAGAACGAGTCCATGAAGAAGACAGACGGATGAAGCCGAACCAAGCGTAGACGACGAATCCTCACGACTGCAACGAAACAGGAACTATCGAGAAGAAGCACACAACAAGGTAAACACACCACACATGAACATGACATGATGCACAACAAGCATGATGCATGACAAATCTAGATGAGGCTACTCATGTCAAGAGATGATGCAAACAAGAGCAACACATCAAGGCAAGTTTAAATGAGGCCGGAAACAACATATAACAATTCCGGTAAGTCCTCATATGCAAATTTCGAAGTTGGTCCAGATCTGAATAAACCTTATGTTCAAGTTGTTAAAAAGCAAGTTAAGATGCATCAAGACGATCTACACGATATTCTAGTCAAGTTGCATATAAAGTTCATTTAATTTGGAGCTACGGCCTAGAAGATATGAGCAAAACAAGTCAAACATGACATGGATGCAAAATGCATACAAACATCAAGCAAACACCTCAAAACAAGGATGCAACATGATAATATGAAACTACATGCAAAACTAAGCAAGTTTCATATAGAGCACACTCAAAATGGAGCAACGGTTCAACACGCACACATGAAACAAGTTATAAGGACAAGCTGTCCAAAACAGCAACTAGGCATATTGCAAGCATCAAAACAAGATGCTACAGTACCTCAATATGAAAACAAAAGGCATGGGCATGATGTACAGGCAAAGCATAACAAAACATGAACACTGAGCTATCTCCAGAAATCACTAGAACATGCTCAAACACACATGGCAAGATTGCAAACAATAACAGTTCAGACTTTGCAGAAAATAACATCAGGTTGCAATGTTTAGAGCTATAAAACAATATGTTACAGGAACTTATCATGGCAAATAAAGGCATGGCATGATACTACTAAATGCATAGAACAAAAGTCCCTTACTGACCATGAGTCAAAAAGGATCAGAAGATATGATGACACCCATGTAAACATAGCAAGTTATATTACAGATTCAAACATGGGAGGAACAACAATAAGAAGGCATGTTGGTGAGCTTGTACCACTCACCACAGATCAATACATGGCATGACAAGGTACCCAACAGTAAGAAGACATGTTTGTGGAGCTCAGCATGGCAATAGCAAGTTCATAGGGTGCATGGATCACTAGCAACAATCATGGCAACAACTGAACTTAATGTTAATAGGCTGACAGCAACATTATTTAGCAACTTTGGAGCAAGATTACAACAAGCTACAGCAGGCTATAATTGCAACCAGGGGCATGGATGGATAGATCATAACAGGTATAACAAAACACCCTTAGTGAACATCTCCAGATTATGCATAGAATGACTTGTAGCAGCAGGTTTACATAGCATCACGAAATAACAGATTCATCCTAGCAAAACAGCAACAGCAAGTACCCTACTTAACAAGCTCGATTCACTCACCACAAGACATTGCATGACAAGATAAGCATAGCATCAGCAAGAAGACGTGTTTATGAAACAAACCAAGGCAAGAACAAGTTCATAGCATGCAAGGATCAACTACAACAACCTTGGCAAAATTGAATAATATGTAAACAATCTGCCAGGAAACATTTTGTAGAAAAAGTAGAGCACGAAAATGACATGCTAGACTACTCCATAATTGCAAAAAGGGGCATGAATGCATAGAGCATAACCATATGTTCAAAACTTCCTTACTGAAGTATCTCAAAATATGCATGGATCTCTCTGTAGCATCATGTTTACATGGCATAAAAATAACAGCAGAACAGGGACTGAAATCAGCAACATCACGAGGCCTAGTTTGCATGCTTGTGCTAGTCACCACATTGATCACAAAAATACATGACAAGCACCTCTGTAAAGAAGACATGGCATAGTTCAAAACACATGTAGACATCAACCTCATAGGATGCACACATCAAACATGGCAAAAATGACAAATGAGCATGTTCTGTTAAGAAACAGGAACTAACATTGTGAAGCACTCTTGCAACGAAGATTCAGGCATCAAGATGACCTCAAATGAATATGATGCAATGGAATGAAATGAAGTACTCATTGAGACGAACAATTTGACATATTACACGCACAAAACGAAGCTATGTATGCGGAGGTATGATGCGATGAACATGGCATGATGATGTCAAATAACAGGGACTTAGTGGAAAAACGGGGCCAACCTCTGAGAATGGATCTGGATCGGGACGGTGCGGTTACCGAGGTTGACCGGAGCAACCTCGCCGGAGAAGGGCGGCGCGGCGGCCGGAGAGAGCTGGGATGGCCGGAGGGAGGCGCCGTCGGCCGGATCCGGTCGATGCCCTCCGGATCGAAGCACGGGGCGGGGCTGGGCGGCCGGCTCGGGCAGTGCGCGGGCGCCGGTGGGAGGCAAGATGACGGCGGGGTCGAGGGGAGGCGCTGGCGCGAGCGAGCGGTCCGGAACGACCGCGAGCTCCATGGCCGGCGGGGCGGCGAGGCGGAGAGGGGAGCTCGGGCCATGGCGCGGCGGCGTAGCAAGGCGACCGGCGGCAGGGTCCGGTGGATGCGCGGGTTGCGGGGCGCGGCAGCGGGCGGCTCGGGCCCGGGCGGCCCGGGGCGGGCTCGCGATGGGCCCCGGCGGGCCTGGCGGCGGGGTGGAGAGAGAGAGGATGAGGTGGCACGCGCCGGTTGGAGGAGAGCGGCGGCGGGGTGACGTGGCGGGCGCTGGTTGGTCGGAGTGAGGTGGCTGGGGGCGACGGACATGTCCGACGGTGCATGGACATGTCCGGCGGGCGAGAGGGAGGCTAGGCTAGGGTTTCATCCGTGAAAATGGAAGGGGAGGGCCTTTATATAGGTAGAGGGAGCTAGGAGACTCCAAATGAGGAGAGGTTATCGCCCACACGATCGTGATCGAACGGCCGAGAGCATGGAGGGGGTTAGGATGGGTTTTGGGCCACTTTGGAGGGGTGTTGGGCTGCAAAGAGAAAGGGGGGTTTCGGGCTACGCGGTTAACCGTTGGAGTATCAAATGACCTCCAAATGGCACGAAACTTGACAGGCGGTCTACCGGTGCTATACCAAGGTCACTTGGCAAACCTCGGGCCATTCCGAGAACGTTTAATACTCGCTCACAACAAGAGACAAAAAGGGAACGCCGGAGGGCATAGGAGTGCCGGATTGCAAAACAGACAACGGGGAAAATGCTCGGATGCATGAGACGAACATGTATGCAATGCAATGCACATGATGACATGATAAAATGCAACACGCAAGCAAATGACATGGCAATGACGGCGAATAACTGACAAACACCTGGCACATCGGATCCGGGGCGTTACAACACTCCTCCACTAACAAGAGATCTCGTCCTGAGATCTTAGGATCGAGACGGAAGGGAAAAGGGATTAGGAGAAACAAGAACTGAAGAGAAGAAGCAAAGAATCGAGAGCACTCAAAAAGAAGAGAGGAACGACGAGAATGACGTGAATCGAAAGCTCACGAAATCAGATAACTATGAAACCACTCTGGTTAGAACGAGATAAGAAACGAATAAGACTGAAAGGATTTAGGCAGCACTCCGGCTAAGACATGGAGGAATAGAACATGAACTTGAGAGGATGGAATGACACTTGACGAGATGAACAACACAATGCCTCCGGATGAATTGAAAGAATTTAATGAAAAGAACTTAGCAGGAAGGGTTGAACGGAGTTGTTGAGAGAACCAACCACGAAAAGAATAGGCTTGTTGTGGTCTTATAGGTAACATCTCAAGATCATGAGGTGAAAACCGGCCACAAACGGAAAAGATTAAATAGCTGAGAAGAATGAAGAAATGCAAAAATCCACTTCAAAATAATACGAAGATTTAATTGCACCTCGAGAAGCAAGAAGAAGGATACTTGAACTCCACCAACAAGAATCTTGATGAACACTTGAGAAATGAATTAAATCATGAAGAACCACCATGAAGAACTCCGGTAACAAAAGGATGATGAAATAGAATGAAGGATGAAAGAATAAGATTAAAGCTTACGGTGACTTAGATGGAGGTTCCGACGAAATGGCCGAGGAAAATTTGAACTCCGGAAAAGAAAAGATGAAAACACTTGGAACTAGAATTTATTCATCAAGAACAAACTCCGAAGGAAATGATTACTCACTTGGATGAAATAAGAATAAGGTTTATTGTATGCTTATCCTTCATCAAATTAAATTGATGACAAGCAATGGATTTTGCATATTGCTTATTCTCATTGAGAAATGATTACAGATAGAGATACAACGCAAACTTGAGAAGGTAATGATGGTACCACCGTTGGGATTTGAAACGACGAATATTTGATATGATAACGAAGGAAGTGAAATCTTGAACGAACCACCATAAGAATTCGAAAATGACTGATGAAAGAGAATGAATCACCGGGAAGAATTAGAAGAACAAATAAGCTAGAGGGGATTTATATGCAAAGGAACAAAGAGATCATGAGCTGATTAAGAACACTTGGACGAAGCACCGGGATAAATAGAGAACGAAAACTGGAATGATGGCCTCCGGTGAAAAGAAACGGGAAAACAACTTCTGACATACTCCGGATGGGTAAGAAAAAATCTCTGACAAAGGGAATAATCCGAGAGGATAACATGAAACTAGAACCACAAAACTTCGAGAGAACGGAAAAGATTTAGAGGAAAAACTCTTCTTCGGTCTTCAAATGGCGACGGAAAACACCACCAAAATTACTGAGATACTCCGGGAGAATGAAAATCGAAGAGGTTGAGGAAACAATGAAAAGAATTTGAACGAGATCTTGGAGAAGGCATGTGACTGATGAAATCCATCCTTACATCACACTTGAAAAAAAAATTGAGAATAACTCCGGGGGAATTAGAAGAGTCAGGTAAGATCCTTGGAAAAGACCTGTGGGTTAGGGCCCACTGAAGAGAACACCGTTTGAAAAGGGATGTGAACAGATAGAAGAAGCACCGGAACAATTGAAATATTTGAACGACGTGACACCCTCGAATTAATTCAAACACAGACAAATCTCCTGAGATATCTTGAACACTCCGGAAGGATTGAATGACGAGAGGCAAACGAGAAAGGAGAACACTTGAGCCGAGGAACAGAATATAAATACTACCGAAAATTAAAATTGAATCCACCGGAAAAGAACACGAAATGAAGAATGTCGAACAAAACGAGAATTCACCGGTTGAAAAGATTGAGTGAAGACTGAAGAGGCTCCACATGAATGAAAATGATGCTCGAAAGAGACTCAAGCTCCGGGAATAAAAGAGGTGGGAGGGCGGGAAAAACAAACGCAACATGGAAGAGAGAAACAACGAATAACTTGAAGAGAAGACACCGGTTGAAAGAATGCAAAAGCTTCGCACGAGTAGGATGGATACTCGATTACAGACTCTGGCTTCCAGAAGAAAAAGGGTGGGTGGGTGGGAAAAGAAGACAACTGAGAATCGAACTCAAAGATGAAGAGGCTCGAGTCGACTTGACGAGAAATGCACCGGATGAAAAGAGCTGAGGAACAATGATCGGAAAACCAATTGCGTGATCCTAAGGAAAAATTTGAAGGGGAAGAGGAGTAGTTCAAAACACCTACATCAGGATTCCTTACCAGAGCGACGAAGGGGCAGAGGAGTAAAAAGAATTCCTACTCTCCGATATAACTAGACTCCGAAAACAGTTTTTTTGTAGACTCAACAACGGCCAAACTACACGATCAATCAAGGGGGCTCCTAGGGTCGGTCGAGGCTCTGATACCAACTTGTCACGCCCAATATGCGACCCTATCCAAAAGGAACTCGAAGGTCCCACCAAGGATAGACCCGCATATTGAAACGCTTTTGCAAGGTGGATATCATTACATCAACATTACATAATAGATGGGGATACATACATAAGGCATACAATGCCACACGAATACAACATCACAATACATAAGAGCATCATCCGACTATGGATGAAACACAAACAGAAACTCAAATGACATCCACCCTGCTAGCCCAGGCTGCCGACCTGGAACCTATCCCCTGATCGAAGAAGAAGCAGAAGAAGTACTCCAAATCAAGAAAACATCGCGTTCGCGTCATGATCATCGCACAACCTGTACCTGCAACTGTTGTTGTAGTAATCTGTGAGCCACGAGGAGTCAGCAATCCCATTACCATGGGTATCAAGACTAGCAAACTTAAAGGGGAAGGAAGGAGTAAAGTGATGAGGTTGCAGCAGCGACTAAGCATATATGGTGGCTAACATACGCAAATAAGAGCGAGAAGAGAGCAAAAGGAACGGTCGTGAAGCTGACAATGATCAAGAAGTGATCCTGAACTCCTACTTACGTCAAACATAACCCAAAGACCGTGTTCACTTTCTGGACTCCACCGAAAAGAGACCATCATGGCTACACACACGGTTGATGCGTTTTAGTTCAGATCTGGTGTCAAGTTATCTACAACCGGACATTAACAAATTCCCATTTGCCTATAACTGCAGGCACGGCTTTCGAAAGATTATACCCTGCAGGGGTGTCCCAACTTAGCCCATGATAAGCTCTGGCGATCAACGAAGGATATACCTTCTCCCAGGAAGACCCGATTAGACTCGGAATCCCGGTTTACAAGACATTTTGACAATGGTAAACCAAGACCAGCAAGACCACCCGATGCGCCGACAATCCCGATACGAGCTGCACGTATCTCGTTCTCAGGGCAACACCGGATGAACACTACGTACAACTAAAACCAGACCTCGAGTTTCCCCGAGGTGGCGCTGCAAGTGGATTTGTTTCGGACCAACACTTAGACAAGCACTGGCCCGGGGGGGGCTATAATAAAGATGACCCTCGAGAGAGCGACTCCCAAGGGAAAAGTAGGTGGTGGTGAGGCAAATGGTAAAACCAATGTTGGGCTTTGCTGGAGGAGTTTTATTCAAAGCAAACTGTCAAGGGGGTCCCATAAATCACCCAACCGCGTAAGGAACGTAAAATTCGGGAACATAACACCGGTATGACGGAAACTAGGGGCGGCAAGAGTGGAACAAAACACCAGGCATAAGGCCGAGCCTTCCACCCTTTACCAAGTATATATATGCATTAATAATAATATAAGAGATATTGTGATATCCCAACATAATCCTGTCCATCATGGGGCAATCTTCAACTTCACCTGCAACTAAGAACGCTATAAGAGGGGCTGAGCAAAGCGGTAACATAGACAAGCAATGGTTTGCATAGGAAAGGTGTCAAAGGTTAGAGGTTCATGGCAATATGGGAGGCTTGATAAACAGGTGATAGGTAGCGCAGCAAAGCGATAGAACGAAGCAACTAGCATAGCAATGATAGTAGTGAGATCCAGGGTAGCGGTCATCTTGCCTTAAATCCCGCTAGGAAGAAGAACAAGTCCATGAATAAGACATACGGATGAAGCCGAACCAAGCGTAGACGACGAATCCTCACGATCGCAACGAAACAGGAACTATCGAGAAGAAGCACACAACAAGGTAAACACACCACACATGAACATGACATGATGCACAACAAGCATGATGCATGACAAATCTAGATGAGGCTACTCATGGCAAGAGATGATGCAAACAAGAGCAACACATCAAGGCAAGTTTAAATGAGGCCGGGAACAACATATAACAATTCCGGTAAGTCCTCATATGCAAATTTCGAAGTTGGTCCAGATCTGAATAAACCTTATGTTCAAGTTGTTAAACAGCAAGTTAAGATGCATCAAGATGATCTACACGATATTCTAGTCAAGTTGCATATAAAGTTCATTTAATTCGGAGCTACGGCCTAGAAGATATGAGCAAAACAAGTCAAACATGACATGGATGCAAAATGCATACAAACATCAAGCAAACACCTCAAAACAAGGATGCAACATGATAATATGAAAATACATGCAAAACTAAGCAAGTTTCATATAGAGCACACTCAAAACGGAGCAACGGTTCAACACGCACACATGAAACAAGTTATAAGGACAAGCTGTCCAAAACAACAACTAGGCATATTGCAAGCATCAAAGCAACATGCTACAGTACCACAATATGAAAACAAAAGGCATGGACATGATGTACAGGTAAAGCATAATAAAACATGAACACTGAGCTATCTCCAGAAATCACTAGAACATGCTCAAACACACATGGCAAGATTGCAAACAATAACAGTTCAGACTTTGCAGAAAATAACATCAGGTTGAAATATCTAGAGCTATCAAACAACATGTTACAGGAACTTATCATGGCAAACAAAGGCATGGCATGATACTACTAAATGCACAGAACAAAAGTCCCTTACTGACCATGAGTCAAAAAGGATCAGAAGATATGATGACACCCATGTAAACATAGCAAGTTATATTACAGATTCAAACATGGCAGGAACAACAATAAGAAGGCATGTTGGTGAGATTGTACCACCCACCACAGATCAATACATGGCATGAGAAGGTACCCAACAGTAAGAAGACATGTTTGTGGAGCTAAGCATGGCAATGGCAAGTTCATAGGGTGCATGGATCACTAGCAACAATCATGGCAACAACTGAACTTAATGTTAATAGGCTAACAACAACATTATTTAGCAACTTTGGAGCAAGATTACAACAAGCTACATCAGGCTATAATTGCAACCAGGGGCATGGATGGATAGAGCATAACATGTATAACAAAACACCCTTAGTGAACATCTCCATATTATGCATAGAATGACTTGTAGCAGCAGGTTTACATAGCATCACGAAATAACAGATTCAGCCTAGCAAAACAGCAACAGCAAGTACCCTACTTAACAAGCTCGATTCACTCACCACAAGACATTGCATGACAAGATAAGCATAGAATCAGCAATAAGACGTGTTTATGAAATAAACCAAGGCAAGAACAAGTTCATAGCATGCAAGGATCAACTACAACAACCTTGGCAAAATTGAATAATATGTAAACAATCTGCCAGGAAAAATGACATGCTAGGCTACTCCATAATTGCAAACAGGGGCATGAATGGATTGAGCATAACCATATGTTCAAAACATCCTTACTAAAGTATCTCAAAATATGCATGGATCTCTCTGTAGCATCATGTTTACATGGCATAAAAATAACAGCAGAACAGGGACTAAAATCAGCAACATCACGAGGCCTAGTTTGCATGCTTGTGCTAGTCACCACATTGATCACAAAAATACATGGTAAGCACCTCTATAAAGAAGACATGGCATAGTTCAAAATACATGCAGACATCAACCTCATAGGATGCACACATCAAACATGGCAAAAATGATAAAATGAGCATGTTCTGTTAAGAAACAGGAACTAACATTGTGAAGAACTCTTACAACAAAGATTCAGGCATCAAGATGACCTCAAATGAATATGATACAATGGAATGAAATGAAATAACCGTTGAGACGAACAATTTGACATATTACACGCACAAAACGAAGCTACGTATGCGGAGGTATGATGCGATGAACATGGCATGATGATGTCAAATAACAGGGACTTAGTGGAAAAACGGGGTCAACCTCTGAGAATGGATCTGGATCCGGACAGCGCGGTGACCGAGGTTGACCGGAGCAACCTCGCTGGAGAAGGGTGGCGCGGCGGCCGGATCCGGTCGATGCCCTCCGGATCGAAGCACGGGGCGGTGCTGGGCAGCCGGCTCGGGCAGTGCGCGGGCGCCGGCGGGAGGCGAGATGACGGCGGGGTCGAGGGGAGGCGCGGGCGCGGGCGAGCGGTCCGGGACGGCGGTGAGCTCCGCGGCCGGCGGGGCGGCGAGGCGGAGAGGGGAGCTCGGGCCACGGCGCGGCGACGGAGCCATGGCGCGGCGGCGGAGCAAGGCAACCGGCGGAGGGGTCCGGCGGACGCGCGGGTTGCGGGGCACGGCGGTGGGCGGCTCGGGCCCGGGCGGCCCGGGGCGGGCTCGCGATGGGCCCCGGCGGGCCTGGCGGCGGGGTGGAGAGAGAGAGGATGAGGTGGCGCGCGCCGGTTGGAGGAGAGCGGCGGCAGGGTGACGTGGCGGGTGCTGGTTGGTCGGAGTGAGGTGGCTAGGGGCGGCGGACATGTCCGGCGGCGCACGGACATGTCCGGCGGGCGAGAGGGAGGCTAGGCTAGGGTTTCATCCGCAAAAATGGAAGGGAAGGGCCTTTATATAGGTAGAGGGAGCTAGGAGACCCCAAATGAGGAGAGGTTATCGCCCACATGATCGTGATCGAATGACTGAGAGCATGGAGGGGGTTAGGATGGGTTTTGGGTCACTTTGGAGGGGTGTTGGGCTGCAAAGAGAAAGGGGGGTTTCGGGCTACGCGGTTAACCGTTGGAGTATCAAACGACCTCCAAATGGCACGAAACTTGACAAGCGGTCTACCGGTGCTATACCAAGGCCGCTTGGCAAACCTCGGGCCATTTCGAGAAAGTTTAATACCCACTCACAACGAGAGACAAAAAGGAAATGCCGGAGGGCATAGGAGTGCCGGATTGCAAAACGGACAACGGGGAAAATGCTCGGATGCATGAGACGAACATGTATGCAATGCAATGCACATGATGACATGATAAAATGCAACACGCAAGCAGATGACATGGCAATGACGGTGAATAACTGACAAACACCTGGCGCATCGGATCCGGGGCGTTACACATACATACTGATGTGTGTGGTCCAATGAGCGTTGAGGCTCGCGGAGGATGTCGTTATGTTCTCACTCTCACTGATGACTTGAGTAGATATGGGTATGTATACTTGATGAAACACAATTATGAGACCTCTGAAAAGTTTAAGGAATTTCAGAATGAGGTAGAGAATCAACGTGACCGAAAGATAAAATTCTTACGATCAGATCGTGGAGGAGAATATTTAAGTCACGAATTTGGTACACACTTAAGAAAATGTGGAATCGTTTCACAACTCACGCCGCCTGGAACACCTCAGCGTAACAGTGTGTCCAAATGTCGTAATCGCACTCTATTGGATATGGTGCGATCTATGATGTCTCTTACCGATTTACCGCTATCATTTTGGGGATACGCTCTAGAGACAGCTACATTCACTTTAAATAGGGCACCGTCTAAATCCATTGAGACGACACCGTATGAATTATGCTTTGGGAAGAAACCTAAGTTGTCGTTTCTAAAAGTTTGGGGATGCGATGCTTATGTCAAGAAACTTCAACCTGAAAAGCTCGAACCCAAGTCGGAAAAATGCGTCTTCATAGGATACCGTAAGGAAACCATTGGGTATACCTTCTACCTTAGATCCGAAGGCAAGATCTTTGTTGCCAAGAACAGATCCTTTCTGGAAAAAGAGTTTCTCTCGAAAGGAGTAAGTGGGAGGAAAGTAGAACTCGATGAAGTACTACATCTTAAACCGGAAAGTGGTGCCGCTCAGGAAAATGTTCCTATGGTGCCTACACCGACTGGAGAGGAAATTAATGATGATGATCAAGGTACTTCGGATCAAGTTGCTACTGAACTTCGTAGGTCCACAAGGACACGTTCCACACCAGAGTGGTATGGCAACCCTGTCCTGGAAATCATGTTGTTAGACAACGGTGAACCTTCGAACTATGAAGAAGCGATGGCGGGCCCAGATTCCAACAAATGGCTAGAAGCCATGCAATCCGAGATAGAATCCATGTATGAAAACAAAGTATGGACTTTGACTGACTTGCCCGATGATCGACGAGCGATAGAAAACAAATGGATCTTTAAGAAGAAGACGGACGCGGATGGAAATATCACCATCTATAAAGTTTGACTTGTTGCTAAGGGTTATCGACAAGTTCAAGGGGTTGACTACGATGAGACTTTCTCTCCCGTAGCGAAGCTGAAGTCCGTCCGAATCATGTTAGTAATTGTCGCATACTATGATTATGAGATATGGCATATGGACGTCAAAACGGCATTCCTTAACGGCTATCTTAAGGAAGAGCTGTATATGATGCAGCCGGAAGGTTTTGTCGATCCTAAGAATGCTAACAAAGTATGCAAGCTCCAGCGATCCATTTATGGGCTGGTGCAAGCATCTCGGAGTTGGAACATTCGCTTTGATGAAATGATCAAAGCGTTTGGGTTTATGTAGACTTATGGAGAAGCCTACGTTTACAAGAAAGTGAGTGGGAGCTCTGTAGCATTTCTGATATTATATGTAGATGACATACTTTTGATGGGAAATGATATAGAATTCTTGGACAGCATTAAGGTCTACTTGAATAAGTGTTTTTCAATGAAGGACCTTGGAGAAGCTTCTTACATATTAGGCATCAAGATCTATAGGGATAGATCGAGACACCTCATAGGTCTTTCACAAAGCACATACCTTGATAAGATTTTGAATAAGTTCAAAATGGATCAGTCCAAGAAAGGGTTCTTGCCTGTATTGCAAGGTGTGAGATTGAGCTCGGCTCAATGCCCGACCATGGTAGAAGATAAAGAAGAGATGAGTGTCATCCCCTATGCCTCAGCCATAGGATCTATTATGTATGCCATGCCGTGTACCAGACCAGATGTAAACCTTACCGTAAGTTTGGTAGGTAGGTACCAAAGTAATCTCGGCAAGGAACACCGGACAGCGGTCAAGAATATCCTGAAGTACCTGAAAAGGACAAAGGACATGTTTCTCGTTTATGGAGGTGACGAAGAGCTCGTCGTAAAGGGTTACGTCGACGCTAGCTTCGACATAGATCTGGATGACTCTAAGTCACAAACCGGATACGTGTATATGTTGAATGGTGGGGCAGTAAGCTGGTGCATCTGCAAGCAGAGCGTCGTGGCGGGATCTACATGTGAAGCGGAGTACATGGCAGCCTCGGAGGCAGCGCATGAAGCAATTTGGGTGAAGGACTTCATCACCGACCTAGGAGTCATACCCAATGCGTCGGGGCCGATCAAACTCTTCTGTGACAACATTGGAGCTATTGCACTTGCCAAGGAACCCAGGTTTCACAAGAAGACCAAGCACATCAAGCGTCGCTTCAACTCCATTCGTGAAAATGTTCAAGATGGAGACATAGAAATTTGCAAAGTACATACGGATCTGAATGTCGCAGATCCGTTGACTAAACCTCTTCCGCGAGCAAAACATGATCAACACCAGAACTCTATGGGCATTCGATTCATCACAATGTAACTAGATTATTGACTCTAGTGCAAGTGGGAGACTGTTGGAAATATGCCCTAGAGGCAATAATAAAAGGATTATTATTATATTTCTTTGTTCATGATAGTTGTCTTTTATTCATGCTATAATTGTATTATCCGGAAATCGTAATACACGTGTGAATACTTAGACCACAACATGTCCCTAGTGAGCCTCTAGTTGACTAGCTCGTTGATCAACAAATAGTCATGGTTTCCTGACTATGGACATTGGATGTCGTTGATAACGGTATCACATCATTAGGAGAATGATGTGATGGACACGACCCAATCCTAAGCATAGCACAAGATCGTGTAGTTCGTTTTGCTAGAGCTTTTCCAATGTCAAGTATCTCTTCCTTAGACCATGAGATCATGTAACTCCCGGATACCGTAGAAGTGCTTTGGGTGTACCAAACGTCACAACGTAACTGGGTGACTATAAAGGTGCACTACAGGTATCTCCAAAAGTGTCTGTTGGGTTAACACGGATCGAGACTGGGATTTGTCACTCCGTATTACAGAGAGGTATCACTGGGCCCACTCAGTAGTGCATCATCATAATGAGCTCAAAGTGACCAAGTGTCTGGTCACGGAATCATGCATTACGGTACGAGTAAAGTGACTTGCCGGCAACGAGATTGAACGAGGTATTGGGATACCGATGATCGAATCTCGGGCAAGTAACATACCGTCTGACAAAGGGAATAGTATACGGGGTTGCTTGAATCCTCGACATCGTGGTTCATCCGATGAGATCATCGAGGAGTATGTGGGAGCCAACATGGGTATCCAGATCCCGCTGTTGGTTATTGACCGGAGGGCCGTCTCGGTCATGTCTGCATGTCTCCCGAACCCGTAGGGTCTACACACTTAAGGTTCGGTGATGCTAGGGTTGTATGAATATGAGTATGCAGCAAACCGAATGTTGTTCGAAGTCCCGGATGAGATCCCGGATGTCACGAGGAGTTCCAGAATGGTCCAGAGGTAAAGAATTATATATAGGAAGTGCTGTTTCGGCCATCGGGAAAGTTTCGGGGTCACCAGGTATTGTACCGGGACCACCGGAAGGGTCCCAGGGGTCCATCGGGTGGGGCCACCTATCCTGAAGGGCCCCGTGGGCTGAAGTGGGAGGGGAACCAGCCCCTAGTGGGCTGGTGCGCCCCCCTGGCCCCCCTGCGCCTAGGGTTGGAAACCCTAGGGTGGGGGGGCGCACCACTTGCCTTGGGGGGCACTCCACCCCCCTGGCCACCGCCCCCTTGGGAGATTCCCATCTCCAGGGCCGGCGCCCCCCTGGGGACCTATATAAAGGAGGGGGGAGGGAGGGCAGCCGCACCCTGAGTCTTGGCGCCTCCCTCCCCCTGCTACACCTCTTCCTCCTCCCGCAGTCACTTGGCGAAGCCCTGCCGGAGTCCTGCTGCATCCACCACCACGCCGTTGTGCTGCTGGATCTTCATCAACCTCTCCTTCCCCCTTGCTGGATCAAGACGGAGGAGACGTCACACTGACCGTACGTGTGTTGAACGCGGAGGTGCCGTTCGTTCGGCGCTAGGATCTCCGGTGATAGGATCACGACGAGAACAACTACCTCAACCCCGTTCTCTTGAACGCTTCCGCACGCGATCTACAAGTGGTATGTAGATGCATCTGTCTCTCTCGTTGCTAGATGAACTCATAGATTGATCTTGGTGAACGTAGAATTTTTTTATTTTATGCAACGTTCCCCAACAAGAGGTAGGTGGGAGGTAGGAGAAGTACCTCCTTAAATAGGCCCCCCAAGATCCAACCGTTATGTGTAGGAACGCATAGTTGCGGAATTTCCGGTGGCACACCCGGTAGTACCAGTTTATCGAAACAAAACGGAACTACCCCCAACCACCTCTCAACTACCGGGCCATATACAGAAAGTAAACCCCTCAGGCCGGTAGTTGGACCGAAGGTTGGACCGAAACTACCACTGGGCCAGCAGTTCCTGGGCAGTGGGGTCCGAGGCGGTACTACCATCGTGAACACCGGTAGTACCGGTTTATCAAGAAAAACCGGAACTACCGTTCCACCACCGGTCTACAACCGCACCCGGTACAGAAGGGAGTCACCCCAGAGCGGTACTACGGGCGGTGGTAAGACCGAAACTACTGGCCAGCGGTACAACCACTCAAAGAAGCGGTACAACCGCCAAGAGCAGGACTGCACAAAATAGAGGATGGGGAACCTCTCTCTCCTCGAACGGAGGGTATATGGTGGGTGCAGAGAATGTGTACGTGAAGGATTCACCCAATACCTTCCGATGTGGATTCCCTCTTAATAGAACGGATATCCTACGATCAAAGGAAATAAAACGTCGGAACCTCCGTCTTCGATCTTTTGCGCACAGAGGGAACCTAACCGTCTAGCACCACGCAAAGTGTACCTGAGAAAACTATGGCGCATGATTAGTCCACGTGTGTTGTCATCATCACCAAAACCCTAAGGCAGAGGATGCCCTTACAATCTCCCCCTTTTTGGTGGATGATGACAACCACACGATTAGTCCGAGAGTTCTAAAAAATAAAGGAGGGGCTCCCCCTGAGTGTGAGCACTATTTAGAGTTTGCTTTTGGAATGAAAAGTGCGCACACTAGGGAATGCTCCCCCTAGATTTTAGAGACCAACCGGAGACAGCAAAACAATCGCAATAAACATAAAGCAGTACAGACAAGGGAAGGTTACCAACAACATATAGTAAACTCTACTGAAGGAAGAGTGCATAGATAAATAGAACGACGCATGTCTTACACCATGCACGAGATCACAACAAATAATAAGTCAAAGGAGTACTAAAAACAAAGGGCACTAGAAAGAGCAAGCAAATAAACTAGAAGGACCAACTGCAAATAACCACCCATGCAACTCCCATGACCTAATGGAGCTCTCTCCCCCTTTGGCATCAAAACACCAAAAAGGAAAAGAGCGAAGCTAGCGCCCCAGAGCTTAGTAGTCCTCCTCGCCAGTAGCCGCAGAGCTGTCAGACGCATCATCATCAATATCATCGTCAAGATCCTGAGCCTCATCAGACTCCTCAGACCTTGCAGTAGCTGCCTCAGGAACACGGACAGAGGAAGTGGCAGGCACTTCATCAGACGACTGACAGTTTTCCATGCACCACGAGTCCTCAGGAGTGATAGACTTCTCAGAGCCACTCTGCACACCTGGCACATTGAGGTGCTTCATCAACTGAATCTGCCTACGATGCACCATCTTCTCAGCAACATGGGCCTTGTAGAGCTTCTTCTGAATGTGAGTCTGTAAGCAGAAGGTCTTCTTGATCTTTGAAGTCAGCTTCTCAACCCACGAGGGCTGGACCCCAGGCTCTAGCTCAAAGTCCTCGTCGTTCGAGGTAGCAAATACATCCTCCTGATTGCCTGAAGCAAAGCGAGGGGTCTTATGCTTCTTTTTTCCTTAGCTGCTTGACCTCATGCTCCATGAGGTTGTCAGGGGTGGTGAGAGGCTCGCCTGGCCTACGGATTGCCCAAACTGTGCTCAGAAATTGCATCACAAAAGGAGCATATATTGGTACCTTGCGGTACAACACCATATTGTACATCTCCTCCCATGGCCACTTGGAGACATCAAACGTGGCACCAGATCCCCTCTTGGTCTTCATGGCCACAAGCAAATCCACAAGATAACCATAGATATCATCTTTATTCCCAACCTTGGGAAGCAGCACACAACGGAACACACGATGCATAATGTCATAGACTGGCAAAAGATCATTGGACTTGCCCACAATACCATGTCCAGGGATGTATAGAGGGGCAAGCTTCACCTTTTCCATGGGGCGAGCACGGTCGTGAGGACGGATGCCACCTAGACCCTCAATCCCGGTATCCTCATAACCAAGAGCATTGCAGAAAGCGCTCCATGGGACATGAAAGAACTCATCACGGCACATAAAGGAGAGATGGCGTTCCGCATCAGAGCCAAAGTGGACTGTAGCATAGAACTGATGGACGAGCTGCACATCGAAATTACAGTTCACGGTCATGAGCTTGATCAAATCAAACACTTCACAGATTGCCAGAGCTTCTCCAAAGTAAATGGGGTGGTCCCTCCAATGATCGATGTTAATGGACCACATCCGAGTGAACTTGTTCTTGTGATGCTCGAACACTTGTGACACAATCCTCATCTGTAAATCATTCCGGAACTGAGGGTTGTTCCAACGGGGATTTGGTGCAACAGTGTAGGGATCCTGGAAACGAAGCATTTGCCAGTCCGACATCTTCCATTTGTGCACGGGCACCGCAACATGTTGCTTGGCAGCAGCAGACTTCTCCCGACGAGTGGTCTTGGTAGGAATCACCACCTCATGAGAGTCCTTGTTGTCATCGGACGGTTTGTCCCTACGGGACCTCTTCTTGGTGTTTTGAGGCTTCCGAGCAGCACAGGAACTAGAACCACCTGCAGACGCACATAGAGAGCACACAGAAACCCCAGCAAAGATGAGAGGAATGTACACAAGATCAGAGGAATATGTTTCATGTAAGTGGGTAGAAGAGAAACAGGGGACATAGGTTCAGAGAAACCGGTTGTTCCGGTTGGACCACCGGTAGTACCGCCCGGGCGGTAGTACCGCTCGCAAGTAGCAGTAGTACCGCTGGGAGCGAATCCGCCGAGTGGAAGAACGGGAACCACCCATTCTCGAATCTATATGCCATATTCCTATCTCTACATACGCACAGGAAGCAGAAGGAGGCTATACGGATCTGTCCCACCAACCATTTGGCCAAAAATGTGGGAATACAAGCAATGCCCTAGAGATGGATTCAAAATGAGGAACCCTAAGAAGGAGAAGAACAGGGAATTACCGGTATCCATGGAAGAGATCGAAGAGGAGGCGGCCTCCATGGAGCGGATCCAGTGAAGGGCCGACTGATTCGGAGAGCCTGAGGGCGCTCTGGGGCGAAGGACGAAGCAACCGGCGGCAAGGGATAAGAGGAGGGACGAGCATGAAAGGGGAAAAGAAATACCCCTTCTGCCCGCTCCCTTTATATAAGCCCCAGATGTCAACCGGTAGTACCGCTCCTAGGAGCGGTAGTACCGTTCCTATAGGTACCTGGTGATTGAGAACGGTACTTCTGCTCCAGAAGCAGCGGTAGTACCGCGTCTAAGCACCGATAGTACCGGTCAGAGATACTGGTACAGGCAGGAGCGGTAGAACCGCTCATGCAGGACTGGAAGTACCGCTGAGACTGTACAACAGAAGGGAAGACCGGTAGAACTAGTCTGACCATCGGTTGTACCGCCAGGTTGCAACAGCCCAAGCACAAGGGGAGATCAAACTTGTGTACATTTGGAAAAGATGGCTTGGGATGAGGAGGCTTAGGATGGAAAGAAGACACTGTAATATGATGAAGAAGACTCTCAGGAGTGCAAGAAGCAAACAAGCAAAGCCACTCTTTAGAGAATTCAAACATCTAGGAGACCGAAAAGAGCTAGGCAAAAGAAACACACAACAAGGAAAAAGAAACACCTAGGCTCAAGGGCGGTGGCCGGAGTCACCTATGTTTGAGTTAAAAGGGTATGGCATCGCGCAGAATTATCCTTGGGCCCATGACCAAAACTCGTCTTTGAAGCACAAGTACCATTAACAATGGCTAATGTGAAAGAGTTGATCAATTTATGCATAATGGGGGGAGGAAGAGTTCACTGAGAGACCAACACTCCCCCTATGTCCATGCCTACACCTAGACAAGAGAGCATGATGAGTATGGTGGGGTGTGCAAGGGTTCAAACCACATTGCTCGAATCAATGATATTTAGCTCATGCCTTAACTCGCGAAATCTTGCTTCGTCCAAGGGCTTCGTGAAAATATTTGTAAGGTTATCATGAGTGTTGACATACTTGAGCTTGATCTCCCTTCGCCTAATGTGATCCCGGATGAAGTGATACCGAATCTCAATATGCTTCATCTTGAAGTGTTGCACCGGGTTGAGAGAGATCTTGATGGCACTTTCATTGTCACACCAAAGAGGCACTTCGTCACAAGTGACACCATAATCCTTCAAAGTTTGCCTCATCCATAGGAGTTGAGCACAACAACTACCAGCAGCCACATACTCCGCTTCGATGGACGAGAGAGATACACAACTTTGATTCTTAGAAGACCAACTCACTAAAGAGCAACTAAGCAATTGGCACCCTCCGGAGGTGAACTTCCTATCCACTTTGTCTCTCGCCCAATCTGAATCTGTATAGCCCAAAAGATCAAAGTTGGCTCCTCTTGGGTACCATAAGTCAAAGTTTGGGGCATGAGCCAAATATCAAAAGATTCGCTTGACCGCCACAAAGTGGCTTTCCTTAGGTGCGGCTTGAAACCATGCACAAATTCCCACACACAACATGATATCCGGTCTAGATGCACAAAGGTAAAGCAAGGATCCAATCATGGAGCGATATACCTTTTGATCCACCACTTTACCATTGGGATCAATGTCAAGTTGGCATTTGACGGGCATTGGAGCAGAGGCCGGCTTGACATCAGTTAGCTTGAATCTCTTGAGCATGTCTTGAGTGTATTTGGCTTGATTGATGAAGGTTCCTTCTCTTCTTTGCTTGATTTCGAACCCGAGAAAGAACTTCAACTCTCCCATCATAGACATCTTGAACTTTGAGGTCATGAGAGCGGCAAATTCTTCATTAAAAGCTTTGTTAGGGGAACCAAAAATAATATCATCAACATATAGTTGGCACACAAACAACTCCCCTTTGACCTTCTTAGTAAAAAGAGAGGGGTCAATTTTCCCGATTTCGAACCCACAATCTTGTAACAACTCCTTAAGATGCTCATACCACGCACGTGGGGCTTGTTTAAGGCCATAGAGCGCCTTGTGGAGTTGGTACACATGATCGGGGAAATAGGGATCCTCGAACCCTGGGGGTTGTTTGACATACACCAACTCATTAATGGGACCATTAAGAAAAGCACTCTTCACATCTATTTGTTGTAGCTTGAAATTATGATGAGAAGCATAAGCAATCAACAAACAAATAGTTTCAAGGCGAGCAACGGGAGCAATGGTTTCACCATAGTCGATACCCTCGACTTGGGAGTACCCTTGTGCCACCAAACGAGCCCTGTTGCGAACAATGATCCCATGAGCATCTTGCTTATTCTTGAATATCCACTTGGTTCCAATGACATTATGATTCCTGGTCGGTCTTGGCACTAACTTCCATACTTGATTGTGCTCGAAGTTGTTGAGTTCTTCATGCATGGCATTGAGCCAATCCGGATCCTCGAGCGCCTCATAAACCTTTTGGGGTTCAACACAAGACAAGCGCGTGATGTTCACAATAGTTTGCTAATTGTCTACGAGTGCTTACCCCCTTTCTTAGGCTTCCAACCACATTCTCCATGAGATGACCTTTGGTAGTGAGCTTGGAAGCGATCTTCGCGGCACGACGCTCTAATTCCTCCTCGGATGTGAAAAGAGGAGGGGTTATTTGATCATCTTGAGCGTCGTCTTGAACTTGTTCTTGATCTTGAACTTGCTCTTGATCTTGAACTTGCTCGAAGGGGAGAACTTGACCTTGGGTATCATTTGGTGATTCACCACCATCTTGAGGTTGATCTTTCCCTTGATCTTGTTCACAAGGTTGAGGTCTTTCACTTTGTTCTTCGGAAGCGTGTGGGTCTTGGGTTGGTGATGGCTCCACTTGAGTGGAGCATTGTCCTTCTCCTTCGGCCACAAGGGGTTCCTCAATGGGTAGGATATGACCAACACCCATTCTTCTTATGCCTTGGGGAGGAATTTCATCACTACATCACAAGTACCACTTTGCTCCACTTGGGAGCCGTTATTCTCGTCAAACTCCACGTTACATGTCTCCTCAATGAGTCCGGTGGACTTGTTGAGGACACGGTAAGCATGAGAGTTTGTAGCATAACCAACAAATATGCCCTCATGAGCTCTAGCCTCAAATTTAGACAAGCGAACACCTTTCTTGAGAATGAAACACTTACACCCAAACACCGGGAATTACTTGAGGTTGGGCTTGTTACCGGTAAGTATTTCATAAGGAGTCTTGTTCAAGCCTTGCGGAGATAGAGCCGATGGGATGCATGAAATACTGTGTTGATGGCTTCGGCCCAAAATTTGTAAGGATACTTGAACTCCGCCATCATGGTCCTTGCCGCATCCATCAACGTCCGGTTCTTCCTCTCTGCGACACCATTTTGTTGAGGGGTGTATGGTGCATAATATTGATGCTTGATCCCCTCAACACTAAGAAACTCATCCAAGGTGTAGTTCTTGAACTCGGTGCTGTTGTCACTCATTATTGTCAAGATCTTTGCATCATGTTGACGTTGAGCTTCATTTGCAAAGTCAATGACGGTTTGTTGAGTCTCACTCTTCCCCTTGAAGAAATATACCCAAGTGTATCTTGAATAATCATCCACAGTCACCAAGCAATACTTTCTACCCCCAAGACTATCAAAGGATGGAGGCCCAAAGAGATCCATGTGAAGGAGCTCCAAGGGTCTCTTTGAGTAGATGATAGTCGTGGGAGGGTGAGCCTTCTCATGTAGCTTTCCTTCAATACAAGCACTGCAAGCACGATCTTTGGCAAAACTAACATTTGTTAGTCCACGAACATGGTCCCCCTTGAGAAGACTTTGCGAATATCTCATGTTGACGTGGGCTAAACGGCGATGCCAAAGCCATCCTACATCAACTTTAGCCATTAGGCATGTCGCGGTCTTAGTGGGTCGCTCCGAAAAGTTAATCACATAAAGACCGTTCTCGACATGCCCAACAAAGGCTACTTTAAGAGTCTTGCTCCACAAGAGGGCCACGGTATCAATATCAAAGAAAGTGGCAAAGCCCATGAGTGCAAGTTGACGAACGAAAAGTAGATTGTAAGCAAGGGACTCAACAAGCATGACTTTCTCGATCGTGAGATCATGAGAAATGACAACCTTGCCAAGACCCAATACCTTAGAAGACGAGGCATCACCCCAATCGACGTTGGTGGGCATAGAAGGGATCTTGTGCACGTCCACCACCAAGTCCTTGCTTCCAGTCATATGATTTGTGGCTCCACTATCGAGCAACCATGATCCCCCACCGGAAGCAAATACCTACAAGAGATCAATGCTTGGTTTTAGGTACCCATTTTGTAATGGGTCCTTTGATGTTAGTAACAAGGGTCTTAGGAACCCAAATAGATCATTCAATGTACTCATAAGGAGAACCAACAAATTTAGCATAAACATGCCCATCACTAGCACGATACAACACATAAGATGGGTTAAAGTCGTCAGCTTTGTTGGAAGGGGTGGCATTGCCCTTTTTGACATCACCACCCTTCACATTGTTCTTCTTCTCCTTTGGAGCACCCTCTCCCTCCTTCACAAAAGTTTGCTTGAGAGGGGGAGGTCGTTTGGTCTTGTCGTTCTTCTTCTTGTTCTTGGACTTGGGTGCGAACCCAACTCCCTCCTTGGCCACAACTTCCTTTTGATTGCTCAAAAGGTCATTGAGGTTCTTCTCACCTTGTATGCATGTCACAAGGCCTTTCTCAAGTTGCTATTTCAACTTGGCATTCTCCTCCACAAGATGCACATGCTCACAACACGGGTTAGTAGCATTTGCATTATCAATTAATACCATATGAGGAAAGGTGGCTTTCTCCTTGGTTAGCTTCACTTGGAGTTGATCATGAGACTCCTTGAGGTTAGCATGAGCACCCTTCAAGACCTTGTGGGCCTTGTCGAGTATATCAAACTCCTCTTGAGTCTAGCATGGTCAACCCCAAGTTTAGCCTTCTCGGAATTTAGCACACGAGATACAACAAGAGCATGATCAAGATCTTTCTTTAATTTAGCATGGTCATCGTTGTGTGACTCCTCAAGAGCCAAATGATGCCCATACTCTTCCTCAAGAGCATTATAGAGATCCTATATCTCATCGGCATAGTCACGACTATGACCTTTCATCTTAGAGATGGTTTCTTCATGAGCCTCAATCATGTCATTGGCTTCGCCAAGTTGTTCCAAGAGAGCAATAAAGTGCTTCTTGGATTTTCCCTTGAGCTTACTCATAAAAGACTCAAATTCATTCACTTCCTCATTAGACCCCCCCCCCACTTTCATCAATGCAATCCGTCAAGGAGGGATTAGTAATGATGGTGGTTTTGATGTTGGGGGTTACCTTGTTAGTGGCTTTAGCCATGAGGCACTTGGCGGTGATGTTCTCGTTGGGTGAATCGAAGAGAGATACCCGTGGAGTTGTGGCAATGGCAACGGAGACCATGGCCATTGCTTCACCATCTTCATCATCATCGTCATCCTCATGGTATTCTTCTTGAACCACCAACCCTCGAGTAGGAGTCTTTTTGGTGAAGTTGTTCTTGTTGGGGAAGGACTTGGCTTTGTCTTTTCGGATGAGCTTGCCACCATTGTCTTCCCGCTTCTCGTAAGGGAAATCCACAACAAAGTGGCTCACATTGCCACAATTGTAACATGTTCTCACTCGTTGCTTGCCCTTGAAACCACTTGAGTTGTTCTTGTTGAAGTTGGGCCTTGTGTTTTTCTTGCTCCAAAATTGCCTTGAAGCAAGAGCCATGTGCTCATGATAATCATATTTTGTATCTTTGGGGTTGCTCTCCTCATCTTCCTCTTCTTCCTCTTCTTCCACAATAACCTTGGCCTTCAAGGCAAGGTTGGGCTTCTTTGCTCTTTGAGAATGCAACATCGCGTTGTCGACGGTCTTGTCCAAGATCCTCATTGCCATGAACTCATCCAACACTTCATTTGAGGTCAAGGAGTGGAAGTCCGGTCTTTGACGGATGACGGAGGACATGGCCTTGTGGTAGGGCATCATGGCCTTGAGGAACTTGCACTTGATCCAATTGTCATCCGTATCCTTACTCCCATGATCTCGGAGTGAGACCGCGAGAGTGGTCAATCTCCGGTAAAGCACACGAGGTTCTTCATCTTCATTCATTGCAAACTCATCGGCTTCATCTTGCACCACTTCATAGTTGGAGTGTTGAATGCTAGCGCTTCCCTTGTAGAGGGAAACAACATGGTGCCATGCTTCCTTGGCCATGGTGAATGGTCGGAGATGAGCAATGTCTTCGGGTGGAATTGCATCTTGAATGATGAAGAGAGCATTCTCATTGAATTGATTATCCGCGGCTTCTCTTGGAGTGAAGTTGCTTGGGTCATGCGGATAGAAACCTTCTTCAATAATTCTCCAAAGATTAGTGTTAACATGTTTTAAATGACGCTTAAAGCGATAGACCCAAGCATCAAAATCTTCATTTTTCACAATCTTAGGAGGAGGGCCGGCATGATTTAAATGAGTAGAGGGAATCGGTCCTCCATAAGTAAGTGGAGGTTCCACATGGGCAAAGATGCCGGTGCCATTTCTACCACTAGTAGAAGGACCCTTTTCACTAGTAGCTTCCCCCTTGTCGGAGTTAGCACCCGTCACCTTGTTAGTGGGATCACCCACTTTCATCGGCGAGGTAGATAGTTTAAGTCCTTCTAAGAATTTATTAAACATGCTTTCAACCTCGGTCGTCATGGAGGTTTTCAATGTATCCAAAGCCACATTGAATTCCTCACGAGAGACCGCAGTTCCCCCATCGGCCTAGACGAGCTCGGATTCACACCGGAGTGCTCCTTCCCACCGTCTACGCTGTCAACCATACTCTCCGGACGACAAAGTCCTTAATAAAGAGACGAGGCTCTGATACCAATTGAAAGGATCGATATACTTGACTACAGGGGGGGGTGAATAGGCAACTAACAATTTTTAGCTTTTCTTTACCAAATTCAGCTTTGCATCAAAGTACGTTGTCTAGATATGCAACTAGGTGAGCAACCTATATGATGCGATAACAACAAGCACACAAGCAAGCAAGAGATGCAACACAATATAAGCTTGTACAAGTAAAGGTGAGAGATAACCAAAAGGGGAACCGATGGAGACGAGGATGTGTTACCGAAGTTCCTTCCTTTTAAGGGGAAGCACGTCTCTGTTAGAGCGGTGTGGAGGCACAATGCTCCCCAACAAGCCACTAGGGCCACCGTATTTTCCTCACGCCCTCACACAATGCGAGATGCCGTGATTCCACTATTGGTGCCCTTGAAGGCGGCAACCGGACCTTTACAAACAAGGTTGAGGCTCTCTCCACAACTTAATTGGAGGCTTAGAACGAAACCCGGAGCTTCACTACAATGGAATGTGGCTCCGAAGTGACCTCTTCTGTCTAGGGCGCCCAAGCACCCATGAGTAACAAAATCCACACAAGAAAGTATGGGGGAATCAAATATCCTTTGGTGGAAGTTTAGATCTAGGTCTCCTCCTTCAATCCCTAGCATATCAACGAGTTTGAGTGGCTAGAGAGAGAGATCGGGCAAGAGAGCTTTAATGGCAGTAATGGAGGAAAGAGAGAGGCAAGAGGTAGGTGGGAGGTAGGAGAAGCACATCCTTAAATAGGCCCCCCAAGATCCAACCGTTATGTGCAGAAATGCATAGGAGCGGAACTTTCGGTGGCGCACCCGGTAGTACCGGTTTATCGAAACAAAACGGAACTACCGCACAACCACCGCTCAACTACCGGGCCACATGCAGAAAGTAAACCCCTCGGGCCGGTAGTTGGACCGTAGGTTGGACCGAAACTACCGTTGGGCCAGCAGTTCCTGGGCGGTGGGGTCCGAGGCGGTACTACCGCCTTGAACACCGGTAGTACCGATTTATCAAGAAAAGCCGGAACTACCGTTCCACCACCAGTCTACAACCGCACCCGGTACAGAAGCGAGTCACCCCAGAGCGGTACTACGGGCGGTGGTAAGACCGGAACTATCGGCCAGCGGTACAACCGCTCAAAGAAGCGGTACAACCGCCAAGAGCAGGACTGGACAAAACAGAGGATGTGGAACCTCTCTCTCCTCGAACGGAGGGTATATGGTGGGTGCAGAGAATGTGTACGTGAAGGATTCACCCAATACCTTCCGATGTGGATTCCCTCTTAATAGAACGAATATCCTACGATCAAAGGAAATAAAACGTCGGAACCTCCGTCTTCGATCTTTTCCGCACAGAGGGAAACCTAACCGTCTTGCGCCACACAAAGTGTACCTGAGAAAACTATTGCGCACGATTAGTCCACATGTGTTGTCATCATCACCAAAACCCTAAGGCAGAGGATGCCCTTACAAACGGCAAGGTGGTAGGCGCTCCGTATAGTGAAGACCCCTATGGGATCGGGCGCCCATGCAAGGACATCGTCGAAACCCCTTGTCGACAGCTTGATCTTCATGATATCCGCAACATCCCTGGGAAGGAAGTGTCGTCGTAGGAGATCTCCATTCCACCTCCCGGCATCATCCAATAGCTCCGCCATGCGTCTCAAGAGGCATGTACCTCTCGGTGACACCGACTTGAAGGAGAAAGGGCGGGGTAGCCAAGGGTCCCTCCAAATGCGAATGTGTTCCCCATTTTCTACCCTCCAAATCAAGCCCTTCTTGAGAAGTTCGAGGCCATAGTGGATAGCGTGCCAAGTCGGCGAGGCATTACCTGAAAACACAGTATCTTCAAAATTACCATTAGGGTAATACCTTGCTTTGAGATTGTAATGAGACACCACGCTTGCCTTGCTAACAAGGCTTGATTAGACATAATGAAATCTCGAAACCCCAAGCCACCTCTGCACTTAGTCTCGATGATCTTATCCCATGTCTGCTTGATACCATATCAAGTATTATCTGCCAGATATCATATCAATAGAATGAATTCTAGAAGGAATAACAGATTCGTACAGGCACGCACGCAACGCACGTCACAAGATCACACAACTATGGCTTTATAATTAAAACTAAAACAGAGCTCTGATCGCTATTTTGGTCATCCATTTCAACGAAAATCGACACACATGGGCTTGATCCGGTAGTGTTGCCCACGACTGGACTTAACCGCAGAACATCTGTGATGCTGATCGTGAAGTTGTTATTTCACAAGAATATATAGGTGCACGGAACCCCTCCATATAGGCAGCAAGATCTCACATGTGCCACGCGAACACAGTGCAGAGTTGCAGACCGAGCCATCGAGATGATAAGGTGGGGGGACGTGTACAAGGTGGTGGCCGCCATGGCGCCAATCTACTTCGCCCTGGGACTCGGGTACGGCTCCGTGCGGTGGTGGAAGCTCTTCACGCCGGACCAGTGTGACGCTGTGAACCGCCTCGTGGCCTACTTCGCGGTTCCTTTCTTCGCGCTCGACTTCGCCGCGCGCATGGACCCATACGCGCTCAACTACCGCGTCCTCGCCGCCGACGCGCTCTCCAAGCTCGCCGTCGCGCTGGCTCTCGCAGCCTGGGCCGCCGCGTCCACTCACTGCTGCCGCGGTGGCGGCAAGCGCGGCGGGGAACTGGCCTCATCGTGGTGCATCACCGGCTTCTCGCTGGCGACGCTGACCAACACGCTCGTCGTGGGCGTGCCGCTGCTGGACGCCATGTACGGCGGGTGGGCGCGCGACCTCGTCGTGCAAATATCGGTGGTGCAGATCATCGTCTACTTCCCGCTCCTCCTGTTGGCATTCGAGGCGAGGCGTGCCTGGGGTGGTGGCCCCGGGAAGCCGGGCGCCGAAGCGGCTTTAGCGAGCGACGGCGACGTAGAGGACGGCGGCGCGGAGGATTCGAGGCAGCGCCAGCCGGTGTGGCCGTTGGTGAGAGCGGTGTGGCTCAAGGTGGCGCGGAATCCCAACGTGTACGCGGGCATGCTTGGCGTCGCGTGGTCGTGCATCACAAACAGGTACACCTGCAGCGCCGCCTCTTGGGCTTGTTGTAACTTTTTAAGGGCATCTCCAACTTTGACATGTAAAACCCATACCGCATCCGTCTGACGGATTAGGCGACCAGTCCGTGAACATGGGATGCGGGAGCCAGCCATCCATGTTATCTGTACATTTTAAAGAAGATTTAAAATAACTAGACGAAATTAATGTAAACCAGCTAATTTCATATAAATCAAATGAAATTCATTACATTTCAAACATTTCTTAACTAAAACTAATCTAAATGATCGCCGGCGCCTGTTCCTCATGTCCGGCTGGCCGTGATCCCCGCGAAGTGAAGCTCCAGCTCCGCCTTTCCAACATGCAAATGGCTAAATCGGCCGACGAGGATGAGCCCGCCGAGCTTAGCTTCAGCGGGAGGGAAGGAGCGGTGGGCTTCTGGGGACCCTAGCGCCAATGACCTACCATGCAGTACTCTTCCTCACTGCCGTCGTCGTCGTGGCGCCATGTCGCAGCCGTCGCGGAGCTGTCAACCTCGTCGCCATCGTCGGAGTCGGGCCTGTAAACCTCATCAGTCGCCTCATCGATCTCCTTGTAGGCGGCATCCAAATATGCCTGATATTGGTGGTAGCGCCAGTGGTCGTGGAGGATATCGTGGGCGGAGCAATAGGACTAGAGCAGCGCCTCCTGCTCGTCCACCTCCATGTCCGCCGCAATACCAGGGCCGATGGCCAGTAGATTTTCTATGCGCCGGTGCTCGTCGAGGAGGCGGGGATTGTAAGCTTGGTCGGCCTGCGTCTGCCGGAATGCGACCCCTCGCTCCTCCAACACCATGTCGGTGTAGTGGGCATGTACCTCGCCCATGGTGATGCCGACATTGCCCGGCGCGGACGATGGCGTCGGCTCGCTCGTCGTCCGCCTATGGCATTTACGTGTCCGCAACGCCGGACTTAGGTGAGCTCAAGCGTCTGGCGGCCTGTCAGCCGGAAGCCATGGCAGCGAGCTCCTTCTTTTGGTCGGACGAGGCCATCGCACAAAGCTTTAGAGCTCGAGAAGGCCACGGCGGGTGTGCTATGGAGAGTACATAGAGAGCGAAGGAGGGTGTATGGATGCAGTTGTGTTGCCGGCCTAGGGTTTAAATTGCAGGCCGATGGCAGACCATGCGGCGAGGTCCTTAATGGTGGGTGGCGGAGGGCCGAACGGGTGGCTGCGGAGTAGGTTCCTATATTAATGGAGGGAGGCAGACAGACTAGTGTTGTTTGAATGCGGAGAGGCGTCAAGTGCACCTGGAAGCGGCACGGGGCTCTAGGTTGGCGTCGCTTCAATGTCGGCTCCAGTGAGTGAGTGGTCGCGTCCGCTCTGGGCCTGCATAGATGTAGTGCTGACTACCTATACTGGCTCTGACCTTCGTCGAGCAGGAAAGCACACATGCGAGGGAGGAGGATTCTGGATGGGCCAGGGCAGTCAGACGAGGGTCTGGCAGCGGTCCGAACGCTCGCAAAGCCCCTCCACTTTGTTTCAGATTTGCGGGGAAAAATGATTCCATACCAATCGACCAACCGATACAAGACAATGTTGGATGTCAAAACACGTCCGGACCGCGTGATGCGAATGGTTGCGGGCGGTTTAAGGATCCGCATTGGAGATACCCTAATCAATAAAAACATGTCCTATAGATGTGCATCTTAAGGTAGAGAAGACTGGTACTCCTTTTTGAAAAAAAATCAGAATATGCTCTAAGTCGATGTAATTTTTGGTCAACTAGCCTTTCCGCTTAAGATATTATAAAATAGATTTTTGACCAGCTTTAAGTAAAGCATCAACCATGTGACATACAAGTAGCAAAATAAATAAAATAACTAAGAGCATCTACAGCCAGGCATTTCAAACCCGTCTCAAACGTCCGGACGGACTACCCGGTGAGTGACTGGTCAGAAAACCCGACCCAAACAAGTGCCTCAAACGAGTTTCAAATGCCCGGACTGACCGGCACCCCTCATATCATCCCTAAATATGGGGGCGTATATGGAAAGGCCCAGGCGCGTCCGGACGTGTCCCAACGTCGGACGGACAACCGGGTCCCACACGGAATCGCCCGGAAAACCAACAGTCTGACATGTTTCTCCTCCAGTGAGGGTGTGAACCCGCGTGGCGCTGCTCCAGCTTGCTGCTAAAGTCCAGCTATTTAAGCTGGTTGGTGTCCCAGCCCTAGCCACAACGATTTCCTCCCTCTTCCCGCCACCAGCCCAAGCACATTCCTCTTCGTCTCCACCTCCCTCTTCCCTCTTCCTTCCCCGCTCGACATGGCCCGGCAGAAGAAGACCGCCTAAGCTATGCTAACGCCGTAGTGCCGCTTCCAGATTGAGGAGGAGATTCGGGCCAAGCGCGCTGCCGAATCATAGCGTGCCTACCCCCTGACTCGCTGGAGCTGGAGAAGGAGGAGGAGGAGGAGGAGGAGGGGGGGCAGCAACCGGAGCCGATGGAGGGGGCGGATCGAGGATGAGGCGTACGTGGAGTCCAACTGGCACTTCCTCCGGCAAGAACGCGCGGAGACCGACACGCTCTTCAACGGATGCAGAGATGGAGACCCAGTCGAAGGCAGTGGACTAGCCGGAGGAGCCGGAGTTGCGTCTGCCCCATTTACGCGGAGCCCGAAACGGAGATAATGGACATCTCCGACGACAACGAGTAGCATTGTCGAGGATTTAGTCGATCTACGTACTAAGTAGATGTTTATTTGCATGATTTATATGGTTTTAAAATTTCACACATGAGATGTTCGGATGCAAAAAGATATTTAAAAAGTGTCCGATCAATGCCCGCGGGCGTTTGAGGATTGGATTTGCCAAGTCTAGCTATAGGTGCTCTGATGATGGGGCAACAACAGGAGACCTGCCCAAAAGCAGAAAAAAGGGTGAAACATGACTTCGCAGAGTCAAGGGATGAACTGCTAGCGTGTGCGCAAAAAGTTATCCACCGGCTCCTGCTCCTCCTTCAAGAAAGAAAGTTAGGGTTCGTGCCTCTCGCCGGCGCCGGCGCAGGTACGCCTCGTCTCCGGTGGTCCTAGGGTCATGGAGGCGCGGTGGATCCTGGCAAGGGCCGGCGGGAGGGCTCCGCTTCTAGTAGTTTTTTTCAATCTTGTTAGGGTTTGTGTCCTACTCAGGAAGGCGAGACGGCGGCGGCTCCCTGAAGATGGAATAAAGGTCTCCCCGCCTAGCCCCCGTTCCAGTGGTGCGTCTAGCATCGTTGGTGGGCGTGTGGAGGTGTGTCTCCGGCAGATCTATCTTTGGTGGATTTGCTCGGATCTCATCGTTGTGCGTCTACGTTCGTGTGTCTTCGGTTCGTATCCTTCCGATCTACGTTATTTTTCATCGGCGGCGGTTGCTGTTCTGGGGTGCCGGTCCTATGGGGCCTTAGCACGACGACTTCCCGACTGTCTACTACAACAAGTTGTGCCCGGCTCCGGCGATGAAGGGGCGATGACGGCGGTGCGCCTTCGGCTCGCTTCGGTGCTTGTAGTCGTCGCTAGGTGGTCTACGAATCTGGATGTAATTTTTATTTCTAGTATTCATTGTACTGCCATGATTGAGGATGAATAGATTGGAAGTTCTTTCGCAAAAAAAAAAGGGGATGAACTGCTAGCGGGAGCAGCGAGATGATGGCTGGCCACTAGAAGATCATTCCTCATGTCGCCTGGCCGATCGGTGTCCTACGTCTATATAGCCGGCGCACGGCTGTAAAATTGTCAATAATTAAAAAACAGAGTCAAAAGCACGTCATGAGAAGAGCCTCTAAACAACCATTTTGGTACGTGTGGTTCATAGGATACAGGTCATTGGTCATACCATCTTGAATTTTGGATAATATCAACCAACATATAGCTTTTTTTCGAAAAACAAAGAGTTAATTCCATTTTTACTCTTTCTTTTGTCATTTTTACACAGATTTCCATACTCAAGTGATTTTTATTCATTTTATCCCATTTAATCAAACTTGTGTCATGTTATATCTTTAAATAAATGTGCAAGGTTTGTCAAGCTGGTACCAGATGTGCACGTGACACGCCATTTTAATGAGTTTTTCTTCCGTAGCTGGTTTCTTCACGTGACGGTGAAAAAAAAACCTTTGAAATGACGTGGGACCTATGCCCTAACACGTGGGACTAACTTGACATAACATGCACAATAAAAAAAATTGAACATCAATACAGACACAAAGCGCTCATATACAAGCGCATACACTCACCCCTATGAACGCACACAAGCATATCCTACCCCTATGAGCACCTCCGAAAGACTGAGCCGGCATATCATTTTGAAATTTACGAAGTCACCGTAGGCACCTCGTTATCGACGGGAACGTCTCTTCCCACTGAATGTGCATCACTGAAAATCGTGAAGTAAATATAGGAATAAATGCGAGCACCAGGATTTGAACCTGATGGGCTGAGGATACCTCAGTTCCTCTAACCATCCAACCACAGATTGGTTCGCAACATGCACAATAATAATTTAAAAGGGTAATCCCTGCATTTTTTTTAAAAGGGGTAAAATATGGCAGAAGTCCACTTAAATGGGATAAAATGAATACAAACCTCTTAACTGGTGAAGTCCCTGTCAAAAATGTTGAAGAGGGGGTAAAAGATGGAATTAACTAAAAAGACACATAGCTCAGTTTTCAAAACGGACTTTCTCTTTCTATTTATAGGTGGCACATCGAGACGCCAAGCATCATCGAGGGCTCCGTGCTGATCATGTCCAGGACCGGGCTTGGACTCTGCATGTTTAGCATGGGTAAGCAGCCATGAAAACAATCTCAAGAAAAGAAGACATGAACAGTAAACTGATTTTTTTTTTAAAAATATTAAAAAATTCAATCTTTTTTGTGATGCAAGATGCTCAAATGCGTGATGTTCGTGTAAAGATTTGTGAATTTTGGACATCTGATGAGCTCGTGTTAAAAAAATGGGTATGTGGGAAACATTTGAAAACAACACTGTTCACAACTGATTTTGTCTTTTTTGCCGCGCGCTTCTCGAATGTCCAAACTTCACCAAATTTTGCACGAACATCACGCACATGCACATCTGGCTTGCAAAAAAATTAGCATTTTTTAAAAACCATTTTTACTGTTCACCGGGCTTATCTGAGCCTGGACACCGAAGTGGATATTCGACTCTATCTGGAATTTTTTGCATAAAATTATTGGTCTTGGTGGCAGGGATGTGAGAAACATTTGAAAACAACACTGTTCATGTTTGATTTTGTCTTTTTGTCGCGCGCTCCTCGAATGTTAAAACTTCACAACTTTTGCACAAACATAAGGCACACATCTTGCTTGCAAAAAATGTTCAGATTTCTTTTTATATATATTTTTGAATTATTTTACTGTTCACCGTGATCATCTGAGCCCGGACACCAAAGTGGATATTCGATAGTATCTGGCATTTTTTTGCATTAAAATTGTTTGTCTTGGTCGCAGGCCAGTTCATGGCGCTTCAGGAGAGGGTCGTCGCATGCGGGGCCCAACTGACCGCCGTGGGCATGGCGCTGCGGTTCCTTGTCGGCCCGGCCGCCACGGCTGCCGGAGCCGTCGCTCTGGGGCTCCATGGAGACGTCCTGCGTGTTACCATCATTCAGGTACGTACCATCAAGCTGGGGTACGCATATGCATGGTCGATTGAATGATCTCTCTGAATGTTCTTGCTCTGCATGGTGATCAATCGACAGGCTGCACTTCCTCAAGCCATTACCACGTTCGTGTTCGCGAGGGAGTATGGCCTACACGCTGATGTACTCAGCACCGCGTAAGTTGCTCTAAGCTTTTGGATACAAGGGTATCTCCAACGCGGATCTTTAAACGCCCACAACCGTTCCGATTGTATCGTTCGAGCGTGTTTTGCCCTCCGGTGCAGTTATGTATCGCTCCGCCAACCGATTCAAACACATTTTTTCCACAAACCCCATACAAATTGCTTTTAGGGAGGGAACTTTGTGGGCGTTAGGACCGCTGCCACGCTAGCGTCTAACTATCATGACACACCCAAAAACCCCATCTCTCCCGCGCTTTCCGACCAACGCCCGCGCCATTTGTTATACCGCATTCATGCCGGTCCAGAACATGCAGTGGCCGGCATTGATGTCGAGCGATGTGACCGAACGTGAAGGCGGAGTCGACAGACGCGACCTCTCGCGCGTCGCCGCTTCAATGCGGATGTCGAGTCCCGGAAAACCAACTTCGGCCGTCGCGCCGCATTGAAGCGCGCTGACCGGCCCTTCACATGGCCTGGCCACAGCTATTTAAGATGTGCACCGGCGATGCACACATCCACACTGCATCGTATCTGAGCTTCGCCTCCTTGACCCCTTCTTCCTCAGCGAGCATCTCCAATTTCGACGAAGCCGAAGTCCTAGTTCTTCGTGCTGGCAGGCAGAGGTAGTGGTAGGTTTTCTTCAGGCGGATCATGGCGCTGCTGCCCTCGCTCTCCAGGCCCCTCGACATCCACGACGGCCGGCTTCTCCGGCAAGGAGGAGATCGCCATCTCCACAGCCGACGTGAAGAACCAGGCGCCGCCACAGGAGCAGCTCCGCCTCCTCACTAAGGCCGCGGTGAAGGACGAAGAATTCGTCTGTCAGATGGGGATCATGATAGATCGATTGTTATGTCACATGGGCCTGGCACCACCATCACAACCGTGTGTTGTCAAGGAGGAGGAGTCGTCCCCGCCATGCTACCGCGTGAAGCGGGAGCCGACGTCCCCACTCTGGTGAGTGAAGGAGAAGCATGCGTCCCTGCACAACCGAGCGGCCTCCAGATCGAACGATGCGTCAAGGATGAGCCCGCTCAACCCCCACTCCCCGCGCACGCAACCACGACGTCCAAATCGAAATCCGCATGAAGGAGGAGCCGATGTTGCTGTAGGCGCACAACCGCTATACCCGTATTGACGGGCCAGTGTCACCGCCCGCCCGCAACCGCCGTGGGCAGTTCGTCCAGGATGAGCTGCTGCCCGTGATCACGAAGGCGCCAGGCCGCATCCCCCATTACCCGAAGGCGGTGTCCCTCGGGCTCGAGAGTCGTCGTGTCTGAGGAGGAGCGGGCAGCAAGGCAACAGACGCGCTACGACCGGCGAAACGCCGCCCGCCGCTCCACGTTCGCCTAGTTGGACGAGGCGCCGGAATGGGTCCGCAATGGGCCAGATCTCATCACCGCATGGGCCCTCGACTGTTCCGTCACCACCGTGGAGACGGCCACCCTGCGCCGCCGCCTTGATGGTGAGGAGTGGTCGCTTAGCGACGCCTCCGCCAACGCCTGCAGGGGCAAGGTCGCCGCCAGAGCTCCGCGGGCGCCGTTGGCGTTGGCCGCGGCGGCCCTACACACCATGCACGAGGAGGTGGAGCGGCTCCTTTGCGAGCGGTTGGCTGCGGCTGCACCGGCGCCCTACCGCCGCTGGATGGACGACGGACGGACGGCGACGGCGGTGCGGCCGGGCAGGGCGATCATGCGTACGAGGTGGTCATCCAGTACAAGCTATGCTTTTTTTTAGTTTTTAGTTAAACGCCTAAAATGTATCGGTCATATATGTAAATTATTTTCGAACTTGAATGAAATTCGATGTTTTTGTTTAAATTTGTCTGAGTATTTTAAATCATTTTAAAAATGTTTGCGGATAGCTTTCGATGACCGCCTTCCGTATCCGTGTTCCGGACTGGACCCTGGTCCCCGGATCGATATGGAGCAGATTTGGGGGTCAACGTTGGAGATGCCCTAAGTTTAATACAGCCTGAATTTTTCTGCTTCCATAGCTGAGACTGTGTGTTTTTTGGTTGAATCTTGCAGGGTTATATTCGGGACGTTGATGTCGCTGCCCGTGTTAATCGTATACTACATCGCTCTGCCCTTCATAGAATAACTAAACATTTCAAAAACACTGTGTTAATATTACAACATTTCAAAAACACCCTTGTGGAAAGTAAAAATTCGTCGACAGCACCTGGGGATTGCGTCGTCTTCAACCTCCGGAACGGGTGGATGGCTCCATTGCATAATTAGTCACAGGATCTATCTTGTCTAATCTTCATAGAGGTCAATGGGTAAAATAGGGCTACCCCTTCTATATTATCAGTTTAAGACATGCATACATTGAAATTTAGAGAGTGCCTGATCACTTTGCCAATTTAGTCATATTAGATAATCTTTATCTTGTATAAGGTTCATGGACCTGAGCAACAGGTTTATGTTTGTGTATAATTAGTACTTCCGTTTACACCTTCCTTCGATAATTTGTGCTTAAGATTGCACGTACCTACACTCTTGCACGAATAATACGACTATACGTTTGTCTTTTTTTTCTCATGGCGGAAGTAGAGTTGATGTAGCATGTAGATGCAGATCTAGTCAAATAGCGCTATCCTCCTACGAGATCCTACACGCAGTTCGTCCAAGTGTTCAAGATGCAATGCCTTCAAAGTATCCACATGTACAGAGCAGAATGTTCGGTGATGGATTGCTAGATCCGATCACAACACAACTCGGTCATGGAGGTGATAACAACAAGGGTTTCCAACCCCTTGCTCAAGTGATCCAATTGGGTTACAATCAACTGTATGCACATCCTACTTATATAGATGTCTTTAGGCATGCTGAACAATCGCGTCCCAACTAATATCCACTCAGATACTATTCGAGTTGATCTCATCCCCTTAAGTGTGTGCGCTATAGGTTCATGATCTATTAGGCAAGTCTGAAGTGGCATTAGTAGATCTCACTTGACCTTCGAATACCTCGTTGTTCCCCAAGCACACTACTCCGATCTCAACTTACTAAACTTGGATAATACTCCCTCCGTTTCAAAATAGATGACCCAACTTTGTACTAAAGTTAGTACAAAATTGACTCATCTATTTTGGAACGGAGGGAGTAGTTTGTACCAGCTCCCAATGACATATTTGTCAGCTTATCCGCTCTTCCTTGCAACGAAAAACCACATTTAAGTGGAGAAGTAAGTATCACAAGACAATTCCATTATAGATTCACAACAACATATATATACAACAACTCCAGAGAGCCAAAATTAACAAATTGATACATACAAGGGTCTTGCGATCAAGACTCACAACGGAAGCAAAATATACCTTAGACACGTAATAAAGTTTAACAAATGCCGTAAGAAGGCTTACAAAAGCAAATGATGTCTATATCCCCGCCCATGCCACTGTCCGGGGAATAACCAAGCTAACGTCGTCCTTCACCGTACCCAGCCATAGCTCTGAGTGAGACCCATCCATTGTGAGCCGGGTCAGGATCGGCTAGATCTCCACAAAGATAACCATTGTCGCGCCACAATCCTATATGTACAAAAAGATCGACCGTCCATCCATCATCGACATACATATAAATCATCTGTAACAGGAATATAAACACCAAACATGTGTATGCCAAATGGAAAGTCAGAATTAAATTGGCCCTTGGACAAGTTTGTAGTGTGATTAGTGCCTTTAATGCAAATGGAAAGTCAGAATTAAATTGGCCCTTGGACAAGTTTGTAGTGTGATTAGTCCCTTTAATATCCGGGTAAGGAGCAGAAAGGATTCTCGCATTTTTACCCAGAGGCGACTCTGAGTTATCGAACCCACGAGAGGACGACACCCTTTAAGTAAGGACGCTGATAATGCCTACACGTGTGGTGAGAGCGACACCCGCCCACACGCCATATAGTACACATACTACGCCACGTCCTCGCATGCATGCATGTGGGAATCTTTTTGGATTTCCAGTTTTTAAACTGTTTTATCTCTTTGACGAAAAATCCGATTGAAAATCTTTTTTCACCATTAAATCAATCACGATGAGATCTTCGAAATTAGATCTCATATCAATATGTTTCGACGACTTTTAAAAGTTGTCATGTCTATTGCACATGAATTGCCATGGTGTTTACACTGAAGTTGTCATGATATGTTTCAGCTATTTTCTTGTACATTTAAAAGAAAATTTTGACATATTATAAAGCGGGGAATTAAGAAACTAGATTTGCCATGAACCATAAACTAAAATTTTCATGATACATACACTTAAAATTGCCATGGTTCATACAAAAAATAATTTTCATGGTCAAAGTACTGAAATTTTCATGGTCAAAATACTAAAATTGCCATGCTCTATAAACTAAAATTTCCGCATGGCAACTTTAGTGCAACACTATGACAACTATAGTGTAAACATCATGGCAACTTTTGGCCAAATTGTTTTTTTTGTCGAAACATATCAACATGGTATCTAGTTCTGAAGATCTCGTCGAGACGGATTTAATGGTTAAAACCGATTTTAGCTAGATTTTTAATTAGGAGATAAAATATATTAAGCCGAAAACCAAAAGATTCCCGCTGATGTCATCTGTTTTGATGTGGAATAATGAATGGTACTGGAGGCGTTTGAGCCATGTTGCTTCATGCCACATGTGTGGGTGTTAACATTTGCGTTAAGTAAAGAGTTTCTAACAAGCTTTTGCAAAAGAATTAATTCCAACTTTTTGACCGGATCGGAACCAAGTTGACACTAAGAACACTTATAATAAAAATAGGCATGGGTGTCAAACTTATTCTTACAACCATATATTTGGGTTAGGGCCATTATGATCTTAATTTGTGCCCTGAAAGTCATCCATTGAGATGTGCTTGCTATGTATTGCAGTGAGGGATGTGTTCAAATTATACCAGCAGGTGTCATACATCAAGAGTCAGTTGCCCAACCAAAGGCCCTATCCATCGCGCAGGGTTTCCCTGGTAATTAAGATAAAAATCAGACAAAAGCATTGGGTGTTTAATGACTACATCTCTTGTATCCCCACAGATAGGATCTGTGTTACCGTACTAAACCTTTCTGTCACTCGTGTTCAGAATAACACATCTCTGTCTCCTTGCCCTTAGCCTCTCTATGGCTCCTTCTCCATAATCTAACACTACTGCAGAAAAGTCTAGCTATGGTGTGGCAAAAATGGCCTTGCTGGCTTTGGTACCCGACGCCATTGCTAAAAAATAGTGGTGACGTTGGATCCCACATCAGCAGTATTTTAGAGAGTGATGGAGTGCCACGTGTCCAAGATCAACAGTAATATTCATCAGTAGTGGCATTCCATGTTGGTGCTACGCCAGCAATTTGATTTTTAGATTTGAAATAAAAACTAATTGGACCAATGAAGGAGTCACATACCAAGCAATAATCTCCCAAAGTAGTTTTGCGAATGGATCTTTGAGCTAAGAGATCGAAAATCGTAGCAAAACGAGCTAGAACTCGTGCTTGAGCTGGATGGGGATTTTTTTGGATAGAAGATGAAGTGTGTGGGTGCTGGCATAAGTGGAGGGGAGCCACCAGGGGCCCACGAGACAGGGGATGCGCCCTATGGGGGGACCTCCTCTCTCGTGGCCTGGTGCTTGCCCCTCCTGCAGTGTTTTCAGTGCCTAAAATCCTCAAATATTTCAGAAAAAATCATACTAAATTTGCAAGGCATTTGGAGCACTTTTATTTTCGGACTATTTTTTATTGCACGGATAAATCAGAAAACAGACAGATAATACTATTTTTTCTTTATTTATTCAAAATAACAGAAAGTAAAAAGAGGGTACAGAAGGTTGTGCCTTCTAGTTTCATCCATCTCGTGATCATCAAAATGAACCCACTAACAAGGTTGATCAAGTCTTGTTAACAAACTCATTCCGAATAACACGGAACCGGAGAAATTTCGAATAACACTAAGTTACCTCAACGGGGATATGAAAATCCCCAACAATAAGAATATCATACTTTTTCTTGACAGTAGGAAGAGGAAATTCAAAACCTCCAAAAATGATAGTTGGAACTTTTTCAATAGAATTGATGCTATGAACTTGAGATTGTTTCCTCGGAAAGTGTACCATATGCTCATTACCATTAACATGAAAAGTGACATTGCCTTTGTTGCAATCAATAACAGCCCCTGCAGTATTAAGGAAAGGTCTACCAAGGATACACTACTGGAATCAGCTACTTTGCCATCTACCAGCTCTTTGCCGTTAGTTAGCAGACGGCAAAGAAGCTCTTTGCCATCAGCTACCCGAAAGCAGACGGCAAAGAACTGGCTGATGGCAAAGAAAGCCTTTGCCATCAGCCTGTTCTTTGCCGTCCGCTAGCTGAGGGCAAAGAATCTTTGCCGTCCGCTAGCAGACGGCAAAGAGGGAGGAGGGCCCCACTGAGGAGCTGGTTAAAAAAATACTTAACGTCCCCCCACTTTGCCGTCCGCCGCAGACGGCAAATATGAACAAAAGCGGACGACAAAGGAGGGCGGACGGCAAAGGCTACCCTAACTAACCTAACTAACGGCCGAGCCCCCTCCCCC